>NC_044307.1:47657258-48257258 GCF_007474595.2 Lynx canadensis
ATTTGGACTCTTTCCATGCTTCGGCTGTTGTTGATAGTGCTGCTGTAAACATGGGGGTGCATGTGTCCCTTCAAAACGCACACCTGTATCCCTTGGATAAATACCTAGTAGTGCAATTGCTGGGTCGTAGGGTAGTTCTATTTTTAGTTTTTTTGAGGACCCCCATACTGTTTTCCAGAGTGGCTGCACCAGCTTGCTTTCCCAGCAATTCTTAAAGTAAGTCAGAGAGACTGCTCAACAGATCTAAAAGCTTCCATCCCAGAGCTGTGCAAGGAAACTGCATTTTACTCTTTAAACTTTTACTCAGAACCTTATGGACTCTTAACATCTAGCTCTCAGCAAACCCACACTTCAGATCTGCTACCCAACAAGCAGATTGTAAGCTTCACACTCAAAAGAGGGGAATAAAAGAGTTCATCAGAGAAAGAAATAATAACAGGAGAAATGGGAAGTTACATTTGGCAAATAAATGTAAGAAAATAAGATAGATGGAATTGTTACTTGTATAGCAAATATATCTTTATTCATGTTGATGCTCTTAAGCCTCATAAGAAGATTAAAATTTATGTTCAGTATTCTCTAAGAAACCAGAGATAAAGAAAGGTATATTCTTATTTACTTTTAAAGGTTTAGTTCTTAAAGAAATAGACTTTATGTAAATTAACTCAGATAAGTGATTTCTTCTGCTAATGCTATATATATCTTGTGGGAGGTGGATGGTGGGTAGGTCCCTAAATTGGCATAAGTTTAATGTGCATAAACAAAGTGCAATTTTTACTTTTCTTACATCAGTCTTTCCCATTTCTTTTGCCCTCAAGACCACTTAAACTACAGTTTTTCTTGGTGTACCTCTTGAGATCCTATATCTGGTAGTGTTCCTAAGAATGGCACTGCTTTAAAAAAAGTTCCAAAGAGTTATGTTTAGGATAAATGGTCTTTTTCCTTTAACCTTGCAGAGAACCTTCTGAGGCTCCAATCACTTTTGATGCAGATTCTTTTCTTAATTATTTTGACAAGATTTTAGGTAAGTTACAGTACGATGTTTATTTTCATTTTGAAACTACAAGGCTGTGGCTAGAGCACTGGAGCATTGGAAGTCAAAGTATTTGCTTTTTCTTCATGATTTTAAGTTGCTTTCAACCATGAACTTCTGCCCAGTTGAATGATTTTGCAGAGAATGCTTAGCTCAGTGCCAGACATAGTTGCTGCTCGTTCATTATTTGAATGAGTGAATGCTATGTGGCCAGATATGGTTTCCATGTTAATACTGTTTATTCTCTTTTAGACTTACTGTACTTAACACTAATAATAAAAAGACAAATAGCCCAAATTTAAAAATCAACAAAGGATTTAAATAGGCAGTGCCTTGAAGAAGAAATATAGACAAATATTTGAAAAGACTTAACTGTTTCTAGTAAGTGAATACACAATACAAAATAAGAACTTATTTTTTTGCCGATCATACTGGCAAAGATTTTAAAGACTGGCAATACCCAGTTTTCTCAAGAGCTGAAGAAATGGGCACTGTCAAACCGTGAGCGTGGAACTGTAAGTTGTCTTTCTCACGGTGGTTTGGTATCCTAGAAAATTTATAACCTTTGACTTAGTAATTTATTGCCAGGAATTTTCACTATGAAAAAGACATAATGTGCTAAGATGGTGATTGCAACATTGTTAATAGCAAAAAATTAGAATATCCCAAATGTCCATGGAGAAGGAAATGGTTAAAAAAATTGTAGTACGTTTGTGTTATGAAACATTGTGCATTTAAAAAAATTTTTTTTTAACATTTATTTATTTTTGAGACAGAGAGAGACAGAGCATGAACGGGGAGGGTCAGAGAGAGAGAGACACAGAACCCAAAACAGGCTCCAGGCTCTGAGCTGTCAGCACAGAGCCTGACGTGGGGCTTGAACCTACGAACCGCAAGATCACGACCTGAGCCAGTCGGACGCTTAACCGACTGAGCCACCCAGGTGCCCCAAACATTGTGCATTCTTAAGAAAGAATAAGGTCCATCTATGTTTTCACAAAGAAGGACTTCCAAGACATATAAATAAGTGGAAAAGCAAACCATAGTTCAATATGTATGTATGTGAAAAAAAAAAAAAGAACCTTATGTTTATATACATATGTGTAGGACTACATAAAGGCCTGGATGCCCAGCAAACTGTTAAAAGATGTTTAACTCTGGGAAGAGAGTGAGCTGTGAGACAATACTCTGTATGGCTTGAATATTTGTATCAAATATATTCATGTAGTTTTTAAATTTTTAAAAAAATTTTAGTAATTGAATTCTCATTTAAAAAAAAATTTTTTTTTTTTCAGTTCAGCCTATGTACTTTTCTGAAAATATCTGCCAGCAGTACCATTTTCTGGAAGGGGTTTTTATGAAGTTAATTTGTGTATATTGGTCCTTTTATGAAGATAATATTTAACTCTTTTGAAAGGTATAACTACTCAAGAAGAAATTACCATGTGGCTCTTTCTGTGTTGGGGTCTGTGTAGGGCCAAGACCTCATGAATCAGATTCTGATGATCTGGATGATGAAGACTTTGAATGTTTAGACAGTGATGATGACTTGGATCTTAAAACACAGGGGACTGGGGAAGAAGCATCTTTAAAAGGAACTCTTAATGATCTCAAGTCATACATGGCCCAGATGGACCAGGAATTGGCAAATACCAGCATTGGCAAAAGTTTCACCACCCAGAAGCAAATGGTATGTGTGTGTTTAACCTTTTCCCGTGTCTGAGTATCTTAATATTATGAAGGAAAGCTAAAACTATATTTTATCTTAGTTTCTCTTTTTCTTTCCTTTTTTTGATTTGTGATCATTTTTTGGTGATAAATTTGATTTTTTTATTTGAAATAAATAAGAATGTAAGATAGCTAATGTTTCCCTAACTATTAGGATGAAAGATTATTAACTTTACTCTCCTAAATATAATTTATTTTATTTTGATGTATTACATTTATTACTTATAAATGTATTAAATTTATAAATGTATTATTAAAATTAATTTTTAATTTTTATTAAAAAATTTTTTTCTTTAATGTTTATTTTTGAGAAGAGAGAGAGATAGCACGAGTGGGGGAGGAGCAGAGAGAGAGAGGGAGACATGGAATCCAAAACAGGCTCCAGGCTCTGAGCTATCAACACAGAGCCCAACACGGGGCTCGAACTTACAAACTGTGAGATCATGACCTGAGCCGAAGCTGCTCAACCGACTGAGCCACCCAGGCGCCCCTTTATTTTTTAAGTTTTTAAAAAAATTTTTGATGTTGGGGCGCCTGGGTGGCTCAGTCGGTTAAGCAGCCGACTTCAGCTCAGGTCATGATCTTGCGGTCCGTGAGTTCGAGCCCCGTGTCAGGCTCTGTGCTGACAGCTCAGAGCTTGGAGCCTATTTCAGATTCTGTGTCTCCCTCTCTCTGACCCTCCCCCGTTCATGCTCTGTCTCTGTCTCAAAAATAAATAAACGTTAAAAAAATAAATTAAAAAAAAATAAAAAATTTTTAATGTTTATTTATTTTTGAGAGAGAGAGAGAGAGAGAGCATGAACACAAGTTGGGGAGGGGCAAATAGAGGGGGACAGAGGAACCAAAGCGGGCTCCAGGCTGACAGCAGAGATCCTGATGGGGGGCTCAAACTCACAAACTGCGAGATCATGACCTGAGTCAAAGTTGGACGCTTAACCAACTGAGCCACTGAGATGCCCCTTAAGTTTAATTATATTAGTTCTTCTGTTATCAGTATTTAAAAAGTCATGCGATGTGGTCAGATTATGCAGTTGCATTCTACTACTCGCAGCTTACACTGACTTTAAAAAAGAGAAAGGATCTTAAATATCTAAATAATTTTCAAGTCTTAATACTGTTTGTTTTTTTTCTTTTTTAATTTAGAACCAAATTAAGACTTCATCTTACACTCTTTTTTATCCTAGTTTTTATACCATCAGCGTCTAACCTATACCTCAAAGACATTATGAAGGAGAGTGGAACTTCTGGATTAGGGTTTGAAATCCAGTTGAGCCACCCACTGTGAATATATATCCATTAACCAATAATACCTATGTTGTAGGATTAACATGAGAACCAAATAAGACAACAGTAAAACCCACAATAAGGCCCTTAATGAATGTTACTCACCTTGCTTTCATCATCTAAACTACATTTAAACTAGAATCATTTCCATTATTGCCCAGACCTCATAAAAACCAAGAAACCGTATTGTTAGATTTATCTAAAGTAGTGTATCTTAGATTTTAGTATGTATATGAACCATCTAAAGATCTAAGCAAAATAGAAGTAAAATATAGAAAATAAACAAAATTCTGGTTAAGTAAGGTCTGGGGTGAAGCCTGAGATTTTACATTTCTAACAAGCATCAAAGCAGTGCACGTGCTACTGACACTTGAACTGCACTTTGAATAGCAAAGATAGTCTATAGATCACACTACAGTCTTTCAAATCCTTTCCCCATTCTGTGAAACCACAGGCTCAGGTAATAACTCAGAATCTTTGTGGTTGAATTCCGCAGAACTTCAGGTTTTTACTTGAAGTTTTTTCATTGAGGAAAAAAAAAGAAGTCTAGTTTCTTTCATTTAGAAAAAAAAATAGGTTCTTTTATATATATAAAATGTTCATTTTTATTTCTTTTACAACTCTTAGGTAAGTTATAAATATGTCTCCTTAACCCTGGTTATCTCCCTTGGGCTATTTCAGAATGGGGAAGAAGTCCAATTTATAAAAACTTTTCCTAGAAAGTTTGTTTTAATCTTTAGAACCACATTCTATTGTGTGTGTTAAATTGTAAGGTTTATTAGATTTCATTTTTACTTTGTCATTAAGGATAAGAAATTTCCTTTTTAATTTAGAATTCAATTTTACATTGTTTAGTTGTTTTTTTTTTTCTTTTTTTTTTTTTATTATAATTTTTTTTTCAACGTTTATTTATTTTTCGGACAGAGAGAGACAGATCATGAACGGAGGAGGGGCAGAGAGAGAGGGAGACACAGAATCGGAAACAGGCTCCAGGCTCTGAGCCATCAGCCCAGAGCCTGACGCGGGGCTTGAACTCACGGACCGCGAGATCGTGACCTGGCTGAAGTCGGACGCTTAACCGACTGCGCCACCCTGGCGCCCCTACATTGTTTAGTTTTTATTGTAACTACCATCCAACCTAATGGCCTATTATCTCATGATTTTCTTTTCTATCAATAAGGAACCTCTCTCCCAGACTACCAGTAATAATTCAGATGAGGAAGATTCTGGTGCAGGAGGATCTGTTATGACACCAGTGGACGTAGACCTGAACCTGGTTTCCAACATACTGGAATCCTATAGTTCCCAAGCTGGCCTGGCAGGACCTGCGTCCAACCTTTTACAAAGCATGGGAGTACAGCTGCCTGATAACACCGATCACAGACCCACAAGTAAGCCGATGCAAGATTAACCAGCACATCTCACCTCTTTTTTCTTCTTAAATAAATATTGAGTCTGATTGTGCTCATTTGTAGTGTGGATGACTATCAGGTAACATAAAAGGTTTTGAAGTCAGCAGGAGAGAGAATATCAAGTTCCTGGACAGCCCCTGATTTACACACTCCATGTTTAGATTTTTAAATCCATTTATCCACGTTACTGATTTACTATTTTTATTGCCTGATTTTCTTTATTCAGATTTATCAAAGTACACAGGGGCAAACATAGCAAACAGGGTACCCAAATCTAGCTCACACTCCATTCAACAAACCATACAAAGGAATAGTATTGTATGCTAGCAGACACTCTGGTGTGTATATTTATGTGTGAATGTAGTGTCTAAGGATTAATAGAAGGTAGCTGGAACTTATAACATAGGTGCTTAAAATAGCCCAAAGTTTCTTTTCAAAGTTCTTTTCAGGTGCCTGCTTCCCATGAAATGCAGCTATGAGGGAAGAATCAAGTGATGTAGTTGGTAGAGTGTGTTTGTGAGTGAGTGTGTGTGTGTGTGTGTGTGTGTGTGTGTGTATGTGTGTGTGTGATGGGAGAGGTGGCCACATTGGTGGAGAACACCACCCAGTTTCTCTTTCATACATTCCTTGGCTTTTCTGAAGCCTGACCCTATCTGAGACTGTATAGTCCATTTCTATACATTTGCCTTTCCCCTCCCTGAGAAAAAGGAGCTAATAGAAAAGAAGTACTTAAGGAAAACTTCATCTCTACTTTGGCTTAACTTTGCTCCTCCCGACTACCTCAATGCCTACCTTATTTTAGTCACCACCAGTCTCAAATGACAGCTGAACTTACCATTTCATTTTTAGTTCTGTTATCACTGCCAAGGTCAAAATGCCTGAAGTAGGAAAAAGGACTCAGAAGCAGAAGGGGGAAATACATGTATCAGGGCAGATTCTGAGGTTGTCATCCTCTGTGAGGTAGACATAACCACATAAAGATGCAGGATGGATATTAATTATTGCAAAGCCCATTATCACAATGATGGGGGAAGTCTTCACATGGCTTGCCTCTTTTATGTGGAGTCTTCATGACTGCCCCAATGTTTCCACTGGCAATGGAATATTCAAGGGACAGAATCAGTGACAACACTAAGGAATACAGGTTGTGCCATGTGAATGGAATACACAACAAGAGTCACGGAAGCTCAGAAAAAGGAGAGAGAGATTTCTGAAGATTGGAACCACAAAGACAATTTCAAGGTAGATTGGTAGGATTTAAACATACATAGAAAAAGGAGATGGTGTTCCACTGTCTTTACAGTTCACCAAAGGTATGCAAGCAGAAGACAGGTTTGTAGTAAGGTTCCTAAGAATTTTGGGGACTGGCATCTCACAGAGTATTTCTTAATTTTATTGAATAAATTTGCTTTCATTGAGAATCTATTATGTCCTATGAAGTAGGCTAGGTACTTAACATAGCCTATCATATTTACTCTTTAGAAAATCCCTGCAAGAAATGTATTGCTACTGCCTCTTTATAGATAAGGAAAAAAGGAGCTCTGGGTTAAGTCATTGGTGAACTGAAGGCCACAAAACTACTTAGTAACAGAGCCAATGTTTGCACT
The DNA here is from genome assembly GCF_007474595.2 of Lynx canadensis. NCBI lineage: Eukaryota > Metazoa > Chordata > Mammalia > Carnivora > Felidae > Lynx > Lynx canadensis. The sequence continues at coordinate 47,664,323 of NC_044307.1, forward strand.
TGTACCTCATGGACCACTGAGCCCATTCTCCATAGGAAAAGTAAAACTTTAACGTGTAATAATTCATATCACTGATGAGCAACTCTAACTGTAAAGAAGCTAGTTTAAAACATTGTTTTTCAGGGTGCCTGAGTAGCTTAGTTGGTTAAGCATCAGATTTTGGATCAGGTCACGATATCGCAGTTCTTGGGCTCAAACCCCGTGTCAGCTCTGTGCTGACATCTTGGAGCCTGGAGCCTGCTTCAGATTCCGTGTCTTCCTCTTTGTCTGCCCCTCCCCTGCTCATTCTCTGTCTCTGTCTCTCAAAAATAAATAAACAGTAAAAAACTTAAAACGTTTTTCGCAAAAAGCAGAACCAGACCTATAAATACAGGGAACAAACTGATGGTTTGCCAGAGGGAAATGTGGTGGGGGGGGGGGGGTGGGAGGGATGCGAAAACTGAGGGAAGAGGCGTGGGAGATACAAGCTTCCACTTATGGAATGAGTAATCATGGAAATAAAGGGCACGACATAGGGACTATAGTCATTGATATTATAATAGCCTTGAACAGTGACAGATGCTGTACTTGTGGTGAGCACAGCATAATGTACAGAGAAGTAGACTCACCATGTTGTACACCTGCAAATAATGCGACCCTGGATATCAACAACATTCAAATCAAAAGAAATTATAAAATTTATTCTACATGGATTAAAAACAATCACTTGTTTTTAAAAACTTCTTTTGGTCATAATAATCTTTAATGTACCACTGAAAAAAGCAAGTAACGGGTCTGCAAGGATATTCAGCAAGGTGGTAACAGTGAATACTTCTACAGAGTGATGGATTATCATTTCATTACACTTTTATTTCAGATAATTCTCTCCTGTTATTATTATGTTACTAAAGAGTTGCCAAGTGGCACTTTTATAATAATCTCTGTTTTATTTTAAAAAACCAGTTCTTTTTTTAAAAATATAATTTACTGTCAAATTGGCTAACATAAAGTGTGCTCTTGGTTTTTGGGGGTAGATTCCCATGGTTCATTGCTTACAGACAACACCCGGTGCTCATCCCAACAAGTGCCCTTCTCAGTGTCCATCACTCATTTTCCCCTCTCCCTCACTCCCCCATCCACCCTCAGTTTGTTCTCTTGAACACCTTTTTTTTTCCCCATTAAATTTTTTAAAATTATTTTCGTGACCATTAACAATTAAAGTTGGCTATCATTGTCTTGTTAGGGTTCCTGTCTGAAAGTTGGGTAGCCAACCACCTTCAATCAATTTACGTACAATGTAGTTTTGTAGTTTTGAATATTATTACCCTAGCAGCTTTGTTCTGAATGCATTCCAATTTATCTATAACTCCTATTAAAAAGTGTTATGCCAAATATAAACACACTGTTCTTTTTTTTAAAAAAAAAACTTTTTATTCATTTATTTTGAGAGAGAGAGGGAAGGGGAGGAAGAGAGAGAGAGGGAAAGAGAGAGATTCTCAAGCAGACTTCTTCTGCACCAGCAGTGTGGAGCCCAACACGGGTCTCGAACTCATGAACCATGAGATCATGACCTGAGCTGAAACCAAGAGTGGGTTTCAACCAACTGACTGAGCCACCCAGGTGCCCCTAAACACACTATTCCATGCATGATCTATCTTTTGAGTTATTTGGCAGACATACTGGACTAAAGCAATGCTGAGAAAATTTAAAAATCCTAATAATTTATACTCCCATCTACTAGTAGTAAAGTTGAGAATAAAATTAAAGGTTACTAAAGGTTTTCCTTTTAGTAAAAGGAATAGCTCTTTTATTAAATAATTCAGCAAATGTTTTACCTGAGATAAGCAGATGGGAAAAATAATATGTTTTATGTCCAAAGGGAATGAACATATTTTGATCTTTGGCACAGCAGTATATATGTGTGTGTGGTGTGGTGTGTGTGTGTGTGTGTGTATGTATATATACACATATGTATATATATATGTAAATATACATAAACATATATATGTATACATATATGTTTATGTATATGTATACATATATACAGATGTGTATATATGTAAATATACATAAACATATATGTATATGTATATATGTAAATATACATAAACATATAAGTATATGTATATATTTACATATGTGTATATATATATAGGTAAACCATATATGTATATATATACATGTGTGTATATATATATATATATAGAGAGAGAGAGAGAGAGAGAGAGAGAACACCAAGTGCTTCTTTTTCCTGTTTGGTTACTCTGAGTTGTGCAAGGTGGTAGTAATGTATTTGGAAAAAAAAAAACAAACATCCTAAAAGATCTTATCATCTGCTTCAGTACTACAGTACCATTATTTAATTCTAAAGAGGAACTTTGTTAATAATTACTGTTTTCTTATAACTAGGTTTAACAGTGTTCGTAATAATGGGTTAGGAAGGGTTATGCTTTACTGCAATGGTATCGCTCGATAGCGTAACACTATTTAGCTACGGGAGAGATTTATGTATTTTTTTTTTCTTAATAGCATTCCATGAATCACAAACTGATCACTCAGCTTTTAGTAAATTGCTTTATGTAGTCTAAGATTTATATAATACATGTTATAAAATCCCACATTATGTTCCATTATTAATTTGATCATACCTTCTAATATGAGATTTAATGAACATAGAAATTAATTTTTACTTTATTTTTATTACCAGAATGCCACCATATTGAAACAAAATGTTCCAATAATTTTCTAGAAATGATTATCATAACTTAGTGAAGGAAAAGATCTCCCATATAAATCAAAAGGGAAAAGATGAGCTTTATGTAAAAATTTTTGTAATACATTTTTTTCTGAAAACTGTTAATTTCTCATGCTTTCATTAAAAAATAATTTGCCTCCAATATTGTATTGATCTAGATTAGGAAGGCAGCCACATTTTAGGGGGTGGTCCCTGGAGGCAGTCACCCTTGTTCATACCCCCTTTGCCACTCACTAGCTGAGAAAACTTGAGCAAGTGATATATTCTCTTTGTGCCTCCATTTCCTCATCTGAAAAATGGAATAATATTATAATCATGAGATGTTGGGGTTATTATTAAATAAGTTCATTATCATTAAGTAAGTTCATTCATTAAAAAAATCCAGTGCTTGCAATATTGTAGGTACCTAGTGATTATTATTCCATTTCACTAATTTTTAAACAATTTGTTAGCAACACTAGACTAAGCAAGATACTATGAAGAATATAGAGAAGAATATGTGGGAGTGATAGCAGCAGGGCAGTGTAAGACATTCTCTTTTTATCTCCTGTATTTTTCTAAATTTTTAAAATTTAATTAATTATTTTTAAAAATGTTTTACTTATTTTGAGGGAGAGGGAGACAGAGAATCCAAAGCAGGCTCCACGCTGTTAGCATAAGCCGATCTCCATCCCACAAATCTTGAGATAATGACCTGAGCCACCCAGGCGCCCCTTTTTATCTTCCTTTAAAAAAACGGAGAAGGGGCGCCTGGGTGGCTCAGTCGGTTAAGCATCCGACTTCGGCTCATGATCTCGCGGTCGGTGAGTACGAGACCTGCCGGGCTCTGTGCTGACCGCTCAGAGCCTGGACCCTGTTTCAGATTCTGTGTCTCCCTCTCTCTCTGACCCTCCCCCGTTTATGCTCTGTCTCTCTCTGTCTCAAAAATAAATAAACGTTAAAAAATTAAAAAAAATAAAAATTAAAAAAATAAAAACAAACAAACGGAGAAGGCATCCATTCCTGAATACAAGCGACTTTGTGGTATTTAGAACCTAGTAATGACTCCAAGAGTCCACTGAGGAATTTCACCTACCAGTGCTGCTGGTAAAACACAGACAAACCTCCGGAAAGGCTGTGGAACCAGAGGAGCCAGCAAAACTGCCTAGATCCCTCCTGCTTCTGGGCTTTTATGCTGGGACAGGCATTCAGGCCCAAGAGAGAACCTGCATAAGTCCAGCCTTCCTCCTCTAGGAGACTCCAGCACACGACTGGAGGGTGGAGGGGGAGGGGGGGAATAGGAATTTGGCCCCTCAAGGAAACACTGTGTGGGCGACGATTTATCCAGCAAAGGCTATCTCTTCCGCAGGGGAAAAACAAAGTGGTGCCCGACAGTCCACTACCCCAGATAAACAGGATATGGCTGGAGAAACCGATTTCTCCCCACCAACACCTGGAGTAGGGAGTTGGGAGCTCCAGCCCGGGTCGGGGGTGGGGTGTGGGGTTGGGGTGGAGGGCATAGGGAGGACAGTCAGGAAGACACTGATAAGAATTTCAAATGGTGTTAAAGGGATTGTGTTCAGCAGAACCATGAATGTCTTGGAGTGACACCCTGGAGATCTCCCTAGCAGATCCACGTGCACCCTCAATGCGCTGAGTTCTACACCTATTATCTAGTCCCCATTCGTTGCTGAGTCCTTGTGCCTGCTCCTGAGTGAGCTTGGGAGAAGGAGCCCAGTAAAGTGAGCCCAAAGAGAAAACAGGCCATAGTTGGTGGACAAAGGACAACGACCAACTTGAGCTATAGCGCCCCCTTCTGGGAACAAAAGAGAGGTTTCTAAAAGCCCCTGGGTGAATTCTAAGAACCAGGGTAGACATAAAAGATTAGATTGGGGAAACAAGAGGAAACAACAGTGAAGCAAACACATTTTCACAGAGGACAAACACACAAACCTTTCAGATCAGAGCAACACCATAGAAATAACACTTCATCTGCTAAAGGCAAGGGGCCTTTACTATCGTTAAGGAGACGTCTGCTCTGAGCCCCCTGTCTTAGACCTCACTGGGACAAACCCAGACACATAAGAGAATGTTCTGCAGGCCTTTAGAAGTGACCTTCACAAACAGCACCCTCTTGATCTACTACACTTACCATCGGTAGATTTTATTCAAACTTATTCCAAAGCTGAAACTAAAAGAAATAGGGAATCCTACTTTGAAAGCTGAGCAGCTCCAGGAAAACTAACAACCACCCACAGAAAACTCCAGCAGGCTACCTGTACAAAACATAGGGAGCCCATTCTTGCAAGGGCTTACTTCAGTGAGAAAATATACCTAAGGATAACTTGAATCTCAGATGGCCCAAATGGGGTTCTTTTGACATGTCCTGAATTAGTTTTCTTGAACACACAATTAAAGAAAGCTGGCTATTAAGGGTAAGCAACCAGAAACTAGGAATCCTTTTGGTTCAGTCAGTAGAGCCCCCAACTTTTGAGAATAATACAGGTAGGCACTCTGGGCTTCATCTGTTTTTTTGGTATCTTTGGACAAAACTGACCACGTTTTAACTGAAAAATGGATAATAACTAATGGATCCCTAAATTAGAATGCTACCTTGCAATTAGTTTTGTTTAATAAAAGAAATACTTTGGAAATTGGGTCTTTAATATCTTTGTACAAATATCTTTGTAGTGAAACAAAGACTAGGTCTTGTTTATATCTTGTTTGTGTTTATGTGTCCATATGTGTTATAAATGTGTTATAAACCTCTTGCATAAATTATCTTCCCACTGGAATTAATGAACTGATTTGTTAGCACATAAATATTTCCAACACAGTATTTGTTGAAGGCCTTTTATAAAATGCACACTTTATTACTCACTCACGTTACTTCAGTAGCATGCTAACCTTTCATTCTGCTTTCATTTCTTGTCTTCCTTTTTTCCATGTTGATGGAATTTTATAAGTATTTTTCTCTCAGTGTCTCTTAATTCTTGTTGGCTCAGATCTTCAGGTATGATCAGACTAGGGTGAAATAATAATAGCTTCCTGAATTGGGGTGACTTAATTATCAGATTGAAATGATCTTTCAATTGTCAGATATTCTACTTGTCTTTCAAGTTACAGTTTCTATTCAATAACCTGGGGCATTTCTATCAAGGCATGTAAAAGAAGATACATCTAAGAAATTCCAGGAATATCATGTGTTAACCTGCATAAATGGCTCAGGTGAATTTGAGGATTTACCTGGTCTTTTACAAATGCTCTTGCAAATAATGCCATTTATAATTTTCCTTAGTTATAAGATAAATCATTGCAGTTTATCCTAATATTTATTATTTTCTTACCAAGTTAGAGAAATGCTTTGATACTCTATAGGTATGAAATTATTGATTATTAATTCCCTCCAAGGGATTTGCTACCCCAGAACAAGAGGAAGTGAGATTTCCAGTTTGCTTTGTGCAGCTGTGAAGTATGAGCAGTGCCAATCTGAAAGTTTTTGTGGCAAGTTTCCCTACCTCCTCTTTCCCCCAGGCAAAGATGGTCTTCCATCTGTGAACTGAGAATCCCATGTCATTCTATACTGGCTTCAGATAATCTATGTGTGCAATTCCTTGTGGTATGAATTGCCCCCATCTCATTAAAACAAGCACTCAAAGAAATAATGAAAGTGTCATTGTTGCTGTGTCCTCAGTTACTATCACTAATACAATGGGGCAGAAATAATGGGATATCCTTTATTTCCTTTTGTGCCAGTATCGGTTGAAAAGAGCCTCTTTGGTTAAGGGCACCATTTAAGTCATGGACACTGCTGGTGCACACGTCTCCCATCTGTCCTGAATGTTGGTTTATGTCTGCATGGTTAAGGCTCAGCAGCCCTCTTTTCAACACAGCCCTTGCCCTTGCCCTAGGATGTTATGCACTTTCTAACATTTAGGGGAACTTAGGAGCCAGATACCTCCATAAAAAGGCCAGTTCCCTTGTTTCAAGATGGGATTAATTTTGACATGCAATGTATGCCTAGAGTGTGCTTGTAGTATGGTCAGAATGAAGTAGTCTCCAGTAGAAACCAATTTCTTGCTTATCTCTCCCCTATCCTGTTTTCCTTACTCTCCTCTTGAGAGCATTCCCCAACAAATCACCTGAATCAGAATTCCTCCCTTTGGCTTCCCTTCTAGGAAACCTGACCCACGATACTTGTTTTCTCCCTCTAGGTTAACATTACCCATTTGATGGATTTTTTGAAAAGCTATAGTCTCATTGAATGTTAGAACTCATTCTAAAATTTAAAGAGAGGGAGAAAGACAAATTTGACAATTAAAAAAATTCCCTTTGAGACCATGAAATTCAGATGTAAGCAATTTATGCAGTGAGTATCTGATTTATTAATATCACTATACATATGAATTTATCAGCTAAGAAAGTTAATACAAGCTGCTTTAGAGTTATCTCAGTTGCCTCTTTGGGTAAAACATGGTAAGGATTAGGAAACCAAATTAGATCAGATTGTATCAGTGTACAAAAGAAATTTGTAATAAGAAAACTTTTGCTTTTAAAAATAAACACAAATCAGGCATTTTGCATTGTTTATTCTAGCTACGTCTTGTCATAATCAGACATGGAGTAGAGAAAAATATTGCCTGCCCTAATGGTTTCCTTCTCATTTGAGAAGTGTCTAATGGAAAAAAAAAATAATTAAAGGAGTTGAAACAAAGACACTGGAATCAATTCCAGTTCCAACTTAAAAGGTACACAAAGTCAGGCATGGTACTAAAAATGTCTAATTTCTACTTTTCTGATTACCAAAAGATGGCTTGCTTCCCAATTTGATTGTGAGGCTAAAATAAGAAAATACATAAGAAAGTGTCCAATAAAGAGTAGTTTCCAATGGTTTGCTCCCCTTTTGAGAACTCTGGTCAAGCATTTAGTGACTATTATGCACTGCCTTATTTATTCACGTAAAAAAAGGTAATAAATGCCCACTGTTTGTGTTTTTTAGCTAAGTTTAATAAAAATAGGCATTGCTGTGGTAGGATTTGCAGTGACAACATGGGAAAGGCATCTACTTATATAATGATTATACAAATTAATCTGGGCTGCTTCTTCTTGTCCTCTGCTTCCTCTTCTTTTTCCTCCTCTTTTCTTTGCCTCCTCTGCTTCTTTTTGTCTTCTTCCTTTTCATTCATAGTCCAGAATGTCCTGGATGACATGCATAGGAAAGATTAAGGCAAACAGATTTCATTTGTTCTGCAAAATAAACTAACAGCAATATTCATGTTTTCTTAGTGACTTGGGAAAATTTTGTCTTTATGCAGTAAAGAGACAGAAGAAAATAAGTTCAGAAACTAGTTTGTATTCATGACTTTTTTAATTTAAAAATTAATGAAAGAGAACAAACTGAGGGCTGATGGAGGAAGGTGGGTGGAGATGAGCTAGATGGGTGATGGAATTGAGGAGGGCACTTGTGATGAGCACTGGTATTGTATGTAAATGATGAATCACTGAATTCTACTCCTGAAACTAATATCGCTCTGTATGTTAACTAAAATTTAAATAAATATAAAGGTAGAGGACTTGATATTCTAGTGACACATTACCAAGTGAAATCAATACACTTAATCAAATTACCTACTTACTAGGATTATAACTCAATCTATTCATCAGGCATTTAAAGAAAAATAATTCATATAGAACATTTAATAAGATATGGGTAATGAAATAAAAGTATATTTTCATGTTCCAGGTTATGAATTTTTTAATGGGCAGTCTTTAGTTTTTAGTAGAAATGAGTGTTATAAGAGTTATTCTACAAGTGTAATATTTATATTCAGAAACAATTGAACAATTTTAGTTTGATAACCATCTGTATATACTTATGTCCAAAATATTTCATGCTAAAAATTTAATTCTGTTCATATATTTTATTTGATTGAACTCAAGAAAACACATTTTGTTTGATGTGTGCTTAACGCAAGCATCAGCAAACCTTTGGTGTAGGTATCCCCATCCAGTTTGTGTTATACTTGTATTGTTATGACTAAGATTTATGAAGGACATCAGTTTGGTGACGATTTTTGATGACCTTCTAACATCATGTTTGCCTTCCTTCTTCCCATCAGTACTCATATGTACTGGCAGACTCTTGTGGTTCCAAGAAATATAACCCCACACCTGGTTCCTGACAAGGGAGAGGGCTACATAGAGCTCAACTAAACTCATTCAGAACACTACTCAAGCCACTTTATTCCACAGTGATTGAAAAAAGCATATGACCTAAGCTAGCTCAATTCATATGAACCTTAGGATAAATGTTTACATGCCAGTGTAAAGATATTACTTACTTTTCCCTCATTTGGATGTGTTATCTGGATATGTAGTTGGAATATCTATGATTATGGTTGCCACTGTTATAATCACACTCTTCAGTTCTTTGTTGAGCTGCCTCTAATCAAAATTTTTCCCCTAGGACTCCATGAAAACTGCCTTTTTAAAGGGCATCAATGACTCAATTGTTGGTCCTCTTCTCTTGTTTGATGTATTGGCAGTTTATTCTCTCATCCTTCAACCATTCTATTTTTCATGTGGCTTCTACTGAGGTGCAATTAATTCATACCTCAGAGGCCACTCTTCATTTTTTTTTCTCAGAACTGTTAATGTTTTAGTATCCTAGGGCTATCTTCAGACATTTTCTCTTTCCTATTTACACTCCCTCTATGATCTCATCAAATCTAATGTCTTTAAATATATATTTTTATATGCTGAGGATTCCCACTTTTATACCCCACTCTGGAGCTCTTCCCTGAACTCCTTATTCAAATTTCCAACTACCTACTCAACATCTCTACTTGATTACCTAAAGGCATGCACAACTTATCCAAAATTGGACTCCTGATCTTTCCACTGAAATATGATCATCCTGAATCTTCTCCCTCCCGTGAAATAACAATTCCCTAATTCTTATTGTTCAGTTCCAAACCTCATACTCTTGATTTTTCTCTCTCTCTCTTACTCCCACATCAGATCCATCAGCAAATTTTGATAACCTTCCATTCAAAGTATACACTTTGAATCATACACTTCCTCATCATTGCCCAGAACCCATCTTCATCTCTTGTCCTTAATATTTACTACAGCTTCCTAACTGTCCACATCTAGTCCAACCTCACGGCAGTAGAAAAATTTTGTTAAAACATTGATCGAACTATGCCATTCTTCTGTTGAAACCCTATGACAGCTTCTCCAGAATCTCTCTTCCAGCATCTCCCATTTCACTCTGAAAATAAGCAAGGAGGCTTACCAATAGGCCAGGAGGCCCTATATGATTTGCTTCCCACTATTTACTCCTCTGATCCCATTTTCCAGTAGTTTCCACCTTGCTCCCTCAACTCCGAGCCTATTACTATGAATCCTAATATATATCTTTCTAATTTATACTCATAATTACCTGTCTCCCTCTTCTAGAACATAAGGGTAAGGAGTTTTGTATGTTTGTTATAAATTTTGAGCACAGGTAACATTGCCTGGCATATAGTAAATACTAAATAAGTATTTGTTGAGTGAATGAAATGATGAGGAGTCCAAAGCAAAGTAAATAAAAAAAACAGAAAATTTCGTATGATTCTTGGTTGCTTATTATGTATAGCTTCAGTAGGAAACACCTTTCCTTTGATCAACCAATGCATCTCCCCCTGCCCCCCATTATTTGAAATTTCTAGGTTTTAAATGGAATAGAGGCTGACATACTCATTATAATTTGACAATTGTAACTGATAATCAGATGTTGTTTAAAATGTGATGTGATTCTTAAAAATAATTTAGAAGAATGGATGGGCCATATGTTCATGGACAGCCTACTTTGCTAATGCCAAGCCATTCTTTATAAGAGCTGTGACTATATGTAATTAGTAATTAGTTGATATTGCCCATTGCTCCTTGGTCCCCATGGCCTCGTGACTATCATTCCTGGGAAGTTTGAGGTAGCAGAGAGAACACCCAGTCCCATGCCTGCCACATGCTGTTACATTCCACTAGTGAAATTTCTTTTTGTCCCTTGACTAGACAGAGAAGCCCCAGCTTCTCACTCACCACCTACATGGTTGTCTGCCATCAGTCCTGTGCCCTGCCTGCAGTGGTAAGAAGCTGCATCTCATTACCCCTCCTTGAGTTACAGACATTCTTATTCCTTGAAATTTGGCTTAAGGAAACTGGGAGGTGACAATTAAATCTCACTTCTTTATTCATTCCCTGTTGCTGTGTAAAAAGCCATTCACTGAGGAGACAAGTATCTTGCTTTTAGTTCCATGTTTAAAACTACAGATTGATTTTTAATAGGATTGCAACATAACCTGCAGATAAAGCTAAAACAGGGAGGGGAACAGAATTGAGAGGACTGCAGAGAAAACGAATCTGGTGACTTAAGGACATTGAAAACTTTGGTTCCAGCAGTGTGCCCACATTTGGTTTTTATTTTTAGTCATACAATTGAGAAAATGCCCTGTACAGTTTATATCATTTTGGATTGAGTTTTCTTATTTTTCAATGAAAGAATACTAATACATCTATGCAGTTAATTAGGGATATGCATAAAAGTAAATATTTTGAAATCATACACTCTAATGAATAAGAATTGAAATTTATAGACTATCAGGTACATATATTGGATTTAGCAGGTATGCAGTAAATGCAAGTTATGTTCCATATATTGGTGATATTGGTGCCTTAAAGAGGAAAATCAAACATCACATCCTTCCTATCATAGATGAGCTGGAATAGCCTTGGGATTCTACAACAAGAGGGAAATCTACTTATTCTTACCATGGAATCTTCTAGGGACTTGCAAATAGTTACATTATCCTACTATGGGAAATGAACATAGTTGGGAATAGAGTTTATAGCCAATTTAGAAGGTCATAACCTTTCAACCAAATGCTCTAATTTATAGGAAAGAGCATCTGTTGGAAGATTTTTAAGCAGAAGTTAAAACCATAAGTATGCTCTAGGAGTATGGTTTGGTAGCAGTGTATATGGCGAATTGGATTTGATAAGTTAGCACACTAAAAATTAATAGCCCAGGGAATGGGGTTTAATGATATTTAAGGATAGTATCATATCCTCAGAACCTCAATTTTTATCTTGTTGTTTCAAGAGTTTATAAGTCATCATTTTCAGGGACTTTTCCTCTAAGTCATCTTTTACTGAAGGCTCGTATTCAGAATTATACATTAGAAAATAATGCTCCTCATGTAGTCTGAGCAGAATGATAATGATACCCAATGTTTGTATAACTTTTTTGTACTGTCATGAAATGTTCAGAAATGTTATGTTGTGATATCACAAGACTGAGGTAATTGGGCAAAAAAAATTATTGACACTCAGAAAAACTGCAGCTCAGAGAGTTAAGTAATTGTATGATGTGTGAGTTCAGACAATGGGAGCAGGTGCTGGTCATGATTCTCTAGAGATTCTTAGCTTCTCATTTCTCCACATGGCTTCATAGTAGGAAGAATGGGTTAACACCTTCAGTATTCCACCAAAGAAGATTTAAATTAATTAGTTTCTCAGCTACCTCCGGCTTACTCTGATTCAGTGACCCAAGAGTATACCAGAATCAAAGTCTTTTTGCTTTCTATTATTTTCTTCTTTCCTTCTTTCCTTTCCTTCCTTCCTTCTTTTTTCCCCTTCCTCTCCCTTCCTTCCTTTCTTTCTTTTTTCTCCATTCCCTTCCCTTCCTCTTTCTTTCTTTGTTGTAGAGTGAGTTGGCTTCACCTCATAGCTCACTTTCTTCTTGACTTTCAGCTTATTCTTTATCCTTGCAAGCTGTAGTTCAACCTGAATTTGGCAAGTCAGCACCTTGACTCATAACTCCAAGTTGCCAACAAAAAAGTTGAATCAAATGGCCTACAGTAATGGAGTTCTTATATTTAGAAAATAATATAAAATCTACCTGCATTATTTTAAGGTGATGAAGGAGATCTATACTTTCCATGATGTCAGGATTTCCCAATGCAACTAATCAGCACATGTAAAATGGTAAATCCTCAATATCAATATAATATAATTTATATATATATATATATATTGATTATATATATATATATTTCATTCAAATTTGAATGAAAGACTAGCACTTGCTTGCCAGACATATAACGATGGTGCTGGATTACCCAGTAGGTACTACATTATAAGTATAACTTGATATATTCAATGCCTATGGTTGCTTTTACTTTCAATGTTCTTATTCCATCAAATATACTGTAGTATGGTTTCTTTACATGAAACATTTAGATACTTTTATTTTTTCCTCCAATTGTACGTGCACCAAACAACCAATATATCAACTTACAATTTTAAATAATAAACATGGTATTAAAGAGAGTGGAAGAACTTCAGAATCAACTAAACTTTCATGATTCCTTTAAATAAGTTTCTTCCTTGTATTTATTATGTCTCAAAGGGAAGTTGGCTCTTATTCCTTCCTCTTCACAGAAATAGAAGTGATGTTCCATGTTACCAAAGAGGTGGAGATGTCAACTACTCTTTTCTTTATTTTTGATAAAGGTAGTGTTCCTTTTGCATAGAACAGGAAATGCATTAAGGATTTCTTTGGCAATACCTCCTTCTTGAAATATCTACGTCAGTCTCACAAAATACAGTTCACAATTTCCAGGTGAAGTTGATGCTCCTGGTTGCGGGAATGACTAATTAGGGCCACTGCCTTACAGTGACCTACCCTGTTTAATTATATAGTCTTTCCTTATTAAGTTGCAATTTAATAAATTATAATTACATTCCAATCTTAAGAGAGTAAATCTAGGTTACCCTCATGGAGTTTTGGGACTTTCCCAAACATTTCAACTGAAATTGTTTTATTTTGGTTAACTAAGTTCACTTGGTTTAAACTAAGAAATAAAATTATATTCATAAATTTTCAGAGATTGGTCATTTCTGACCCAATGCACAGCCTAATTGCCTGATTGCACAGAAGTTACTGGAAACATTGATTAGTAGCACCCAGTCAAGGTCAGAATCTTGTGCTAAATAAGTAGAGAGAACTAGACTTTGATATTTTCCCTCTAATTAGCATTTTCAACCATTTCCAAATATCCATAATAGTATTTGCAAAGAGTCCCCATGCTTTAATAAGAATTTAATGAAATTCTACTGAACATTTAGATGAACAGTAGGCACACACACATAGTTTTATAAAATGAGATCAATCTGATTTATATGCATAAACTATCAAAAAGAGAAACATTGAGTTTTGTAAAACATTTTTTAGAGGCAAGTTTGTTTATTACTCTCCTTTATATGTGAACCATGGTTCAAGATGCTAAAATATAAAAGAAAAAAAATTTAATAATAGAATTTCCAGCAGGTTAGTCTCAAGCTTTCAAGTTTTTTTGTCTGTCCCTTGCACTTGTCATGTCAGTCACCTTATATTGTTCTTCTTCAGCGTTTTTCAAGGCTAACTTATAGTGATACTATGATTACTTGGAAAAACTTTTCAATATCCCCCAAGCATTAGATGATTTGTTACTCTCTCCTCACAGATTAAATTGTTCTTTTCTTTCCTTCAGATAATTGCATACTGAGCTATAGAGTTTAAAGATTCATCCCTTGATAGAAGAAATAAAAATAAAATAGGAATTAGTAATCTGTCTTTGTGGCATTCATTTACACTATACTCTGTATTATGTCTTTAATCCTTTCTAATTCTTCTGTTTTTGACACTTTTGGTGGACCTTTACATCTTATTTTCACAAGCTTCAGCATATTCTGGGATTTCGCATATTACTTCACTCACTCCCTAGGAATCTAATGTTGCATCATGACTTTATTTTTTTAATTCTATTAGTTTTAATTTGAAATATAAATATTTTCTAGTTTTTGAAACACATATTTTCTTTTTTAATTTAAATTCAACTTAGTTAAAGTGGTGTTGTCTTGGCTTCAGGAGTAGAACTCAGTGATTCATCTCTTCATACAACACCCAGTGCTCATTCCAACAAGTGTCCTCCTTAATGCCCATCACCCATTGAGCCCATCCCCCCACCCAGCTCCATCTGTCAAACCTGTTTGTTCTCTGTATTTAAGAGTCTGTCATGGTTTGCCTCCGTCTCTGTTTTTATTTTATTTTTCCTTCCCTCCCCCTATGTTCATCTGTTGAGTTTCTCAAATTCCACATATGAAGTGAAATCATAGGGTATCTGTCTTCTCTGACTGACTTATTTTGCTTTGTATAATACCCTCTAGTTCCATCCATGGTGCTGCAAACAGCAATATTTCATTCTTTTTGATTGCTGAATGGTATTCCATTGTGTGTGTGTGTGGTGTGTGTGTGTGTGTGTGTATAACACATTTTCTTTATCCATTCATCATTGATGGGCTTTGCGTCATGACTTTAAGTATCATCTATGCTGTGATGATTCCCAAATTTTTATTTCCATTCTAGACTGAATCCCAGATTCATGTAATCGATTGTCACTTGATACCTCCACCTGTAATTTGCCACAAACTCAACACCTGATTTTCTACCCAAACCTCCTGTGCCTCCTTGTCATATCACAACAATCTCTCCTTTCCTTTCCTTTCCTTTCCTTTCCTTTCCTTTCCTTTCCTTTCCTTTCCTTTCCTTCCCTTCCCTTCCCTTCCCTTCCCTTCCCTTCCCTTCCCTTTCCTTTCCTCTCCTCTCCTCCCCTCCCCTCCCCTCCCCTCCCCTCCCCTTCTTTCTGAAACTGTTTATTTTTTAATTTTTTTAATATTTATTTATTTTTGAAAGAGAGAGAGAGAGAGTGGACACAAGCACATGTGAACTGGGGAGGGGCAGAGAGAGAGGGGGACAGAAGATCCTAAGCAGGCTCTGTGTTGACAGCAGAGCCTGATGCGGGGCTCAAACTCACAAATGGTGAGATCAGGACCTTAGCCCAAGTCTGGCGCTTAACTGACTAAGCCACTCAGGCACCCCATCTGTGTCTGTTTAAATTAAGGCACAACTTATATACAATATGGTGCACAGAATATTAAGGATATATAACCAATTTAACTTTTTCATGTGTATTTAGCTATGTAAGCAGCACTCCAGGGTACTCCCTCATGCCCTCATTTATCAGTATGCTTCCAGGTCTAGTCTATCTCTTGTCACCTTTTTCATAATTACAGAACAGGTACTTAAATGAATAGAAATGCAAGTCAGTAGGATTGAGTCACTATGTAATTTTATGAAGTTATAGAAGGTATTCTATGCCTGAATATTATGTAACTACAAGTCTTAAATGTCACATTGTCAAAAAAAAAACATGTTTATGCGTATAGAACAAGCAGTCTAAGAACTTTATATAAAGGAAAATTTTCTTTCAAGTAAATACATTTTAACACCCAGTGTAAATTAATTTTAGTAGATCAGGAAACAGCATTGTGCAATACTTAAAAGCATTAGGCTTTCATCAGGCTATTATATTCAGGTGGAGTTCACGGTCTGACCTTGGCTGGCTGTTTATATCTGGGAAAGGTACTTAACCATCCTATCCCTGTTTACTTTTCTGTGAAATGTAGACAAAGGACTTTTGTGAGGATAAAATGCAAAAATGCATATAAAATTCAGCATAGCACTTGGAATGTAGTATATTTTCTAATTAACATTGGTACTCTAAGGGGAAACAAAAGAAATCTAGAACTTATTAAGCATTACTGCTATCTCTCTCTCTTTTTTTAAATGTTTATTTTTGGGTCGCCTGGATGGCTCAGTCAGTTAAGCGTCCGACTTTGGCTCAGGTCATGATCTCACGGTCTGTGAGTTCGAGCCCCGCGTCGGGCTCTGTGCTGACAGCTCAGAGCCTGGAGCCCTTTTCAGATTCTGTGTCTTCCTCTCTCTCTGCCCCTCCCCTGTTCATGCTCTGTCTCTCTCTGTCTCAAAAATAAATAAACATTAAAATTTTTTTTTAAATAAAAAATAAATGTTTATTTTTGAGAGAGAGAGAGAGAGAGAGAGAGAGAGAGAGAACTAGTGGGGGAGGGGCAGAGGGAGAGAGGGAGAGAGAGAATCTCAAGCTGACAGCACACAGCCTAACACAGGGCTCAGTCCCATGAACCGTGAGATTATGATCTGACCCGAAATCAAGAGCCAGGTACTTAACCGACTGAGCCACCTGTATCACCAGTATGCCCCCATCACCAGTATGTTTTACGTGTGTGTGTGTGTGTGTGTGTGTTTTATTTACATCCAAGTTAGTTAGCATATAGTGCAATAATGATTTCAGTGATTCATCCCCTATGTATAACACCCAGTGCTCATCCCAACAAGTATCTTCTTCAATGCCCCTTGCCCATTTTCCCCATCCTCCCGCCCACAACCCTTCCAGCAGTCCTTAGTTTGTTCTCTATATTTAAGAGTCTCTTATATGTTGTCCTATTCTTGTCTTTATATTAATTTTGCTTCCCTTCCCTAATGTTCATCTGTTTTGTATCTTAAATTCCACATAGAAGTGAAGTCATATGATATTTGTCTTTCTCTAATTTTGCTTAGCATAGTACTCTCTAGTTCCATCCACGTAGTTGCAAATGGCAAGATTTCCTTCTTTTTGATTGCCTAGTGATAGATACTCCATTGTATATATATACCATATCTTCTTTATCCATTCATCAGTTGATGGACATTTGGGTTCTTTCCATACTTTGGTTATCGTCGACAGTGCTGCTATAAACATTGGGGTGCATGTGTCCTTTTGAAACAACACACCTGCATCATTTGGGTAAATACCTAGTAGTGCAATTACTGGGTCATAGGTAGTTCTATTTTTAATTTTTTGAGGAACCTCCATACTGTTTTCCAGACTGGCTGCACCATTTTTCATTCCCACCAACAGTGCACAAGAGTTTCCCTTTCTTCACATCCTCACCAACATCTGTTGTTGCCTGAGTTGTTAATGTTAGCCATTCTGATAGGTGTCAGGTGATATCTCATTGTAGTTTTGATTTGTGTTTCCCTGATGATGAGTGACATTGAGCATCTTTTCATGTGTCGGTTGGCCATCTGGATGTCTTCTTTGGAGAAGTGTCTATTCATGTCTTTTGCCCATTTCTTCACTGGATTATTTGGTTTTTGGGTGTTGAGTTTGGTAAGTTCTTTTTTTTTTTTTTTTTTTTTTTTTAAATTTTTTTTTCAACGTTTATTTATTTTTGGGACAGAGAGAGACAGAGCATGAACGGGGGAGGGGCAGAGAGAGAGGGAGACACAGAATCGGAAACAGGCTCCAGGCTTTGAGCCATCAGCCCAGAGCCTGACGCGGGGCTCGAACTCACGGACCGCGAGATCGTGACCTGGCTGAAGTCGGACGCTTAACCGACTGCGCCACCCAGGCGCCCCTATTTTTATTTATTTTTATTTTATTTTTTTTTTTTTGAGTTTGGTAAGTTCTTTAATAGATTTTGGATATTAACCCTTTATCTCATATGTCGTTTGCAAATATCTTCTCCCATTCTGTCAGTTGCCTTTTAGTTTTGCTGATTGTTTCCTTTGCTGTGCATAAACTTTTTTTTTTTTTTTTAATGAGGTCCCAGTAGTTCATTTTTGCTTTTGTTTCCCTTGCCTCCAGAGACGTGTTGAGTAAGAAGTTGCCGCAGCCAAGATCAGAGGCCTGCTTTCTCCTCGAGGATTTTGATGGCTTCCTGTCTTACATTTAGGTCTTTCATACATTTTGAGTTTATTTTTGTGTATGGTGTAAGAAAGTGCTCCAGGTTCATTCTGCTCCAGTTTTCCCAACACCATTTGTTAAAGAGACTGTCTTTATTCCATTGGATATTCTTTCCTGCTTTGTCAAAGATTACTTGGCCATACATTTGTGGGTCCATTTCAGGGTTTTCTATTCTTGATGATTACAGCTTTATAATACATCTTGAAGTCTGAGATTGTGATGCCTCCAGCTTTGGTTTTCTTTTTCAGGTTTGCTTTGGCTATTTGGGGTCTTTCTAGTTCCATACAAATTTTAGGATTATTTGTTCTAACTCTGAAGAATGCTGGTGTTATCTCTATAGGGATTGTATTAAATATGTGCATTGCTTTGATTAGTATCAACATTTTAACAATATTTCTTCTTCCAATCCATAAACATGGAATCTTTTTCCATTTTTTTGTGTCTTCTTCAATTTCTTTCATAAGCAGTCTATAGTTTTCAGTGTATAGATTTCTCAATTCTGTTAGGTTTATTCCTAGGTATTTTATGGTTTTTGGTGCAATTGTAACTGGGATCGATTCCTTGATTTTTCTTTCTGTTGCTTCACTGTTGGTGTATAGAAATGCAATCAATTTCTGTGCATTGATTTTATATTCTGCTAAGTTGCTGAATTCCTGGGTCAGTTCTAGCAGTTTTTTTTTTGGTGGAATATTTTGGGTTTTCCATATAGAGTATCATGTTGTACGCGAGGAGTGAAAGTTTGACTTCCTCCTTCCCAATTTGGATGTCTTTTATTCCTTTGTGTTGTCTGATTGCCGAGGCTAGGACTTCCAATATTATGTTGAATAACTTGGAGAGAGTGGACATCCCTGTCATGTTCCTTACCTTAGGGGGAAAGCTCTCAGTTTTTCCCCATTGAGGATGATATTACCAGTGGGTCTTTCATATATGGCTTTTATGATCTTTTATGATCTTATGATTTTTATATCCCTACTTTCTTGAGTTTTTTTTTTTTTCACCAAGAAAAAAAAAGTATTTTGTCAAATGCTTTCTCTGCATCTGTTGAGAGGATCATGTGGTTCTGGTCCTTTTATTAATGTGATGTATCACATTGATTGATTTACAGATATTAAACCAGCCTTGCATCCCAGGTATAAATCCCATTTGATCGTGGTGAATAATTCTTTTAACGTATTGCTGGATCCGGTTGGGTATTATCTTGTTGAGAATTTTTGTGTCCATGTTCATCAGGGAAATTGGTCTGTAGTTCTCCTTTTTAGTGGGGTCTTTGTAGAGTTTTGGAATCAAAGTAATGTTGGTCTCATAGAATGAGTTTGGAAGTTTTCCTTCCATTTCTATTTTTTTGGAACAGCTTCAAAAGAAGAGGTATTAACTCCTCTTTAATGTTTGGTAGAATTCCCCTGGAAAGCCATCTGGCCCTAGACTCTTATATTTTTGGGAGGTTTTTTGATTACTAGTTCAATTTCTTTACCGGTTATGGGTCTGTTCAAATTTTCTATTTCTTCCTGTTTTGGTTTTGGTAGTTTATATGTTTCTAAAAATCTGTCCATTTTTTCCAGATTGTCCTTTTTTTTTTTCCTATAATTGCTCATAATGTTGTCTTATTATTGCTTGTATTTCTGCAGTGTTGGTTGTGATCTCTCCTCTTTCATTCTTGATTTTATTTATTTGGGTCCTTTTCTTTTTCTTTTTGATCAGACTGGCTAGGGGGTTATCGATTTTGTTAATCTTTCAAAGAACCAGTTCCTGATTTCATTGATCTGTTCAAATGTTGCTTTTTTTTTAAAGCATTTATTTCTGCTTTAATATTTATTATTTCCTGCCTTCTTCTGTTTTTGGATTTTATTTGCTGTTCTTTTTCCAGCTCTCTTAGGTGTAACATTAGGTTGTGTATCTGAGACCTTTCTTCCTTCTTTAGGAAGGCTTGGATTGCTATATACTTTCCTCTTATGACCACCTTTGCTGTATCCCAGAGGTTTTGGGTTGTGGTGTTATCACTTTCATTGGCTTCCATGTACTTTTTAATTTCCTCTTTAACTTCTTGGTTAACCCATTCATTATTTTAGTAGGATGTTCTTTATTCTCCAAATATTTAATGTCTTTCCAAATTTTTTCTTGTGGTTGATTTCGAGTTTCATAGTGTCATGCTCTGAAAATATGCACGGTGTGATCTTGATATTTTTCTCCTTGTTGAGAGCTGATTTGTGTCCCCATATGTGATCTATTCTGGATAATGTTCCAGGTGCACTTGAGGAGAATGTGTATTCTGCTTTAGAATGAAATTTTCTGAATATATCTGTTAAGTCCATCCAGTCCAGTGTCATTTAAAGCCATTGGTTCCTTAAAACAGTTTAATTTTTTTTTATTATTTTTAAAAATTTTATGTTAATTCTAGTTAGTTAACATAGAGTGTTATATTAGTTTCAGGTATGCAGTAGCATGATTCAACACTACCATGTAACACCTAGTGCTAATCACAAGTACACTCCTTAATCACCATCACCTATTTCACCCATCCCCCCAGCCCCATCCCCAAACCATCAGTGTAACATTTTTGTTTTGTTTTTTAATTATACTCAGTGAGTTCAGTTTTATGCCTTTGGGAAATTTTTCATTTAAATAACTGTACTAAATCAGATAAAATATTTTATATATTTATATATTTTGCATATTTAATCCATTTTTGTACTTCCAATATTCTCATTATATGCCTACATAGTCCATTAATTTCCACAAAATTCATAAGTAAACTTAAAATTTAACACTCATCTTTCACCCTCATTCTCAATTATCTCAGTTTTAGTATCTGGTAGGATGACAATATAGGTAGCTAGAGTCTGCATGGAGTATACGCATCCTGCATAGGAAGTTATGAAGCCTAGTACTGCTTCTTAAGCGTCCAAAGACAAAATGATAATTTTTATTATTTATTTATTTATTTATTTATTTATTTATTTATTTATCTATTTATTTATTTTTAAGTTTATTTATTTTGAGAGAGAGAGAGAGAGAAGGAGAGAGACAGCAGGGGAAGGATGGAGAGAGAGATACAGAGAGAGAATCCCAAGAGAATCCCAAGAGAGAGAATCCCACACAAGGCTTAAACACACGAACCAAATCATGAGATCATGACTTGAGCTGAAGTCGAGTCGGACGCTTAACCAGCTGAGCCACCCAGGCTCCCCAGAATGATATAAATAGGTCTCCTCTTCTCTCTCTCTCTTTTTGTTACATGCTCCTGCTTGTATTCTTTATGACACTTGTAGTGTACAATATATGATTGACTTGTTGGCCTATTCACTGATATAATTTATTTATGGTACAAACAGTTGTTGAGGGCCTATGTGTGAAACACTCTGGTGAGTGCTGGAAATACAGCTGTGAAAAAAACAAGAGAGGCAAGGTCCCACTAGAATGTGAACTTCCTGAAGACAAGGCCTGGAGCCTGGGTTGGCCAGGCTGACAGGGAACCTGGTACCAAGGGTGGTGCTCCAACCTCAGGAGAAGCTGCTGCTTGGATAAGCTGGGAGGCTAAATTCATGGGATCACCCTGGAAGTTTGGTGACATGGGAGCTGCTTAAGGTTGAAGGAGCCTGTCAGGATTCTGGGGCCACAGGAGCTGCCTGGAGCTGTGGAAGCCAACATAATCCAGGGTAGATCAGCAGACGAGGTTCATGAGGCCCACTGGGATCTTGGACCCAAGTAAGCTGTCTGAAGCATTAGAGATCTACCTGGGGCCTCTAGAGCCAGTAGCACTGGGGTGAACTGGGGGCTGGATTTGCAAGTCTGCAGGGAGCCTCTGAGGGCTGCAGGAAGTTGTCTGGTGCTGAGGTAGGCCAGCTCTGAGGTCTGTGGTGAAGTCAGGTGCTCACTGCACTCTACTTCCCCACAGTCCACACTGGGTTGCTTAGGTCTGGGGTAGGTGAAGGATCAGGTGAGTGTGAATCTTTTCTTGTTTCTGTGCTTCACCCAATTGCTGTATCCCTCACCTAGAATCCCTGGCTCTTGTGAAGGTATTTTTGTGAATGATGTTTTTGGGTGGGGGATAAGTGCTAGAAATTCCTATGCTGCCATTTGCTGACATCACCCTGCAACCAATTCTATGACATTTTTTAAAAATTTTAATTAATTAATTAATTTTATTTATTTTGAGAGAGAGAGAGAGAGAGAGAGGGAAAACAGGGGAGTAGCATATATATATATATATATATATATATATATATATATAGAGAGAGAGAGAGAGAGAGAGAGAGAGAGAGAATCCTAAGCAAGCTTCATGCTCTCAGCCCAGAGCCCAACATGGGGCTTGACCTCACAAACTCATGAGATCATGACCTGAGCCGAGACCAAGAGTCAGATGCTTAACTGACTGAGCCACCCAGGCACCCCAACACTATGACATTTTATTTAAAAAATGTTTCTTAATGTTTATTTATGAGAGAGAGACAAAAAGAGAGAATGAGTGGGGGAGGGGCAGAGAGAGAGGGAGACAGAATCTGAAAGCAAGTTCCAGGCTCTGAGCTGTCACCACAGAGCCTGATCAGGGCTTGAACTCATGAGCTCATGACCTGAACCTAAGTCAGACACTTAGCCAACCGAGCCACCCACGCTCCCCAACACTGTGACATTTTAAATGCTTACCTATATCATTAAATTTTTACCAAATATCCTTATGAGAAACATAGAATTATTATAGTCATTTTACAAAAGAGGAACTTTAAGTCTGATCTGCTTTGTCACTATAGTTTGCATTTTCTAGTTTCATATAAATAGAATCACACAGTATGTACACTTCTATGTCTTCTTTCACTCAGACTACTTTGAGACTCATCCGAGTTGTTGGTTAATCCATTTACATGTTAGTGGGCATTTGGATTGTTTCTAACTTTTTGCTATTACAAGTAGACCTGCTATGGATGCTCAAGGACAGGTCTTGAAGAGATCTATGTTTTCTTTTCTCATGGGCACATAGAAATGGAAAGGCTAGAGCGTATGGTAGGTATATAGCTTTTTAAGAACCTGAATACATGTTTTCTAAAGTAATTGCACCATTTTATATCCTCAGGAGGAGTATATGAAGGATCCAGGTCCCCTACAACTTCACCAGCACTTTGTATAGTGAGTGTTTTTCATTTTATTTGGTCTGATACTTGGGTAGTGGTCTCTCATAGTGGTTTTAATTTGCATTTTTTAACAAGTGGTGATGTTGACCATCTTTTCATATTCTTATTTGCCATCTGTACATGTTTTTGATGAAGTGTTTGTTCACATCTTTGGCCCATTTTTATTGGGTTGCCTGTGTTCATCAGTACTGAGTTTTGAGAGTCATCATATATTCCTGATACAAGTCCTTTCTCAGATGGATGATTTGTAAACAATTTCTCATGGCCTATGACTGGTCCTTTCATTCTCTTATGAGTGTTTTTGAAGAAAATAATTTTTTCATTTTGATGAAGCCCAATTTATCAGTTTTTACTTTTATAGATGACTTTGTATATAAGAAATATTTGCTTAACCAGAAGTCACAAACATTTTCTCTTACATCTTCTAAACATTTTCTAATTTCTTTATTTGGGTGTATGATAAATTTTTGTATACAGTGCAAAGTATGGATCAAACTCATTTTTTTAAACATACGGATGTCAATTTTCCCACCACCACTTATTGATAAAACTCTTCTTTCTCCATTGAGTTTCCTCTCTACCACTGCCAAAAATCCACTGTCCCCATACAGCTGACCCTTGAACAACATAGGTTTGAACTGTATGAGTCCATTTATACATGGATTTTTTTGGATAAATACATTTAGGGTACTGCAGAGTAAAGTACTGTACAGAAATTATTTTAATAATATTTTTTCTAGTTTACTCTATTGTAAGAACACAGTGTACAATACATATAACATACCAAAATGTGTTAATTAGCTATTTATGTTCTCAGTAAGGCTTCTGTTCAACAGTAAGCTATTAGTAGTTAAGTTATTGGAGAGTCAAGAGTTATACACAGATTTTCGACTGTGTAGAGTATCAGTCCCCAACCCCTGTGTTTCAAAAGTCAACTGTATATGTAGGTATATTTCCCAGTTGGTGATTATGTGTGTCATTGCTTCTATCCATAAGACAGTTTTACTCCTTCATTTCTAATTAGATGTTTTTTTTTTGTCTTATCTGATTCACTGGCCAGAACTAGTATAATGCTTAGTGATGAGAGTGACATCTTTGCCTATTTTCTGAACTTAGGGGGAAAAATTCAGTCTTTCACCATTAAATACAGTGTTAGCTATACATTTGTTTATAGCTTTTCTTTATCAAGCTGAGAAACTTCCCTTCTTGTTTTGCTGAGAGTTTCATCAGGATTGGATACTAGATTTCATAAAATGCTTATTCTTTCTTTTAAAGTTTACTTATTTATTTTGAGAGAGAGAGAGAGAGAGAGAGCAGGAGGGAGAGAGAGAATCCTAAGAAGCTCCACTCTAGCAGTGCAGAGCCTGATATGGGGCTCGAACCACAAACTGTGAGATCATGACCTGAGCCAAAACCAAGAGTCAGAGCCTTAACCAACTGAGCCACCCAGTCACCTCAGCCTCCTTAACCGTTTTTAGATTTCTTGTGTATGTTTTCTCACCTATAAAATGGGTCTACTTCACCATGTTTTTGTCATCAATATTAAATGAGAATGTATGCAAACTTATAAATGATAAATCTCTCTGAAATATTTTTTTTTCTTGGAAGGCTATCTTTGTATATGCTCTCAGATAATGTTTTCTTTTAACTTATCAACAAAACCTGTAGGGAGATCAAAATATCAAAGAATAAGTAAGAACAGAGCTGATTTCCACTTTTGTTAAAATTTTATAGGCAAATATTTTGGAAATTTTGCACTGTATAATCATTTATCTGGGCTGAGTCTAGCTGGGGTGAACTATGAATACTCAAAAATATTGTGCAAGAGTCATTTTTTTATTCTAAAACGTGATTACTTTTGTTTAAAGAGGAAGCCATAAGACAAAGGTACATGTCAATCTTTGAATTTAAACTTTATTCAAGTAAAAATTCATGTAGTAGGAATGACAGTGATGTTATAGTTTTTTTTTTTTTTTTTGCATGATGTTTCAAGAAACGTACTTCTCCATTCTGATCCCTTTCAGTGACCAAAAGTCTATGATTATACAACTTTCAAAATTCTCAACTTGATTCAATTCATTAAGTTTAAAGTACCAAATTGCTATCAAAGTCCGAAGTTGTCATCATAGACTATGCTGCTTTTGTAAATCACTGTATGAAAGAGATTTCTATAAAGATCCAGGAGAAAAAAATGCATTACTGTGTGGAACCATATTTGTAACTAACATGCCTAAAATCCCCTGCGATATGTATTAACTAAATGATGCAGCCCTCTTCACTTAGTTTTGCAATGCATACTGGGCGTCTCAGTAAATTTTGTTTTCACACAGGCAAGTAGCCTTGCACTTTTCCTGAAGCAATTCATGTCCACAGCCGGCTGTTGTCTTCAGGGAATCACAGTTACTAAGGAGATCTTCATACTCGCAACTATTGGCTGTGACAAAAACAAATTATTTACCTCATTATCATATTCCTTAGTAGCAGCAAAACAATCCACACATTCAAAGTGCATGAGATGGGTAGGAGACTGGACAAAACAAGTCAACATCACTTACACAATGATGGGCTTTTCCTTTCTTAAGGGACATATCAGGTGCCTTAGTCAAGCTCACTGATCAATCTAACACTTTTTTATTTTGAATTTGGTCATGTTTCTAAATGAATTGACCTACTTTTCTCCCTTAGCCAAAAGAGTAAAATGAATATAAATAAATCTCTCTACACCTGCAGTATAATGTAGGGGCCACTAGTCACATGTAGCTATTGAAATTTAAATTATTCTAAACTAAAGTAAAAAATTTAGTCCCTTAATCTTACTAGCCACATTTCAAGTGTTCAAAGGTCACATGTGACTAATGGCTAGTTGTAAGACATATGCTGATAGAGAATATTTCCTTCATTTCATACTCTTCAATAGCACTGTTTCAGACTCCAAAGCTTTCTTTCTGGAGAAACAGATATCTATGGGAAGATAAAGATGCAAAACAATGATAATATGCACTCTTTCCTTCTGGTATTTCTTGGATCCCCCCCAAACTCAATAAATTTCAAGCTACTCATCATACTGCCCACAAGGTTGACAATTCTTGGGTATGGTCTCCTTGTACCCCTCCCACAATCTCAGACAAATGGCTCTCTGACTACTCAGTAATTTAGGCCGAGACTGGATCAGTCAGAACTTCATCTTTCCTACTTCAGACCAGCATTCAACCAGGACGGGTAACAAACCCTGGCTATTCTATTCCTTGTTTTCCAACCCTGTCCAATTATCTCATTCATTTTGTCAGTAATGCAGTAAAGACATTTTTTTTTTTTTTTTTTTTTTTTTTTTTTTACCCATAGTTTTCAACAATTTTCTAGCTGGCTTCCATCCAATTGTTTCTACATATTATTGTTAGGAAGCTCTTTATAAAACATGGTTCTGGCCCTGTCACTCTTCTGTTTAAAACCTTTCAGTTGAGTGCTTATTGATAACAGGATAAATTCCATGCTTCTTAGCAAATAGCATTCAGAAGAGTTGTTAATATGTAACCCTTTTTTCTTCATTAGTTGATTTATAGCTTTAATACAATCAATATTACGAATTATACCTATATAATTCAGTCAGTAAGAATGCTAACTAAAGGTGAATGTACTTGAAAGGTAAAAAATCTCAACAAATGATATTTATTCAACTCTTATTCATAATAATTTTAATCCAAACATCCCAACTATAAAGAGCTAACAGCTATTTTTACTTCATTACAACTTTAGAAATCATATATATGATATTTTTTTAAATTCTCTCCTGTTGCAACAATATTTTTGTGGGTCTACGAGTCAGTGCTACATACAGATTTGATTTTGCCATTAAAAATATGCAGTGAACTACTATCAAAACACAGGGAGAGTAATTATTAAGTTAAACACTGTGATTTCAATTATACTACAGGAAAAAGAGGAAATCAGCATGATGAACTCATTAGCACACAAAAATATAATATTTCATTTGTCTGTCTAGATTGAGCTATAATGTGATCTTACACCCATAGATTTACATTTCAAAATAAGACTTTCGGTATAAAGATACTAACTTTGAGGAAATGAACTATTTACCAGAAATATGTATAGTTAATATTAATGAGCTTTGCATAGTCACAAAAACACATTGATGGTAGATCTTTCATTATCTTACATGTGGTAATATTTTCACTGCAAGTAATGTGTAGGTTACTAAATAAACTGTGTAAAATATTTACATAAACACAGTCTGTTAAGTAACATATTTGTCTTTTGCATAAGGATACTATTTAAATTGGTTCCTTTAGGAGATTTCTTAACCCATAAAAATAAAATAAAACATCAACTGTTTCTTATAATAGCAAGGTAATCACTTCAAACTTACTGCATAGTCCATCCTCACAGTTACCAGGGCAACTGGCACAAGGTGTTCCTTGCTGGTAAGGGGTATTCTTTTTACTCACATTGTTACCGCTGGAATTTAAAATACATAATGTCAAATAACTTCACTTTACAGTTTAGTTTATACTCCCCCAAAGCAGTATAAATTACCAAATATGCATGACTATTAAATGCCTTTAGGTATGTTAACAAAACTGAAAAAATATAATTCCCAGTGAGTAATTCAGGTAACATTCAAATTAAGAAAATACTTCACATATTGACCCATGTCCTTGACTATAATTTTTCAATCTGAGCAACTAAATCACATTAATGGGAGTGTAAAGTTTTTAGAGTATATTTCAATGTGGCAACACTTTTCATCTCCCACTAGACATGGTCAAATTTGTTAAGACAGTACACCCAATGTGAGTGCTAGGGAATACAGCATATCCGCCAAGAGAGACAAAAGAGCCTCTGGAACATAGGGATTATAGTTTGGAAAAGAATATTTAATATTACAATATCACTTTTATTTGAAACATAATAAAATACCAAATTTCATATATATATATATATATATATATATATATACACACACACACACACACAGACAGACACACATATATATACATTTTACTTTTAGAATGAGAGTAGTAATATTTAAGTAGTTAGTGGTGTGTGTGCTTGTCAGACAGGGAAGGAAAAGAAGGTTTGTGAATTTCTAGAGGCGGTATGTGAAAGATTTTTGTTTACTAAAAAGGGAACGTTAATTAAAAAAAAGTTTTGAGAAGCATGAATATCCAGAGTGTAATCACATTATAGTGACTAACTTATAACTCACTTGTGATCATTACCTATTGGCCATTTAATTCATTTGAAATACAAGGGAGTCCAAATATCAATAGTGTCAAGTGGGACAAAGACACAAGGCCATGCATTTGAATCTCAGGCCCTACACAGGATATATCTGAATGTGTGTGAGCCCCTGGAAAAATGTGAACTAGACACAAACATGTTCCGAAAGTGCTCTCACCCCTGCTTCCCCTCATTATTCACTCCAACTCTCACTTCAGATACCTGGCGTCAGACCCTCCTCTCTTATAGCCAGACAGTGAATTTGGATGCATTCTCCTAAGAACTTTTCAATTCTTTCTACTAAACCCTCATAGGTGCTTGCAGGAAGATGGCATTGGAAGTCACACTTCTCAAACGGGAGATCCATATACTTGGGTTATCGACAGTCTCAAAATAAAACCCGAAGGAAGCTTGGTTTTAGGGGTCTCCTGTCCCTGGTGGCAAGGAATTTCAAACATTTAAAGAAATTAAGGTTAACAGATATGCTGAGATTAGATCTTCAGTATATCCACAGAATTTATTTTGGGTAAGTTCAAACATAATCTTTGATGAAAGAACACATTTCCTGCTGCAAGTCAGGACCTTAAAGGATGGTTCATTATGGAGATTTTGTGCAAACTTCTGAAAAACAAGGATTAAGGATGTTCTCTCCTGGACTCTGAAATACATTAAAGATCTCTTGAAAACACCTTTGAGAGCCAATGAATGAGTCATCTGTGATGGTAATAACATAGGCAGCATTTTAGATAAGCAGGGGTGGGAACATTTTAGCAGAAAGAGCTGAAATCACAATCAGCCATTCCCAGTTTCCCAGTCCAATACCATCCATTGCTTAACCATCAGGCTGCCACCTTCCTAGCGTATGAAGTTAGTGAGAACTAATGACATCAAATCTACAGAAATGCACACTACCCACGCTTTCCCTCATTATAGCTGTGAGCCTAAGGGAAAGGTCACTGAGAGAAAAGATGTCACATTAAGGAAAGAGAGTTTCAGATTTTACACTTGGAATTTAGAATGTGGTCTCTTCTCTGATAATTGAATGTATCACGACTTAAAAGGCATTTCTAAAGATCTATCCCTTTTGGATAGGCCTAGAGGGTATTATGCTAAGTGAAATAAGTTAGACAGAGAAAGACAGATAGCACACGATTCACTTGTATGTGGATTCTAAAAAACAAATCAGGCAAATAAGCAAAAAGCAGAAACAGACCATAGGTATAAGGGGGTGGGGGATGGGTAAAATGGGTAAAGAGGAGTGGGAGGTATGAACTTCCAGTTATGGAATAAATAAGTGATGGGGATAGAAGGTACAGCATAGGGACTATAGTCAATTGTATTGTAATAGCATGTAATAGCATGGTGACTGATGATAGCGACACTTGTGAGCATGGCATAAGGTATAGACTTGCCACTATGTTATATACCTAAAACTAATATGACATTGTGGATCAACTATGCATGAATTTTAAAAAATGAAAAAAAAATTCCTTCCTTCCCTTTACTGAAATGTGTTTTATATCCCAGTTTGTTTATTCCGTAAGAATTTCAAAATATTAAACTGCACATAGGATTATTGTGTTAAACTCTAAAGTATATACTTACGCAGGACAATATTGGCAAACATAGTAGTATTTTAAACTTTCTTGATTGGGACAATAGGCAATTCCACATCCAACGTGGAAAGAGGAATACCAGACAAGCTACAAATCCAAAAAGGAATATGGGAGAGTACATTAAAGAAGATAGAAAATATTGAAAAAATAATAACAAATGTAAAACTGAAAACATGGTACTATTATAGTTTGTAGCCAAGTACCTTATGGAAATATTTAGTTCAATTATTGAAACAAAGTCACAAATTTTAAAATATTAAATTTTAACATGCATTCACTATTTTATCCAATCCTAATTTAGAAAAAGAATGGAGTATGCTTTCTTACCAAGAGTTTTGCAAACTATGGGGAAAAAAGACAGCTCTAGATGAAGTACCAGCTAATGCTAGGACTATTCTATCTAGTCAGGTTCTTACCCAAATTAAATATTGGGCTTGGTCATAATTTAAAATTTATTTAATTATTTTGAGAGAGAGAGAGAGAGAGAGAGAGAGAGAGAGAGAGAGAGAGAACACACACAAGTGGGGAAGGGGTAGACAGAGGGAAGAGAGAGAATCCCAAGCAGTCTCCACGCTGTCAGCTCAGAGCCCTACATGGGGCTCGATCTCATGAACCTGAACCGAAATCAAGAGTCAGACACTTAACTGACTGAGCCACCTGGCGCCCCAGGGCTTGGTCATAATTTAAAGATGCTTTCTATATTAGAGCATTTGTGGCAAAAGTGTTTTCATTTGTTTCTCTTACCTGGGTGTAATGTCCAACAACTGAACTGGAACTCTTAGGTCCTACACCATAGACAAAATTATTGCGTTCCTCATACCAGTTTTGGATCGCATTCGACCAGGAAGCAGGGTCACTTGACATATAGAGATTCTCACCACATTTTGTACCTAAAGAGAAACATCATTCATGAGGAATCAATAAAGTATGCAATGGCAAAAGCAACCAACTATAGGAACACAAGGTTGCCTTTCAAACATAGTGCCTATACTTGCCAACTGTTAATACATAATAAAAGGACTTCTGTCCTTATCAGCTATAAAGTTGAATAGAAGAACAGATCTGTCTAGCATGCTAAGGCTGGCCTCATCATGTACAACTTTGAGTAGGTTGAGAAGACCGTATGCTTTAAAAATCCTCTGGATTGCCAAAAATGCATTCTTTTTCATGCTAAATTCACATGTATAATATCTTCTATGCTCTCAGCTTTGTATTGTAAATTTGCAAAAAGCAGTGACCAACTTTTATTCTTTTCCTCTTCTTGTTCACCCTCACCAGAGATTTTTCATATACTGGACTCTGAGTAAATGATTATGATTATGATTATGATTATGATTATGATTTTGTGTGAACTTGGATAAAAAGATCTAGAAGTGATTTTAAGAGCACCAGTTAAGAGGCAACTGACATCAGGGGGGGACGGAAGTTTTGAAAGTTTTTGGATCCTCCCTTAATCAATGAATCAGAATATCATAAGGCCAAATCTTCTGAGGAAGATTTGGTAAGAAAAACCTTGCAGGGTGACATCAGCAAGATGGCAGGATAGGAAGCCCGGATTCTCCTTCCCCTAACAAACACACTGATTCAGCAACAATTCCCAAACAAATTGCCCTTGTGAGAATTCCAAAACTAATGGAAAGTCTTCTATACTCTGGAAAAATATGAGCCCAGACTCACTGAAGCCTGTAGGGAAATTGGGACACCCTCTTGCTAGAATATCTACCCTCAGCACAGTGCCTGCCATATGATCAGGAAGAAATCCCATGTCTCCCAGCTTCTCCCAGGGGAAGGAAAGAATTGGTTTATGTGTCCAGCCACCCAACCTTTCCCAAAGAAAACTTCCCAGATGGGTGGCTTCTGTCTTGTTAGTCTTGGAGCTCTGGTAGTCAGGCACAGGCTAGCCACCTGGAGGAGAATGGAGATAGTGTCTGGGGCTGGTAGATACCATATCTCCTCTCCCTGGCTCAGCACAGAGCAAACATATGAAAAATGATAGTTCTCAGTTTCCTCCTTGGGAAACAAAGTCTTGACTGGTGTGTCTAATGCCTGAATTTCTCCAAGGCTGCCCAAAGAACTCACATATGGCTTGGTATTCTTGGAGCTCTGACAGGTTTGGCACAGTCACAGTCTTGCCCCCTGGGGACAATAGAGATGGTGGTTTGGATTGGTAGATGCCATGGCTCCTCTTCCTTTCTCAGAAACAGAGCCTGTTTCTCCCAAAGGTGGGAAAGAGTTGGTCTGGGCATCCAGGGCCACAAATTTTCCAGATGCTGCTCAAAGGACTGACTTCTGACTTGCCTCTCTGAGAATGTTAACAGACCTCACGTAACAAGATGTGGGGCTCATGAGAATAAAGATTTGCCATAGCTTCCCTCCTTGTTCAGCATAGAGTGAGGAGATAAAAATCACAAGCTTCTAGCCTCTTCCTGGATAGGGAAAGAGTTGGCTGGAATGCCCAAAGATCCTTTGTTTTCAGGGGCCTGCCTGAGGAATTGATATGGATCTTTTCTGACCACAATTTGAATAGACATTCTCCAAAGATATACAAATGACCAACAGGTATATGAAAAGGTGCTCAATGTTGCTAATCATCAGGGAAATGCAAATCAAAATAATGAGATATCACCTTATATCGATAAGGATGTTTATGATGGGTGGAGAAAGGGCAATGAGTGAAGAATGTGGAGAAATTTGAATGGTGTACACTTTTGGTGGAAATAAAAATGGTATAGGTGCTATGGAAAAAAGTACAGGGGTTCTTCAAAAAATTAAAACTAGAATTACCAAATGATCCAGTAATACCACTTCTGAGTACTTATCCAAAATAACTGGAATCAGGTTCTTAAAGAGATATTAGCATTCTCATGTTCATTGCAGCACCATTCACAATAGCCACCATGTGGAAACAACCTAAAATCCATGGACAGATGAATGGATGAACAAAAAGACACATATACATACAATGGATGTCACTCATCCTTACAAAGGAAGGAAATTCTACATTTGGGTGAGAAAATATAGATGAATCTTGAAAATGTTAACTGAAATAAGCCAGTCATAGACAGACAACTATTACATGATTGCATTTACAAGAAGTACCTAAAATAGTCAAATTCATAGAATCAAAGAGTAGAATAGTGGTAGCCAGGGATGGGGGAAAGGAGAAATGAGAAGTCACCAATCAATGGGCATAAAGTTTCAGATAAATAAGATGAATAATTTCAGATGAATAAATTCTTCTATGCAACATTTTACCTAGACAACAATATTGTATAGTACATTTAACTATTTGTTAAAGGTGTAGGTCTCATGTTAAGTATTCTTACCATTATAAAATTAAAAGAGAGAAAGAAGTGTCTTGCTGCCCAGAAATTTTCTCTATCTTTTCTTTTTTTTTACATTTTGTTTTTACATTTTTACTTATTTTTGAGAGACAGAGAGAGACAGAGCACAAGTGGGGGAGGGGCAGAGAGAGAATGAGACACAGAATCCGAAGCAGGCTCCAGGCTCTGAGGTGTCATCACAGAGCCCAACGCAGGGGTCGAACTCACTAACTGTGAGATCATGACCTGAGCCGAAGTCGGATGCTTAACCGACTGAGTCACCCAGGTGCCCCTTCTCTATCTTTTCAAGATCTCAAATAATATTTACATTTTGGTAGCTTGAAATATAAGGTCTACATACTGCTTAAAGCGAGTATAAGATATTCTTGGCTATCACCTTCAATATGGAAAAAATAAACTAAGACTCTAACCATGTAGATTTGTATCATTAAGACCATTTGTTTTCATCTTCTACTGAAAACCATCATTCTCTTCATAATTTTTAACAGATTAGCATCAACAATATAAGCGATAATTATAATGAAAATACAGGTAAAAATTCATTACTTTCAAACTGAGTTGCCTAAATGTATTATGTTTGATAATGTAAATAATTACTTTATGTAAGATTTATGCATAAAAGTATTTTTCTTTCATAGTTTTTATAACCCTTGATAAGATATTGTATAGTTTTTGAGTATAATATATTATCTATGCAAATAAGCCCACAGTCCATACAAAGTAGTTAGCAAAACTTGAAAACTTAATCAATATATGCAAAGTATTCATCATGATTTTAAAAGCTTTAAGTATTTTCAGAGTAAAATTCAGGGAAAAAAATAACAATTTAGTATATTTTATAAATATAAAAGAAGAGATATCAAAATGCCAAACACTTACACAATATCACAAAAATGGCAGTGGATTAGAAATCAATAAGCCTGGCTATACAACTTCAGAATGTGCTCTTAGGTCATTTCTCCCATGTCCCTAATCTTTAAAGTTAGAGAAATGATGACTGTTGACTGTTGACTCATGAGCTGGTTAAGAGGGACAAATGAAGTGTTCCTTCAGAAATTATTTGCATAATGTAAAAAATCAAAAGCACAAAATGGTACTTATAAGGATGTCTCCCTATACAGATACTTTGATTTTAAGAAGAGCAGTATAAGCAACATTTATTTAGTAGATCTTCTTACAAGGTCCCAGAATGTTCCATTCTATTTGATGTTCCATAATATTTTGCAATATTATTTTATTTGTTCACTTATTTAACAGATATTTGCTCATTTACGTACTGGTTTTTCGGTCTTCTGCATTGCTGTGTTCTAAAGTGCACTTGTTTGCCCATTTTTGGGCATTTGCTGCTGTTTCTCTGTTCCATTCCTAAATGTCACAAGAAAAAAATACACTTAGAGATTCAACTCCAAAGAAGCATATGCTTTATAACATACTTGGTCAGTTGATTTGCACTACTTTAAACTTCTCTAGGTATATTATCTAATTGTCAGTGGTATCAGAAGACCTATTTGTTAGGGGTGTGTGTGTGTGTGTGTGTGTGTGTGTGTGTGTGTGTGTGTGTGTTTATCTGCTCCAGTGCCAATTTCTACATGAAAAGTTCATAAATGAAGTGTCTACTGAGAGAAATATCTAATAAAATAATATCTGGCAATTTATGATTGTACAGGAACCACACATAGGATTTTTAGTAATGGGGCTACTCTAAATACTCAACATGTGAAGTCTTGAATTATATTTCCTTAGTAATGAATAGGCCTAGATTGTTCCCAATTTCAGTCATAGCCCATTACATTCAAATGAGAGATATCTAGCTTTTTTGGACGATTCCCTGGAAAGCGGCTGTTATCTACCCTAAATGGCACTGATTTTGAAGGAAAGGGGACTCCGAGGGGGTGCCTGGCTGGCTCAGTTGGTAGAGCATATGACTCTTGATCTTGGAGTCCTGAGTTTGAGCCCCACATGGGCACAGAGATTACTTACAAAAAATAAAATATATGAGGGAAAGGGGACTCCATTATCTTAGACTAAAGTGGATAGTGAACAACATGGCTTCACATTTGAGGTCTGAAGATTTGGCTTCTAATTTTTGCCCTTCCCAACTTAATAAGGCTTATAACGTTGACAAATCATTTAACCATTACAAAGGAAAATTAATTTCTATTTTGCTCATAGTGCAGTTCAAATTAAATAGCAAAACAGACATAAAACTTTGTAAGTCACAAGGTTCTTAAGAAATGCCAGTACCAGCTCCCTGCTCTTACCACCACTGATTGATACCACTAGGCTTTATCACTGCTTCTTACCATCTTCAGCATGTTGCTGGCAGGTGGAGAAACGGATTTCCTTAATTCATTATGTTTATTTACAATCTCTTTTTGGATTTGAGTTTGAGTGGTTAACAAAGCAGTAAAGGATGGATCCTAAAGAGAAATAAAATTAAGGTTATCTTTTTAACATTTGTTAAAATTGCGTATGGTGGGGGCTAAGTTAATTTGAAGGAACAAAGATCACTTTAAAGAGCATTCAGTTCAGGCTCATAGTAGTTGTTAAGAATTGCCAATGGACCTGAGCCAAAGCTATGACAAATAGAAAAGAAGTAACTTGAAGCTTCAAGAATGAGAATAAAATTCATGGCATGATAACTTAAAATCTCCTCTGAGGCCACAGACGCCAATTTCTAGTTTCAAGGAACTCTTAATGTGCTTTTTCTCCTTTAATGGTCCTTCCCAATCCTTTGTTATATCTCTGGTCATTTCCTGGTCTTCATTTACAAAATTATTTAAAAGAGAGATATATTTTGCTCTTTTGAATCACTAAATGTTTGCTAATAAGATTCTTTACATACCTTCTGCCCCATATGGTTTTCTTCACCTTCTCTATGCTTTTTATAGACATATAAGTGATAATATTTTATAACCACAAAGGCACACAATAGGAACATTAAGACACATTCATTCATATTCGATCAGGCTGCAGCAGATAGAATAAGGGTGGAGCTCAAGGTTCATCTTGGAGTTTAAAGGAATCTTAAAATCTGTATTACGGAATGCCAAATGAGTTTTGACCCAGTGTCAGGATTCTCTGGTCTGATGAGTTCTAGTCCTAGCATTCTGTGGTCCTTGGATGTCCTCTTATAAGAGAAGGGTTAAAGAAAGGTGGGGAAACAGCAACGACCAGAGCTTCTCACATTCAGAGATTTTCTGATCAAGAGATAGACACTTTATATGGACACATACCCTCTAATCATTGAAAAGGATGATGGATTTTGTTCTTGGGATTATTTAAGCAAAGTAGCTTATTATATCTTATTTTTTAAATTTACATCCAAGTTAGTTAGCATATAGTGCAACAATAATTTCAGGGGTAGATTCCTTAATCCCCCTTACCCATTTAGCCTATCCCCCCTCCCATAACCCCTCCAGTAACCCTCTGTTTGTTCTCCATATTTAAGTCTCTTATGTTTTGTCTCCCTCCCTGTTTTTATATTATTTTTGCTTCCCTTCCCTTGTGTTCATCTGTTCTGTGTCTTAAAGTCCTCATATGAGTGAGGTCATATGATATTTGTCTTTCTATGACTAATTTTGTTTAGCATAATACCCTCTAGTTCTATCCACGTAGTTGCAAATGGCAAGATTTCATTCTTTTTGATTGCTGAGTAATACTCCATCGTATATATACACCACATCTTCAAAGTAGCTTATTCTAATTGTAAGAGTTGAGTTCAAGAGTAGGGCTCTCACATACCAAGTCTATGAGAATGAATAACAAAGCAAAACAAACACTAAGACCTTTAGAGGTTGTACATTTTAAAACATTTTTTTTAACGTTTATTCATTTTTTGATAGAGAGAGACAGAGCACGAGTGGGGAGGGGCAGAGAAAGAGGGAGACACAGAATCCAAAGCAGACTCCAGGCTCTGAACTGACAGCACAGAGCCCAATGTGGGGCTTGAACTCATGGACCGTGAGATCATGACCTGAGCCGAAGTTGGACGCTCAACCGACTGAGCCACCCAGGTGCCCCAAGAGGTTGTACATTTTCTTAATGTAAAAAATTGGTATATTTTTACCATACAGTAATGATGAAAATTAAACATGGTGATACATGAAGTTGTGTTAATTTAGGGTTATGGTATTGTTAATTTCTTTTTGAGATCACACTGATATGAATTTTAAGAAGTAAATAAGAAAAGATCTTGTGGGGAGAAGACTATCATTTACTTTTTAAATCATAGACCATGGGTCCATTAGAAAAACAATTCAAGCATAATATGTAATTTTAACTTTTTGGTGGTCACATTTAAAAAAAGTAAAATAAGAAGCAGGTAATATTAATTTCTTTTATATATATTTTTATATCTTATTCACCATGATAAATGTACTCTTTAAATGTTTGTTTATTTATTTATTTATTTATTTATTTATTTATTTATTTAGAACATGCAAATAGGGGGAGGGGAGAGAGAGAGAGGGAGAGACAGAATTCGAAGCAAGTTTTGCATTGTCAGCATTGAGCCCAAAGGGGAGCTTTACCTCACAAACTGGGATCATGACCTGAGCTGAAATCAAGCGTCAGATGCTTAACTGACTAAACCACCCAACTGCCCCAATAAGTGTACTCTTTAATCCCCATCACCTATTTTCCTCATTTCCTCACCCACCTCCCCTCTGGTAACCATCTGTTCTGTATAGTTAAGAGTCTGTTTCTTGGTTTCTCTCTCTCTCTCTTGCTTGCTCACTCTTTTTTCCTTTGTTCATTTGTTTTGTTTCTTAAATTCCACGTGAGTGAAATCATATGGTATTTGTCTCTCTCCAACTGACTTATTTCACTTAGCATTATACTCCCTAGATCTATCCCTGTTACTGCAAATGGTAAAATTTAATTCTTTTCTTTATGGCTGAATATATATATATATATATATATATATATATATACACACACGCACATATATATGTACATATATATATGTATGCCATATCTTCTTTATCCATTCATTTATCAGTGGACACTTGGGCTGCTTTCATAGTTTGACTATTGTAAATAATGATATATGCAGGGGTGCATATATATTTTCTAATTAGTGTTTTCATATTCTATGGGTAAATATCCAGTAGTGAAATTACTGAGTCACATGGTAATTCTAATTTTTTGGAAACCTCCATACTGTTTTCCACAGTGTCTGCACCAGTTTGCATTCACACCAACAGTACACAAGGGTTCCTTTTTCTCAAAAACCTCTCCAACACTTGTTTCTTGTGTTTTTTTATTTTAGCCATCCTGACTGGTGTCAGGTGGTATCTCATTGCAGCCTTGATTTGCATTTCTCTGATGATGAGTGATGTTGAACATCTTCTCATGTGTCTGTTGACCATTGGTATGTCTTTTTTATAGACATGTCTGTTCATGTCTTCTGTCCATTTAAAAAAATTTTTTAATGTTTATTTATTTTTTGAGACAAAGAGAAACTGTGTATGAATGAGGGAGGGGCAGAGAGAGAAGGAGATGCAGGATCAGAAGCAGGCTCCAGGCTTTGAGCTGTCAGCACAGAGCCTGATGCAAGGCTTGAACCCACGAACTGAGAGATCATGCCTTGAGCCGAAGTTGGACACTTAACTGACTGCACCACCCAAGCACTCTTCTTCTGTCCATTTTCAATTGGATTATTATTAAAAAAATTTTTTAAACATTTATTCATTTTTGAGTGTGAGAGACACAGAGTGTGAGTTGGGGAGGGGCAGTGAGGGAGACACAGAATCTGAAGCAGACTCCAGGCTCTGAGCTGTCAGCACAGAACCGGAGGCGGGACTCAAACTCAGACAGTGAGATCAGGACCTGAGCTGAAGTCAGATGCTTAACCAACTGAGTCACCCAGGCGCCCCTGGATTATTTGTTTTTGGCATGTTGAGTTGTATCAGTTCTTTATATATTTTGGATACTAACCCTTTATCAGATATGCCATTTGCAAATGTCTTCTCCCATTCTCTAGGCTGCCTTTTAGTTGTGTTGATTCCTTCACTGTTCAGAAGCTTTTTGTTTTGATGTAGTCCCAATAGTTTATTTTTGCTTTTACTTTCTTTGCCTCAGGAGACAGATCTAGAAAAGTGTCCCTACAGCTGATGTCAGAGGCATTACCTCCTGTGCTCTCTTGTAGTATTTTTATGGTTTCAGGTGTCACATTTGGGTCTTTAATCCGTTCTGACTTTATAATTTTGTGTATGGTGAAAGAAAGTGGTCCAGTTTCATACTTTTTCATGTGACTGTCCAGTTTTCCCAACAACAGTTGTTGAAGAGACTGTCTTTTTCCCATTGTATATTCATTCCTCCTTTGTTGAAAATTAATTGACCATCAGTTGTGGGTTTATTGCTGGGTTTTCTGTTCTATTCTGTTGATCAATGTGTCTATTGTTATGCCAGTACCATACTGTTTTAATTACTACAGCTTTGTAATGTAACTTAAAGTCTGAAATTGTGATACCTCCAGTTTTACTTTTCTTTTTCAAGATTGCTTGGCTATTTGAGGTCTTTTGTGGTTCCATACAAATTTTAGGGGCCTTGTTCTAGCTCTGTGAAAAATGCTGTTGGTATTTTGATAGGGCTTGCATGAAATCTGTGGATTGCTTTGGGTAATATAGACATTTTAATAATATTTGTTCTTCGAACCCATGAGCATGGAATGTCTTTCCATTTGTTAGTGTCCTCTTGAATTTCTTTCATCAGCATTTTATAGTTTTCAGAGTATGGGTCTTTCATGTCTTTGGCTAAGTTTATTCCAAAATATTTTATTGTTTTTGGTGCAACTGTAAATGAGATTGTTTTTTCAATTTCACATTCTGATGCTTCATTATTAATGTATAGGAATGCAACAGATTTCTGTATATTGATTTTGTATCTTGTGACTTTCCTGAATTGACCTATCAGTTCTAGTAGTTTTTTGGTGGAGTCTTTCAGGTTTTCTATATAGTATTCTGTCATGTGCAAATAGTGAGAGTTTTACTTCTTTCTTACCAATTTGGATGCCTTTCATTTCTTTACGTTGTCTAATTTCTTTGGTGAGGACTTGCACTACTATGTGGAATGAAAAGTGGTGATAGAGGGCATTCTTATCTTATTCCTGACCTAAGGGGAAAAGCTCTCATTTTTTCACCATTGAGTATGATGTTGCTGTGAGTTTTCACATAAGGCCTTTATTATCTTGTGTTCTCTCCAGACTTACTTTGCAAAGGCTTTTTATCATGAAAGGATGTTGTACTTCGTCAAGTTTTTTTTTTAGAATTATTGAAATTATTGTTATTTTTTATCCTTTCTCTTAATCACATGATGATTCACATTGATTGTTTTGCAAATATTGAACCACACTTGCATCCTGGAAATAAATGCTACTTTATTGTGGTGTATGGTTTTTTAATGTATTCACATTATTTTAAATAATAAATTTTATTTGTAATGAGTTGACTAGAAGTCTACAAAAATTGTATGTCTACGTCCTAATCCCCAGATTCTGTCCATGTGACCTTATCTAGGTAAGAGTCTTTGTAGATATAATTAAGTTTAGGATCTCAATATTAAATCATCCTGGATTATTCAAGATTATTATTATTCAAGTAGGGTCTAAATCGAATGACAAGTACCCTTATAAGAGACACAGAAAGGAGAAGGGAAGGTAGAGAGTAAGTGATATAGCCACAAGCCTAGTAATCCTAGTGACTGGTGGAAGCCACCTGAAGCTAAAAGAAAAACAGACAACAGATTTCCCTCCCGATCCTCCAGAGGGAGTGTGGCCCTGCCGACATCTAAATTTTAAGCTTCTGGTCTCCAGAACTGTGACAGAATAAATTTCTATTGTTCTAAGCCACATAGCTTGCATTTATTTCTTACAACAGCCCTTAGACCTAATACATTATTTAATTATCTAAAATATAATTCCATCGAGTATTGAATATCTAAGTTAGTTATTGAATATATTTTCTCCCCCTCCTCCTCCTCCTCCTTCTTTTTCAGTACTACATCTTTAAAATCTAGTGTGTATTTTATACTTACAGTATATCTTGTTTTGGACAGCCACATTGTGTTCATTAGCCACATATGACTAGTGGCTGCTGTATTGGAGAGCTCAGCCTTAGAATGTCATCTAGATAATTGCGTTAAGGGATCTGAGCTACCAATCAGTACTTTGTGATGTCCACTCTTGCCCCTTCTACTCTCAAAGGACCTAGCCATCCCGAAAGATACCTGGATAGCTTTAGAAAGATTTTACAATTTAACTTTACCTTTGCTTCTGTGGGTAAAGACGGAAGCAGCACAGCAGCCAGAAACAACGCTATCAGAAATACAGCCATTGCTGGAAAGTAAATCAAAGAGAGCAAAGTTCTGCATTAAAATATGTAGTACATAGACCTCTGACCATGAGAAAAAAAACAATGTAATGATCTTGGCTATTTTAATGGAACTGTAATTCCCAAATTCATAAGAAATGTAACAAGATTTCATCTGGTGCAAGCAAAATCATAGTGGAATCAACTTTGTCACTGATAGGGACAATAAAAAATAAATTGAAACACTTGTCTGACGCTCTTGAAGTATACCTATAAAGGTTAGGAATATATCACCATGTTTCTGCTCAGCTCTATTGCTCCATTAAAATCCATTAAAAATATGGAAAACCAGATTTCTTCAGAGTTAATTGATACTGTATTGATTAATAATCCCAATCTTTGGGGAAAGTTTATTTTCAATGTGCACCATCTCTTGGTGTTCTATAAAAACCAGAACTCTTTGTTCTTTTATTGACATATGACTTTAATCAAGATTCCAAGATTACTATTATACAGAAATAAATGTACACTTTATTAGTGGTTATTTCCCCAGCAGAGGGATTAGAAATTATTTTGATTTTATTCCTTATACTTGCCTATATCTCAAATTTCCCTGT
This sequence comes from Lynx canadensis, assembly GCF_007474595.2. Classification (NCBI taxonomy): domain Eukaryota; kingdom Metazoa; phylum Chordata; class Mammalia; order Carnivora; family Felidae; genus Lynx; species Lynx canadensis. The sequence goes on from NC_044307.1 coordinate 47,706,975, forward strand.
ATAAAAAAATAAAATACAAATAATATATTGAAAATCTAGCCTGTCCAAATTTGCTGAACTCATGATTTGGTATAAAAGTTGTTTAATATATTCACTAACTTTTTAAAAGGCATTCAACATTGGGTGGCCCATGTTGTCCTTTCTCAGTTATGTCAAAAAAAATTCTTGGTCCTCTAGGCAAAGCAACAAACCCACTAAAGCTTAAATAAGCACTGATCTTCTGGCAGTTAGTCATATAAATTACTAACTTTGTAAACTGAGGGAATGCTACATTGATTGGTGTTCTTCATGTGAGATTGGTACTCCCACATTCTTGAAGAGAAAGAAAACTCTGAACAATTTATCTGTGGTACTTCTCAGGACTTATTGATGGGTAAATAGTAGACAACTGATACCTGTTCCCTGCATTCCCTTTATCCTCAATAATGTGCTCACAAAAAGGAGAGGAGTGAACATTTATTGACAGTGCGATGCAAAACTTGATGTCTAATTTCACTATCATACCTTGGCTAGTATGACTATATTTTACAGATGAAGAAATTGAAGATTAGGCTAATTTATCTATGCCAATGGTAAGTTCTTAAGTAACTTCAGAAATTAACCTTCAACCAAGTAAGGTCAAAGCCAATGCACACTGACAGGAACATTGTTTTTACCTGAGAAAAGCAATCATTTTGTAGCACACTGGAGGCACTCATCCCTATTTTAACAATACCTGTATTAATACATGACAATGCATGTTCATAGCAAAAATTATCAATATGGAAGTATAAAATATATGCAATTTGCCATATTTACATTTCTTCTAGTTAAGATGGTTCCAGAATAATTGTTTCGAAGTCAAACACAAAAATTCTATTATCTATTTTAAGCTGAAGTGTAAAGAATTAATTTGAGTTTCAACTTGATAAAATGAGTAAAGAGTAAAATTAACTTGATTCTCTTAATAAAAATTTATCCATAATGTTTTGAAAATCATAGATAAACGTATTAAATATATTATTTTTACCACTGGAAAAACAAAGATGACTGACACATAAATGTTCACATTAAAATAAATGAGTTATCACTTACTGTTGGTTCTCAGAGCAGGATGAAGTATTTGCTTTATCTGTAGAAAGAAGGGAGGTGGAGAGGACCTTAGAGCACAATACATGTTACATCTATTTATATTTTAGCAAATTCTGGTTGTGCAAGTAAACCTAAATGAATAGATTTCTGAAACAGAATTTTTCACACCCATATATTCAAATTTCATTGCTAGTTGTCTGGCATTGCTCTTGATATTATTTAGTTTCCATACAGCTTTTAACACAAGTTAATACAGCATGCCTTCCCTCCCTAACCAGCCCCGCCCCCTCTTCTAGATGCTGCTTTTTTGACCTAGTATTTTTATAATAACCACTGATGACTGGTTAATCATTGTGAAGATAACCAGGGTCCTACCTTACAGTTGAACTTCTGTGGCTCAGCTTTTAATTCCCAATTAGCAACTTTCTATGGCTTATTAAACATAGTCTTTAGAAACCATCAGTTCTCAGAAATCCTGAGCGTCAAGGTTCTCTGCTGTAAAATGGGGACTATCACATCAACAGCTTTGCTTTGCAAAGGGTGTGGCACAACATACATAAAGCACCTAACATAGTGTCTGCAATATAATATTCAGTAAATGGAAATTATTAATATTTTTATGATGATCCTTTACAATGTGTGATAGTTTGCTGAGATTGTAAGATCTTTCCATAAATGCATGTTGTTTGACTCAATTTCTAATTTTAGAAGTGTCATAAGATCTGTTTTTACATCTGGGTATCATAGGAAAAAAAATCAGCATAATCTCATCGGAGATTCAAATGTTCAAGGCCCAGGTCTACTAGGAATCTTGTAACTTTAAAAAAAATGTTCTAACATCTGAACTTTGCATCCTCATCAGCTCATTGATAGATATACACATTAGCTGGGTAATTTTATATAGCTCAATCATTCAATGGGATTATATTAGATGATCCACAATTCCATAATTCAACAGACTATGATGCCACATATTCCTCCCTACCACTCTCCTGTTCCCTCCCCATCACTTACCCAACCTATAATCATCTTTGTTGCATCAATGAAAGCAATGGCAAAATCCACATTCATACAGAGCTGAAAAGTTGGCTGACATTTTCCCCCTTGCTACTTACTAATGGAAAAGTACTGTCCCCTTTCTTGCAGGTGTTTTAAGACTGGGATGACATGGTTCTACGGTGTCTGTAGGAAGAGCATGATGTTCAGTTTCATAATCCTAGAATAGGGGAAAAAAGACAATATTTAAAATAAAGATGGAAAGCATAAATAAGTAGTATTAATCATCTCTGTCACAAACCTAAAGCTTAACTGTGTTTAGTATTACTAATATTAGTAATTTTAATTTATTTGATCTTACCCATCAAGAATCCTTCTGAGATCAGATTATATTTTGATATCTTGGTATTTCCTTCAAACAGTAGCAAAGAAGTGGGCTTCTTAAACAAGTTCAATTAACTACTGACTGACTGACTTCCTTGGAATATCACGGTATATTTTCCAGATTCCCAAATCCTTATACACTCTTTGGAAGATAATTTCTATAAGTAGTCACCCGCAGAGTAACCTTTTACTACATGGATTTGGGGTCACACCTACATGTCTTCATGTCTTTTCCTGGAAGCCAGTAGATGACATGTAGTCCAGAAGAGTCAACAGCCATCATTCTAATTGCCTGCAATATATAGTTCCTAATAACAGTGCATTCAAAACAGAAATAAAAAACTGAAGTTCTTAATTTGACCTCATGAAAGGCCTGATTGACAAATGACTTCAGGCTTCAGCTATGAATCAGAGCATTTCATGTAAATGGAATGATTCATCTTTTAAGACAGGTAAAGCGTTCCAACTGGATAAACATCAAGAGGCATGTTGAAAGTCTTCGGTGGATCAGAGATATGCAACAAAACCGAAACTCTGCGTGCATCTGCACTGATCAGCCGATGTGCCCACCAGAGTCCCAGAAGAGGCGCGGAGGACCAGAAGACTCCTCACCCCACAGATCTTTCTCTCTCGTCTTCACCCCACCTCCCGGGCCCTGATCATTGCCTTTCCCAGACTGCTGCAAGTCTTACCCTGGCTCCAGAGCTCAGATCTTCCTGCAGGGTGGACGGAGCCAGAGAGAGGCTGCTGCTCGCTGCTTGGACAGCGAGAGTAAGATACTCATCCAAGCAGGTGTGAGCGAGGAGCTACGTCACGGACTTTGTGCCCTCAGCGCAGTCGTCAGCTTACTGAATTCCTACAACCGCCTCCCCTCCAATGGCGCGCGGAAAAAATCTTGCACACCTTCCCTTGAGGAAGGGAAATGTCTGCTCCCACAATTGAACCCTAGGAAGAAGATGGAAATAATACCAGGATTCAAAATGCAAGGGGTGACTGAAAAAGGAGCCGCTCCTTTTCATACAAGAGTTCCTGAATTAACACAGGTCAGCATTTAAAGAGCAGATTGGTAAAGGCCATAGATACCTTAAGTTTTCAGTGCAATACCAGTCTGGTACAATAGTGTATTCAGGGTTACATAAAGAGGACCTTTTGCAGGTTTGCTTATAAACAAACCTAGTGTTCAAACTTAGTTTAGTTAAACAAACTTAGTGTTCCTTCCCTTCTTCCCTTCCAAAATGGTTTGTAGTGAAGAAATTCAACAAGAGTAACAGGAACAGGTCTTAGGAAAATGCCCAGAATTCCTGATCCAAGACCGGTGGCTTCAAGTGCAGCAGGCTTATCTGGCCTTGGTTGAAGATGCATTTATTGTCTGTCTTCACAGATGGCAGATGAGTAATAGATGCATTTTCTTCAATGCTTAGTTGTTTTCAAGATTTAAAGGAATGAATGAATTCATCACACCAAGAATACATTTGGTCAAAAGATGATAAACCAAGGATCAATGTGCATCACACGTTAGTTCTCTGTACCCCCTGCGAAGAGGCTTGAAATTTCTCATTCCAACCTTTGAGACTATAACAAACTGCCATGTCTCATAGTGCTGAGTGTCATTTTCCCCTGGCAGTGTTAAAATTCCAAGTGCCCAATGCACAGACGTTATTTTAACTCTCTTGTACTGTTCTTTTAGTTCAAATACCACTAACTAAAAACTTCAGAATTTAGAAGTCATCCTAGCCTGATTTACTCTTATGGTTACGTTCAATCAATGTTAACTCCTGACAGTTTGCCCTTCTGAATGTTTACAAAATCCAGCCCCGGATCTATCTTTCTCACTGTTATATTCATGTTTTCATTGTGTCTTGCTTAGCTTATTAATTTAACATTTCAATTACTTATATCCACATAGTTGCTACTCATTTATTTATAAATAGAATTGCTTAGTCCATTTGTTTTTTTATTAGTACAACACAACTCATTGTTATCCTATAACAGTCTATAATTTACTGTGAATATCCTATTTTTAATTCTGGGAGACAGCATACCTATAATTATTACCTGTTCCCATTGATGATGTCAAAATGAGAGCAACTTGAGTGTGGTAGTGATAGATATTGTGAGTAAATGTGTATTTGAAAAATGGACTGTATCTCTATAGATTATTGCTATATGTCAAGACTAGCATGATACCAGTTACCTGAGTAATAATTTATAAATATTTGTTGAGAAAATAAATATATTGACTTGGCCTAGATTCTTAGGGAATTCAGAGAAGAAGGCACATCATGTCTTTCCTCTAAGACATATAGTACTGTAGGAAAAATACATACACATGAACATTACCAGGCAGTCCGGTTTAGTTCTAAGTAGCTGGAATAGGAAATATCTACAATAATTAGGAATTCTGAGCTGATACAATCTGGATAAAAATTAGGTGGTGGAGTGACACTTGAACTTCTTTGAAAAATGTGCATGGCTGGATTAGAAAAAAAAAGTTTAGAACACTTGTTTGGAAGGGCAGAAACAGACAAATCAATGTATCATAAGGTGTATATAAGTCAGAATGATAGGCTGGTGAAAATGTTGGCATAACTTTGTGTAGAAGTCTAACAAGATTTGCTTCTTTATATAACATGGGATGTACTTTCATTGAGTGTTGGGAAATTTTATGATCAAATATTATTTTATAAAAGCTTCAGAACGGAATATTACTCAACCACAAAAAAGGAAAGAAATGTTGCCATTTGCAATGACATGAATGGAGCTAGAGAGTATTATGCTAAGTGAAATAAATCAGAGGAAAAAATACTATATGATTTCACTCATATGTTGAATTTAAGAAAAAAAAAACAAATGAGCACAGGGGAAAAAAAAAAAGAGAGGCAAACAAAGAAATGGACTCTCAACTATAGGGAATAGACTGATGGTTACCAAAGGGGAGGTGGGTGGGGGCTGGGTTAAAGAAGTGATGGGGATGAAGGAGTGCACTTCTTGTGATGAGCACTGTATAATGAATGTATGGGAGTGTTGAATCATTATATTATACACATGAAGCTAATATTACACTGTGTGTTAACTAAATAAATTTAGGAATTTAGGAATTTAGTAAATTTAGTAAATTAGGAATTTAAGTGAAAACTTTTTTAAAAAGGTACCTAATAATGTTGTGCAGGGTGATTCACAGAGTGGAGAAATTGGTGACAGAAAAAATAAGAAGATGGTGACATTTTCCCATATTAATTTTAGAGCAGTAGAAATAGAACAAATGGTTGGGATGTGAAGAGATTAAAAGAGCAGTGTTGATGATGAATTTGGTATGGAGGGCAAATTCAGAACAGAAGAAACCTTGTAGGTTTTGAGGCACTTGAAAGTACAACTCCACTATTGAAAGGAATAGTACAAGTGCTTCTAAATATTCAAGTAAAATCAAAAGTTAACAGTGTGCTGAGCTCAAAGGAGCAGTGTTGAAAGTGCCTGAGAGCTGGGGGTAGCATCTTGCATGAACTTTGCAGAGAAATCCACTGTAATTCTTACCTTATTCCTTTACATGTAATATACTCTTCTCCCCCTCCACCCTGTAAACAAGTGACCTTGCTAAACTTGCTTATTAGTTCCTACAGCTATTTTATAGATTCCTTTGGTTTTCTACAAAAATAATTTTAATTTGCAAATAAGGACAGTTTCTACCTTTCCTTTCTCTTCGTTTTTTTAAAATTATTATTCACTTAATTTATTTTTTCATCTTGGTCAGTGAACTCTTTAATCCCCATCACCTATTTCACCCATTCTTCACACCCACCTTTCCTCAGCTAACCATCAGTTTGTTCTCCATACTTAAGAGTCTATTTCTTGGTTTGTCTCTCTTTTTTTCCCCTTTGCTCATTTGTTTCATTAAATTCCACATATGAATGAAACCGTATGTTATGTCTCTCTCTGACGGACTTATTTTGCTTAGCATTAAGCTCTCTAGCTCTATCCCTGTTGCTGCAAATGGCAAGATTTCATTCTATTTATGGCTGAATAATATTCTGGTGTGTGTGTGTGTGTGTGTGTGTGTGTGTGTGTGTGTGTGTGTTTATCACTTCTTTATCCATTCATCTATTAGTGGAAACTTGGGCTGCCTCCATAGTTTGGCTATTGTAAATAATGGTGCAAAAATATAGGGGTGTGTATATATTTTCTAATTAGTGTTTTCATATGCTATGGGTAAACACCCAGTAATGAAATTACTGGGTCATATGGTAATTCTAATTTTAATTTTTTGGAAACCTCCATACTGTCTTCCACAATGGCTGCACGGGTTTGCATTCCCACAAACAGTGCACAAGGGTTCCTTTTTTTTTTTTTTTTCCAAAAAACCTCTTCAACAGTTGTTGTTTCTTTTGTTTTCTATTTTAGCCATTCTGACAGTTGTGAAGTGATATCTCACTGTAGTTTTGATTTGCATTTCCTTGATGATGAGTGATGTTGAACATCTTTTCACGTGTCTGTTGACCATTGGTATGTCTTCTTTGGAGAAATGTCTGTTCATGTCTTCTGTCCATTTTTAATTGGATTATTTGTTTTTGGCATGTTGAGTTATAATCAATTCTTTATACATTTTGGATACTAGCCCTTTATCAGATGTGTCATTTGCAAATGTCTTCTCCCATTCTGTATGCTGCCTTTTAGTTGTTGTTTCCTTCATTGTTCAGAAGCTTTTTGTTTTGATGTAGTCCCAATAGTTTATTTTTGCTTTTACTTCCTTTGTCTCAGGAGACAGATCTAGAAAAGTGTCCCTATAGCTGATGTCAGAGCTCCTGTGCTCTCTTGTAGTATTTTTACGGTTTCAGGTGTCACATTTGGGTCTTTAATCCGTTCTGACTTTATAATTTTGTGTATGGTGAAAGAAAGTGGTCCAGTTTCATTCTTTTCATGTGGCTGTCCAGTTTTCCCAATAACTGTTGTTGAAGAGACTGTCTTTTTCCCATTGTGTATTCATTCCTCCTTTGTTGAAGATTAATTGACCATCAGTTGTGGGTTTATTGCTGGGTTTTCTGTTCTATTCTGCTGATCAATGTGTCTATTTTTATCTCAGTACCATACTGTTTTAATTACTACAGTTTTGTAATGTAACTTAAAGTCTGAAATTGTGATACCTCCAGTTTTGCTTTTCTTTTTCAAGATTGCTTCATTATTTGAGGTCTTTTGTGGTTCCATACAAATTTTAGGGGTCTTGTTCTAGCTCTGTGAAAAATGCTGTTGGTATTTTGATAGGGCTTGCACGAAATCTGTGGATTGCTTTGGGTAATGTAGACATTTTAATAATATTTGTTCTTCGAACCCATGAGCATGGAATGTCTTTCCATTTATTGGTGTCTTCTTGAATTTCTTTCATCAGTGTTTTATGGTTTTCAGAGTACAGATCTTTCATGTTTTTAGTTTAGTTTATTCCTAAATATTTTATTGTTTTTGGTGCAACTGTAAATGAGGTTGTTTTCTTAATTTCATTTTCTGGTGCTTCATTATTAGTGTATAGGAATGCAACAGATTTTTGTATATTGGTTTTGTATCCAGCGAATTTCTTGAATTGACCTATCAGTTCTAGTAGTTTTCTGGTGGAGTCTTTTTTTTTTTAAATATATTGTATTCTGTCATGTGCAAATAGTGAGAGTTTTACTTCTTCCTTACCAATTTGGATGCCTCTCATTTCTTTATGTTGTCTAATTTCTTTGGCTAGGACTTGCATTACTATGTTGAATAAAAGGATTGAGAATGGACATCCTTGTCTTGTTCCTGACCTAAGGGGAAAAGCTCTGAGTTTTTCCCAAAGGCCTTTATTATGTTGAGGTATATTCCCTCTAGACCTACTTAGGAGAGGCTTTTTATAATGAATGGATGTTGTACTTTGTCAAATGCCTTTTCTGCATCCATGGAAATGATACTTGTCCTCACTGCTGCAGGAACTGAGGTCCAACAAAACACAAGGGTTGGGAGATGTGGTGTTGACAGAGTTTGTGGTGGTCTTCTGGGAGGGGAAGGGGGGACACAATGCTAGGAATGAGACAAGCATGACTGGGAAGGGTGGATCCACTGATACAGGGGGTGGGCAAGCTTGGTGCAAGCAAGTTAGGTAAGAGTGTTGGTGCTTATTTCCCACAGGTGGCCATTGTTTATGCTGTGGGGCAGGAGAAGGAAATGGCACTTGCCAGGTCCTTTGTTCCTAAAGGGGTCTTCCCATGATTTATCTCTCTCCAGGCGGCACTCTGAGATGAACAAATCAGTCTCCCTCCCATCTGCCACCAGCTTTTTTTTAAACTGCTGGTTCTGTGCTCTATCTGAATGGGCTGTTTGTTGTGCTCTTTCAGGGCAAGGATTCACCTTCCTCTTGCCCTCTGGGCTCTCCTAGAGACAGAGCCCACTGATTTTTAAAACTGTATGCTTTAAGTCTTGATCCTGGCTGTAAGAATTCACAAAATTCAGCCCCCTTTCAAAGGCAAATGTTACAGGAATTTGTCTTCACTGTTTGTGGGCTCCCCAGTATGAAAGTCTGTTTTTTGCCTTTCTTCATGCCACTGGTTTTCTCCCCACTGTTGATGGCCATGGTCCATTTCACTCCCAAACCGTGTCTTCACCCTTCTTAACTTTTTTTGATGTGGCATCCCCCCTACTTTTAGTTGTGAGGTTTGTTCTGCAGTCTCTGGATCATTCTCTGGGTTATTTACACTGATGTGAATGTTATCTAGTTGTATCTGTGGGACAAGGCGAGCTTAGGGTCCTTCTACTCTGCCATCTTCCCCCAAGGTTACATGTAGGTAGTCCAGGGAGAGCAAGATTGGAACCTAGGTCTCTGGACACCTACCCAGTGCCCTTTTCCACTCTGTATGCTTTTATTTTCTTCTTATTAATTTTACTGCATTGGCAGTTCACTTACAATGTGAACAAAGTGGTGCAAACTGATAGCTTTGCTTTATTACTGTTAGGGGATTCCAGATTAAAAAATACTTTAATATTGTTTTCACCTATAATATAAAGAAAGAATTCAGTCGCTCACTACTACATATAAGGCTAGCTGGAGGATTTTGTAAAATATTTCTTATTAAGATGAGGAAGATACCTTCTATTCCCAGTTTTCTGAAAATTGTTTTCATTAAAGGTGTTGAATTTTGTCAAGTATATTTTTTGCATCTTTTTATGCATTTTTGCATATCTAAATATATGATACCTTTATTTTAAAATGGTATATGGCATTAATTGATTTATAAATGTTGAAATAACACTTTATTCCTTCAATAACTTCACTTTCTCATGGTGTATAATCCTTTTCAAATGTTGTATCTATGTTCATGAGAAATAATAGTATGTAGTTTTCTATTCTTTTGTGATATCTTTGTCTGCCTTTGGCATAAGGTAATGCTAGCCTGAGTTGGGAAATAGTTCTCCTGTTTTCTGTCATGACATAAACAAAAATAATCCTGAAATTGCACAATATGCACTGTATACATGGTATATCTATAATCTAGTGCAGTTTAACTTAATCTCTCTTCTAGTCAATAGTATCTTAACTGGGTTTTTGCTCCCACTCTTATTCTCTTACAGTCTGTACCTCATCATCTCACTCTCTTCTTCAGTACACTCTCATGGCTTGCTATCTCGCTTACAACAATATCCTAATTCTTTATGTGCCCTAGGGCATACCATGGGACTAAATTTCTGCCCAATTCTCTGACCTGCTTTCAAAATGATCTTTATCTTGCTCATTCCACTTCAGTCATTCTAGTCTTCTTGCCTTTCCTCAAATATGCTAACTGTATTCCTACCTTAACAACTTTATACTCACTATTCTGTTTTTGTTTCGATCAAATTATCTTATCCATTGTTCTCTCACTTCTGTTATGATTCTAATCCATCCTTAGAAAGGATGTACCTGACTCTCCTATTAACATTTTTCTAGTCTGTCCTCTTTATTCTCTATTGTGTTGCCCATTTTAGTTCATAGCACTTACCACCTCCAATATCTTAAGTATTTATTTGCAAATAATTTCCTTCCTCTTTCCTGTATGAAAGTCTGAACTCCATGAAGTTTGGAACTTGGTCTCTCTTGTTAATCACCCTATTTCAAAGTACCTAAGTAAATACCAGAGACATTTTTCAATAAATATTTATTGAATAGAGGAATGAATTATTATACATTGCAATGATTATTGTAAAAGAAATACAAGGAGCTATGAGAGAAAATGGGGGGAGTTCTTCACATTAAATACTCAAAGGAATCTCTTGGGTAAGGTGGCATTTAATGTGAAGGAGTTATTCTAGCAAATACTAGAAGGATGACTCTTTCAGACAGAGCTATAGCAAATAAAAATGCCCTTAGGTATGGAAAATCTTGCGGAGCTTGAAAGAATTTGATAAGATCATTGTACTTAGAGCATAAGAAATAAAGGAGAGAGGAATGAAGTGAGGTTAAAAGGGAAAGTATAAAAAAAACATTCAACTTCTTGCAGATCAGTTTAAGAGTGTTATCCTAAGTACTTAAGAAGTCAATGGAAAGATTTTGAAAGTAGACTAACAAGACTTTCACTTTAGATATTAAGGAATGTGCTGCAAATATAGCATTCAAGGGGCGCCTGAGTGGCTCAGTCAGTTGAGCATCAGACTTTGGCTCAGGTCATGATCTCATTGTTCTTGAGTTCGATCCCTGAGTTGGGCTTTGTGCTAACAGCTCAGAGCCTGCAGCCTGCTTTGGATTCTGTGTCTTCCTCTCTCCCTACCTCTTTCCTGCTCATTCTCTATTTCTCTCTCAAAAATAAGTAAGTGTTAAAAAAATTTAAATGACATTCAGGAACTGCATTGATGATCTTGAACCTCTCCCTATTTTCTGTTTACCCCATGACTATTCCTGTCCTTGAAATAGTGAATCTTGACACTGGATAAGGATATGAGTCTAATTGACAGTCCAATCATTGGTATTATCTGGAAGGTCCATGAAAAAAAATAAAATCAAACATTTAGCAATGGAGTAGAGACACTGGGGGAGGGTTGTCTGAGAAAGAATAACCGGATAATCAAGAGGAGAATTTTCCAAGCATTATGGAGCCAAGAAAAGTGTTTTTTTTTTAATGCACTTTTTATTTTGGAGTATTTTTAGATTTATAGACATTTTGCTAAGATAGTGGAGAGAATTCCTATATACTCTTCACCCAGTTTCAGTTTCCCCTCATGTTATCATCTTGTATGACGGTAGTACATTTGTCAAGAATAAGAAAGAGACATTACTATCAAAAACAATTCAGACCCTATTCAGATTTCACCACTTTTTCCGTTAATGACCTTTTTGTGTTCCAGAATCTGATCTGAGAGACCACGTTCCATTTAGTTCTCATGTTTTCTTAGTCTCCTCTTGTCTGTAATGGTTTCTCAGAATTTCCTTATCGCTCATAATTTTTACATGAGCAACATATAATATAATCATAGATTATGTAACTTTTTAATCCTTTGATGAAAGAAATTTCTGTAAAATAAAAAGTAGATCCAAGAGAAAAAGACTCCTTATTACTTGGAATCAAGTTTGTAGCCAACATGCTGACAATATCTTTGCTAATGTCACATCTAAGTAGATAGTGTGGCCCTTCTCTACTTAGTCCCCCTCAGTCTGTATTGGGTATTTAATAAATTTTATCTTTACAATAGCAGGAAGCCTTGCAACTGTCCTTGGGAAGACTATGGGCACAGGATAGTGTTTTCTTCAAATCATTACAGTTTTGATATTTATCTTCATACTTGCAAACATTGGCTGAAATAAAAACAAAGAAATTAGTTCATTATAATTTTCCTCTATAGCAGCAACACAAACAATACATTCAATGCAAGTGGGGAGAACACAATTGAAAAAACAAGTTGGCATCATTACACTATGATGTCAAGGGACACATTAATCCACCACTTCTTTTAAAATTTGAGCTTTTTGAAATGTTTTTAAGATGAATTGACCTACTTTTCTTCCTCAGAAAACAAAGTAAAATAAATGTAAATGAGTCTCTAAAATTGCACTGTCCAAAATTGTAGCCTTTAGCCATGAGGTTGTTTAAATTTAAACTTAAATTAATTAAAATTAAATAAAATTAAGAAAATACATTTTCAGGTTATCAGTGACACATGTTACATTCCCAGTGCTCCATGACCAATCTGACTAGTGGCTACTTTACAGGACAGTGCAAAGATTGAACATTTCCATCATTGCAAAAAGTTATATTAGACACTGTTGCTCCATCTAGATGCTAGAGCCACTAGTTTTTCTTTCAAGAATAATAAACCATTATGAGAAGATGTGGATATAAAAATGGGAGGGAATTTTACTACAATTATCTGACATTTCCACTTTGAAGTCCCTCAGTGGCCACAAACTCAATTAACTCTTAAACTAAATTCGTCACTTTACCTGCAAACTTGGCATTCCTTTGGAGTCCCTCCCCAACTCCCAGCTCAACTCCCCCAGTATCAGAGAAATGAAACTTAACTACTAAATAATTCAAACCAGATACTGGGAATCAATATGAACTCATGGCTCTCTACTTTTTATCAGCACTCAACAAATGCAAGTAACAAACAGTAGCCATTCTACTTCTTTCCTGTCATTCATTACTGTCCATTTCTCTTCATTCATTTTGTCCTAATGCAGTAAAAACATCCATTTGGCTTTTGAACCCATGTTTTCAACAGTCTCCAAGCTGGCTTGAATCCACTTGTTTCTCCATACTACTGCCAGATCTTGATAAAACACAATTCTGACTTCATCACTCTTCTGTTTAAAAATCTTTCAGTTGGTTGATCATTACTAACAGGATAAATTCCAAACCCATTAACAAATAGTATTCATCAGATGTGTAAGTATTTTATTTAATTGATGTATAGCTTTGATATCATCAATATTCTGAATTGGAGCTATACAATTGAGAATGTATGCAGTTTAGTATACTGAGAATGCTACAGTTTAGTCTGGTGAATGCATCTGAAAGGTAAAAATCTCAGGTAATGGGTCCATTATACTATTCATAATAATTTAATGACATATCCCAACCAAACAAAAATACCAACTCTTAGTATTTATATTCATAACAACACTGAAAATGAGATATATGACACTAAATGTAGTCCTTTTTGCTAAAATATTTTTTTAGACTTCTGTGAGTTAATATTGCTATACAAAGATTTGATCGACATTTTAAAAGTATATAAAAATTACTAACAAACACAAATGCAAATGGTTATTAAATTAAACTTGATTATTCTAACTATACTATGGGAAAAATGAATTTAGTATAATGAACTCATTGGTGTATAAGAAATGTTTGGTGTCTGGACTGAACCATATCTGTGATCTCATACCTTTATGTTTGTACATATTTTCTCTTTTTAAAATGCAATAATGAAATTTTGCTACAATTGCATTAATTTTGACAGTAAAAATATTCACTTACAATGAATATTTTCACAGAAACATTTTTATATATGCCAATAGGTAATGAGTCCAAAATAAGCACAAATATACACTGATGGTAGATATTTCTTTAGGTTATATATGGTTACAGGGTTTTAGTTACAAATAAATATAGATACTGGGTTGTGTACATTTTTTGATTAAACACCCTCTGTTGAATATTTTCTGTCTTTTGCATGAGGGAATTGCTTAAGTTGGTTTACAATCAGAAGATTTTCTAATTCTTTTTTTCATGTTTATTTATTTATTTTGAGGGAGAGATAGAGAGAGACAGAGAAAGAGAGAGAGAGAGAGAGAGAAACCTGAGTAGGATCCACGCTGTCAGCCTGGCATGGGGCTTGACCTGAGATCATCACCTGAGCCAAAATGAAGAGTCAGATGCTTAACTGACAGAGCCATTCAGGTGCCTGAAATTTCCTAATTATTAAAAAAAAAAAGGTCAGTCCATTTTATTAGATGTACTAGCAAGTTAATGACTTCAAACTTACTGCATAGTCCATTGTCACAGTCATAAGGGCAGCTGGCACAAGGCTTTCCTTCTAGGTAGGGTGTATTTATCTTGTTAAGATGATTACCACTGAAATTTGAAATACAGAGTGTCAAACATTTTTCATTTTTCAGTTTAGCTTATGCTACTAGGGTGGCACCTATCACCACAAATACCTGAGTATTTATTCAGTGTTTTTAATCATGTCAAATAACTGAATAACTAAAATTCCCAAAATGTACTCAGAGACATTTTGGTAAAATGTACTCAGATACATCAGGTAAAGTAAGAAAATAACTCACACATTCACTTACTTCCTTGACCATAATCTCCCAGCCTGAGACACTGAAATGGGATAAATGGGGTCTAAAATTTTTGGAGTATATTTCAACATGGCAACATTCTTTCTCACCCAGAAGATGTGGTCAATTGCTAAAGCAATGTACCCCAAGGTGCTGGCTGGTGATAAAACATATTTCTTAGAGAGACAGCAAGTTCCTGGGAAAGAAAGGGTTGCCATAGGGAAAATGCTTAAAGTTACATGTAATTTTACATTTAAAAAAGAAAATATGATAATTTTTAAATATGAACTAGAGAAGGTAAAGCCCAGGATACTTTTGGCCTCTAGATGGGGGTGATGATTTTCAAGTGATTTTTGGTGTGTTATATTTGGGAGTAGGGGTGACAGGAAGATTTTTGAATGTCTAGAGGTTTTGTGTGTAAGATTTTAATACTTAAAAAAGAGGGAATGTTAGAAAAATGGTTTTATTAACACTAATCTCTAAGGTATATTGGTCTTACAGTAACTAGTCTACCCCTCGTTGGTGAATATTATTCGATTGGCCGTTATTATCTGAAAATACAAGACAGTCAAAATCTCGATTGCTCCAAGTAGGCCGACAACACAAGGCCATGCATCTAAATCTCAGCCCCTGCACAGAATATACCCGAATGTGTGTGAGCCCCTGGAAAAATGTGAAATAGACACAAATATGTTCTGGAAGTTCTCTCACCCCTGCTTTCCCTCATTATTCACTCCAACTCTCACTTCAGATACCTTTCAGATCCTCCTTTCTTAGAGCCAGACAGTGACTTTAGATGCATTCTCCTAGGAACTTTTCAGTTCTTTCTACTAAACCCTCATAGGTCCTTGCAGGAAAATGACATTGGGAGCCATACTTCTCAAACAGGAGATCCATATACTTGGGTTATCGACAGTCTCAAAATAAAGCCTGAAGATAGCTTGGTTTTAGGGGTCCCCCTGTCCCCGATGGCAAGGAATTTCAAACATTTAAAGAAATTAAGGTTAACAGATATGTTGAGATTAGATCTTCAGTATATCCACAGAATTTATTTTGGGTAAGTTCAAACATAATCTTTGATGAAAGAACACATTTCCTGCTGCAAGTCAGGACCTTAAAGGATGGTTCATTATGGAGATTTTGTGCAAACTTCTGAAAAACAAGGATTAAGGATGTTCTTCTCTCCTGGACTCTGAAATACATTAAAGATCTCTTGAAAACACCTTTGAGAGCCAATGAATGAATCATCTGTGATGGTAATAACATAGGCAGCATTTTAGATAAGCAGGGGTGGGAACATTTTAGCAGAAAGAGCTGAAATCACAATCAGCCATTCCCAGTTTCCCAGTCCATCCCTTGCTTAACCATCAGGCTGCCACCTTCCTAGAGTATGAAGTTAGTGAGAACTAATGACATCAAATCCACAGAAATGCACACTACCCATGCTCATTGAATAGCTGTGAGCCCAAGGGAAAGGTCACTGAGAGAAAAGAGGTCACTCTGTAATTGGGGGAAATAGAGTTTCAGATTTTACACTTGGAACTGAAAACCTGGTGTCTTCTCTGATAAATTGAATGTATCTCAACTTAAAAGGCATTTCCAAAGACACAATTCCTTCTTTTTATTGAAATATTCTTTGTATTGTAGTTTGTTCAATATACAAAAATTTCAAAATATTAAATTGCAGATGGGATTATTGGCATTCAGCTCTAAAGCGTATACTTACGCAGGACAATATTGGCAAACATAGTAATATTTCAGAATATCTTGATTGGGACAATAGGCAACTCCACATCCAACGTGGTAAGAGGAGTACCAGACAACCTACAAATCCGGAAGGGAACATAGGAGAGTACATGAAAGAGGGAAAATATTGAAAAACAAATAGTACCAATTGTAAAACTGAAAAAAAAAAAGTTATCATTATGGTATTGCCTTGTGGAAATATTTAGTTCAATTATTGAAGCAAATCACACATTTTAAAATACTGAATTTTCATATACATTCCTCACTTTATGCATCTATAATGTTGGGAAAATCCAGGGTGTGTTTCCCTATGAAGAATTCTGCCAGCCAAGGAATAAATGACAGCTTTAGATGAAGTACTGGCCAACACCAAGGCTACTAGGTCTACTCACAGTCTCACGCAAATTGAACACGGGTTGGTCATAATTTGGAGAAGCTTTCTATATTAGAACATTTGTGGCAGAAGTATTTTAATTTGTTTTCCTTACCTGGGTATAATGTCCAACAACTGCACCAGCAGTCTTTGCTCCCTTACCGTAGATAAAATTGTCCTTCTCATCATACCAGTTTTGGATTGGGGCTGACCATGACTTAGGGTGAGATGACATATAGAGATTCTCACCACAGTTTGTACCTAAGGAGAACCAGATCACAATGAAGCAATAAAGCATGCCATGGCAAAAGAAATTAACTAAATGAACACAAAGATGTTGCCTTTCAAACAGTGCCTATGCTTGCCAACTCTTAACACGTAATAAAACAGCTTCTGTCCTTACCAACTATTAAGCTGAATAGAAGACAAATCTGTCTACCACATTGAGGCTGACCTGAACATGCAAAATTTTGAATAGGTTGAGAAGATCTTATGCTTTAAAAACCCTTCTCCTTTTGGGGTGTCAGAGATGCATTCTTTTCCATGCAAAATTCTTCACATGTGTAATGTTTCCTGTAGTCTCAGCTTTGTATTGTAAGCATGCAAAGGGTAGTGACCAACTTTTATTCTTTTTTTTTCTTCTTTATGCCTACTTTCACCAGATACTTTTCATATATTGGACCCTGAGTAAATGTTTATGGTATGATTTTTGTGTGAACTTGGAAAAAATGTTCTACAGGCAGTCTTTAAGGGTCCCAATTAAGAGGCAACTGACATCAGGGGAGATGGCAGTTTTCAAAGTTTTTGGATCCTCCCTTAATCAATAAATCAGAATGTCATCAGACCAAATCTTCCTCAGAGAAGTAGGTAAGAAGAGTCTTGCAGAGGGTCACATCAGCAAGATGGTGGAGTAGGAAGCCCTGGATTCTCCTTCCCCCGACAAACACACTGATTCAGCAACAATTCCCAAACAAATTGCCCTTGTGAGAAATCCAAAACTAATTGCAAGGCTTCTATACCCTGGGAGAATATGAACCCAGACAAACTGAAGCTGTAGGGAAATTAGGACACCTTCTTGCTAGAATGCCTACCCTCAGCACAGTTTCTGCCATATGATCAGGAAGAGATCATGTATCTCCCAGCTTCTCCCAGGGGAAGGAAAGAGTTGGTTCACTTGTCCAGCCCCCCAACCTTTCCTTAAGGAAAACTCCCAGATGGTTGGCTTCTGTCTTGCTAGTCTTGGAGCTCTAATCGTCAGACACAGGCTAGCCATCTGGGGGAAAATGGAGATGGTGGTTGGGACTGGTAGATATCACATCTCCTCCCCATGGCTTAGCACAGAGCAAGCAAATGAAAAATCTTAGCTCTCAGCTTCTTTTTCCTGAGGAAGCAAAGAGTTGATTGGTGTGTCCAATGCTATTTCCCCAGGGCTTCCCAAAAAGCTGACATCTCTCTTGCCAGTCTTGGAGCTCTGATGGCTTTGGCACAGTGTTGCCCCCCTGGAGGGAGAACACAGATGGTGTTTTGTATTGGTAGATGCCATGGCTCCTCTCTTCAGCTCAGAAAAGAGCAAGCGAACAAATACCACAGCTACCTGGTTCTCCTTGGGGGGTAGGGGTGGGGGAAGAGTTGGTCTGGGTATCCAATGCCACAAACTTTCCAGAGGCTGCCCCAAAGCCTGGCTTCTGACTTGTGTCTCTGAGAATGCGAACTAGACCTAGCATAATCTAGTTCCCTGGGGCAAATGAGAACAGATAGAGGTTTGGGCTGGCAGTAGCCATAGACTCTCTTGGTTCAGCACAGAGTGAGCAGATAAAAAACCCTAGCTCCTAGCCTTTCCATGAGAAAGCAAGAATTGGATGGGATGACTAAATCTCCATCTTTTATGGGGGCTGCCTGAGGAACTGACTAAAGATCTTTTGTGAACACAGTCAACTTGAGCAGACATTTCTCCAAGGAATATGTACAACCAGCCAACAGGTATATAAATGACTTTGGGTAACATAGATATTTTAACAATATTAAATCTTCTCAATGGGCAAAAAAACCCACTCTCTTCAAGAAGTGATGATGAGAAAATTGGACAGCCACATGGAGAAGAGTAACTTTGGACACCTAAATTACACCACACACAAAAATTACCTCAAAATAGATTAAAGACTTAAACATATGACCTGAAATAGTAAAACTCCTAGAAGAAAATATAGGGAAAAAGCTCTTTGACATTGATCTTAGCAATGAATTCCTGAATGTGACACTAAAAATATAAGCAACAAAAGCTAAAATAAATAAGTAGAACTGCACAAAATGAAAAAGCTCTGCAAAATAAAAGGAACAATCAACAAAGTGAAAAAGCAACCTGTGGAAACAGTGAAAACATTTGCATAGCATATAACTGATAAGGAGTTAACTTTCAAAGTATATAAAGAACTCATATAACTCAATAGCAAAAATTAACCCAATTTAAAAATGGGCAGAAGATTTGTTTTTGTTTTGTTTTATTTTCTGTATATTTTTTATCATTTTTCATTTAGCATTTTATTTATTTATTTTATTTTAATTAATTAATTTATTTTTCCAATATAGTTAACATATAGTGTTATATTAGTTTCAGGCGTACAATATACCGATTCAACAAGTCCATACATAACCCTGTGCTCATCAAGACAAGTGCCCTCCTTAATCCCTATCCCCTGTTTCACCCATTCCCCATCTCCACTCCACGGTAACCATTAGTTTTTTCTCTATAGTTAAGAATCGTTTTCTTAGTTTGTCTCTCTCTCTCTCTCTTTTTTCCTTTTCTCTTTTTACTTGTTTGTTTTGTTTCTTAAATTCCACGTATGAGTGAAATCATATAGTATTTGTCTCTTTGGGACTGATTTTGCTTAGCATTATACTCTTTAGCCCCATCCATGTTGTTGCAAATGGCAAAACTTTTTTATGGCTGAATTTTATATATATATATACATATATATACATATATATATATGTATATATATATATATGTATATATATGTATATATATACACACATATATATATATATATATATTTTTTTTTCTTTTCTTTGCACATTCATCTATCAATGGACACTTGGGCTGCTTCCATAATTTGACTATTGTAAATAATGCTGCTATAAACATAGCGATGTATGTATCCCTTTGAATTAGCGTTTTTGTAGTTTTTAGGTAAACAGCCAGTAGTGCAATTACTGGATTACAAAGTAGTTTTATTTTTAACTTTCAAGGAACTTTCATACTGTTTTCCACAGTGGCTGCACTACTTTGCATTCCCAACAGTGCACAGGGTTTACTTTTTCCCACATCCTCTCCAACACTTGTTGTTTCTTGTGTGTTTTATTTTAGCTATTCTGACAGGTGTGAAGTGATGTCTTGCATTTCTCTGATGATGAGTGATGTTTAGCATCTTTTCATGTGTCTGTTGGCCATCTGTATGTCTTCTTTGGAAAAGTGTCTCTTCATGTTTTCTGCCCATTTTTTGAGCAGAAGACATGAACAGACTTTTCTCCAAAGGAGGCATACAGATGACTAACATGTATGTGAAAAGGTGTTCAACATTACTAATCATCACAAAAATGTAAATCAAAATCATGAGATATCACCTTACATCTGTCAGAATGTCTATTATCAAAAAAACAAAAGATAGCAAGTAATGGTAGGGATGTAGAGAAAGTGGAATCATAAGCACTGCTGGTGAGAATGAAAAATAGTGTGGTTGCTGTGGAAAACAATATGAAGGTTCCTCAAAAAATTGAATGTAGAACTACAAAATGATCCAGCAACACCACTTCTTAAGTATTAAAGAATTGAAATCAGGATCTTGAAGAGATATTAGCACACTCATGTTCATTGCAACACTATTTACAATAGCCAATATTTGGAAACAATCTAAATGTCCATGGACAAAGGAATGGATGACAAGATGAGATATATACATACAATGGAATATCATTCATCTTTAAAAAAGGAAGACGTTTTGCAACATGTGATAACATGGGTGAACCTTGAGGACATTATGCTAAGTGAAATATGCAGTCACAGATAGACAACTACAAGCATGAATACATTTATATGAAGTATCTAAAAGAGTCAAATTCATAGAATCAAAGAGTGCAATGGTAATGGCTGGGGATGAGGGAAAAGAGAAATGGGAACTTACTAATCAATAAATTTCAGGTAAGCAAAGTGAATAAATTCTAGCTATCTGCTGTACAACATTGTACCTGACATCAACAGCATTGTATAGTACACTTAAAAATTTGTCAAGAATGTAGGTCTCATGTTAAGTTTTCTTAGGCACTGTTGCTGTAATAAAATTAATTTAGAAAAAGAATGAAATGCCTTGAAGCCCAGAAACATTTTCCTATCATTTCAGGCCTCACTTAATATTTACATTTTGGTGGATTAAAATATAATGTTTACATGCTGCTTAAAGAGAGTATAAAATATTCTTGGGAATTTTCTTTAATATGGAAGGAAAGAAACTAAGAATCTAACAGAGCTTGATGTTAAGACCATTTGTTTTAAGCTTCTACTGAATGTAGTTACCTAATTTCATTATAATTTTGGCATCAGCAATATAAATAACAGTAGTTCTACTGAAGTTACAAGTAATTATTCACTACTTTCCAATTGGGTTTGCCTGTCATGCTTAATAGTGTAAATAAATGTTTTATGAACAGTTTATGCACAGAAGTTTTCTCCAATAGTTTTTCTAATTCTTGAAAGTTATATATACTTTTGCATATAACATTATTCTATGCATTACAGGTACACAGTCTATATAAAATACTTGACTATCAAAAACTAAAAACTGAATCAACATACACAAAATATTAATCATGATTTAAAAAGTTTAGGTATGTTTACAGCAAAATTCAGGAAAAATTCAACATAATCCAGTATATTTTATGAATACAAAATGAGGAGATATCAAAACACCAAACAGCTACACAATATCACAAAAAAGGGCAGTGGATCAGAGATCAATAAGCCTGCCCAAAGCATGAAACTCTCCAGTAAGGACACTTCAGATTGTGTCTTGGGGATGTCATTCCTCCCCTGTCCATATCTTATAATTTCTAAAATTGGAGAAACGATGATTCATCACCTGTTTATTCATGAGCTGGTTCAGAGTGATAAATGAAGTATTGCTTCAGAAATTCTTGGCATAATGCAATCAACAAGCCCAAAATGGTATCTGTAATGATCCCTCCCTATACAGATACTTTGATTTTAAAAAGAGCAACATTTATTCACTAAGTCTTCTTTCAGCATCCCTGAATGTCCCATTCTATTTGATTTTTCTAATATTATTTTATTATTCATTTATTCCACAGATATTTGCTCATTTACATACTGGTTTTTCGGTCCTTTGCATTGCTGTGTTCTAAAGTGCACTTGTTTGCCCATTTTTGGGCATTTGCTGCTGCTTCTCTGCTCCATTCCTAAATGTCACAAGAAAAAAAATGCACTTAAAGATTCAACTCCAATAGAGCATATGCTTTATAGTCTGATTGGTAGACTGATTTGCACTATTTTAAAAGCTTCTATAGATATATTATGTAATTGTCTTTGGTATGAAGGATCTTTTTGTTAGTTGTGTGTGTGTGTTTACGGGCCCCAGTGCCAATTTCCACGTGAAAAGAAGTTCATAAATGATGTGTCTAGTGAGAGAAATACCTAATACAATAACACTGACAATTTATGATAGGAGAGGAAACACACCTAGGATTTTTAGTAATAGTGCTACTCTAAATACTCATCAAATATATTGAAGTATTTAAATTATACTTCAATAGTAATAAACTGGCCTAGATTATTCCCAATTCCACTTACAGCCCATTGCATTCAAATGGGAGAGATCTAGCTTTTATGGATTATGCCTTGGAAAGTGAACTGTTATTTACTCTTAATGGCACTGATTTTGAAGGAAAGGGGACTCCTTTATTTTAGACTAGGGAAGACAGTGAACAAAAAGTGTAATGGCTTCACACTTGATGTCTGAAGATTTGGCTTCTAATTTTGCCTTCCCAACCTAATAGCCCTTGACAAATTATTTAACCATATAAAGGAAAATTAATTTCTGTCCTGTCCATAACACAGCTCAAATGAAATAGCAAAATAGAAGCAAAATTATGTAAGCACAAGGTACTTAAGAGATGTCAGTTACCAGCTCCCTGCTCTTATCGTGACTTTTCACATCACTAGCCTTTATCACTGCCTCTTACCATCTTTAGCATGTTGCTGGCAGGTGGAGAGACTGATCTCCTTAGTTCATTGTGTTTATCTACAATCTCTTTTTGGACTTGTGTTCGAGTAGTTGACAAAGCAGCAAAGGATGGATCCTAAAGAGAAATAATATTATGGTTACCATTTTAACATTTGTTAAAATTGGTCCCTCAGCCCTTGGACAGCTTTGAGGTGCCCAGCTGCAGAAGGCTTTTCCTGGAGTTCACCTCCCTGTTTGACTGCCAGAAAGCCATGCAGGGCCTGAAGGGTCGCAAGTTTGCCAACAGAGTGGTTGTCACAAAATACTGTGACCCCGACTCCTACCACCTCCCCCCCTCCCCAGGACTTCTGGTAGAAGTGGAGGGGGAGGGTGGGGGCAGGGCTGTCTGGGAGCTGCTCCCCCTCCCACTCCTCCCCTTTCCCCCTCTGAAGAAGTTGGGCAGAGGAGTGAAGCTGAATGACAGCTAGCAGCAACTTAAGTGGCAGCAATTAGGGTGGGGGTGAGGTGTGGGTGGGGAGGGGAATAGGGAAGGCTGCACACAGGCCCACACAGACACATGCATTCACAGACATAGAGGGAAGGGGTTAGGATGGGGAGGGGGTTCACAGCAGGGCGGTAGGACCCCCATAGCCCCTCCTCATAACAGCCTCTCCTCCCTTTTACTCTCTTTCTCCCTTTCCCCACTGTAGAAACATAGTGTGTTTATGATTTATGGCCAAACTATTTTGATAAACTTTTTCTTAATGTTTATTTATTTTTGAGAGAGAGAGAGAGAGAGAGCATGAGCAGGGGAGGGGCAGAGAGAGAGGGAGACACAGAATCGGAAGCAGGCTCCAGGCTCCAAGCTGTCAGCACAGAACCCTACGCTGGGCTTGAACCCACTAACTGTGAGATCGTGACTTGAACCAAAGTTGGACACTCTAGGCACCCCACATAGCCAAACTATTTTGATTTTTTTTGTCCAACCCCCAGTGCCCTGCCTTCTCCCTAACTAGGTCCACAGCCCCCATTCTCTTGGCCTCTGGTTCTCTCCCCGGTGCCTACCCTCCTCTGTTTCTTATGTAGTTGATTCTGTCCTTAGTCTCCCTGACCGGTGCCCCAGCCCAGTGGCCTCCTCCCTTTCCTCTATGTGGCAATTTCATATTTCCTAAGATGAATTTGCTTGCTAAACATTTTGTTGTATTTTACTTTTAAAAAATTGCATTTAAGAGTAAATATTAATTCCAGGGAACAATGATCACTTTAGAAGCATTCAGTTCAAGCCAATAGTAGTTACTAAGCATTGCCAATGAACCTGAGCCAAAACTGTGACAAATAAGAAAAAGCAGTTTAAAGCTTTGAGAATAGTAATGGAGTTAGGAGCATGACAAATTAGAATATTCTCTGAGGCCACAGATGTCAATTTCTAGTTTCAAGGGAACTCTTCATGTGCTGCTTCTATCCATATGAGTGATAATATTTTATAACCATAAAGGTACACAATGGAAACATTAAGACACCTTGATTCACATTTGATCAGGCTGCAGCAGGTGGTATGAGAGTGGAGCTCAAGATTCATCCTAGACTTTAAGGAAATTTTGACCTGACATGTCCTGTATTTAGAGAAATAATGTATTTAGAATGTATTTGGAGAAAGAATGTTCAGATTCAAAGTTTATTCAATATTCTAGTAAGGGGCGACTGGGTGGCTCAGTTGGTTAAGCCACCAACTGTTGATTTCAGCTCAGCTCATGATCTCATGGTTTGTGGTTTCAAGCCCTACATCTTTGGGCTCAGCAATGACAATGCAGAGCCTTCTTAAGATTCTCTTTCTCTCTCCCTTTCCACCCCTCCCCTGCTTAAGCTCTTGCACCTGGTCTCTCTCTCTCTCTCAAAATAAATAAACTTAAAAATTTTTTAAAGTTTAAAATTTTAAAGTTAAAAAAATTTTAAAGTACTTAAAAATACTCTAGTAAAATCATTCTTCCTGTTATGATATGTATTATGATCTACTTTATGATGATCTGATTTCATGGGGCCACTCAAAAGATAATTTTGCAACAGCAAAAAACTTCCAAGGCCATTTAGAGGGAGCAAAGTCATCTAATTAATGGGCCATTGCTGATTCTGTTCCTTTTTAGTAACAGAATAAAGTATTATATCAGCTGCTGAAATTTTTGGTATATTTTATCATTGTACGTGTGTATGTGTGTGTGGGGTTGTGTCTAGCCTAGGGTAGGTGAGTTGTTCCCACAGGTTAAGATAATTGATGACTTAAATTAATACATGAGTGTTTTGTTGTATGAATATGAGCAAGAGTTTGAAGTCAAAGTCTAAACAGACAGGGCCCTTTGTTGATTTTACCTGACACACTGGGGTAAGTTATTCTCTCCTACCCCAATAATGAGTTCCCTCAAAGCCCTCCAAATAATGTAAGTTTAGGTTTAGCCATGTTTATCGCCACTATTTATTTATGCATCCATTTCCCCTGCTTGCTTGTATGTTCCTAAGGCAGGAACCAGTAGTGAATGCCATTGTACCCACAGATGTGGCACATTCGCAGCTACTAACTCCTAAGCTAGAAAGGATGTGCATGTGAAATATTAACAGTGACCAACCTCTGCTTTACACTAAAGCATAAAATAACATCCTTGGATATTTCCTATTGACCCTCAAAAACCTGCTTAAGAGAATTTCATTTCAAAATACCTTGGATATTTCCTATTGACCCTCAAAAACCTGCTTAAGAGAATTTCATTTCAAAATACATAAAAATTTGGCCCCTGCAAAAGAAGTCATTATTTCCTCCTTCATATCCTATATTGCTTTGTATAGATATAAATCCTACTGAAAACGTGTCTTTGTCGTTATTGTTTTTAAATGAGTTTCAAGAGAGCTTTTATTAGGTAACAGGAAATATGAAGAGTGTTGAACATAAAATAGATCTAACATGGTATCTATCTATTGATCCTTAAAAAGTTTATTTTGATAGACTATATGACATAAATAATAAAATAATTACATATATTTCAGTTACATTGTAACTAAAATGATAGGTGGATTCTGCTAGATATACAAAAAAACAGGGTGAATTCTTGATTGAGGCTAGGAAAACTTTGTAAAAGATGGTCTGGATTGGGGTTATAAAGGATGATTAGTGTTTTCTAGCATTCTTGAGAAGGGGCAGAAAGTACGTAGAGTATCTGATTAGCTAATGGTTAGTGGTACAAAAAAGCAAAATATCTCTCCTTTAAATAATTTCAAAAATGAAGACCAGGAGATGGACCAGAGAGATAACAGAGGAGCAGTAAGGACCATGAAAAAATCTTTAAGAAAGAGACTGGGGAGAAAGCAAACTTTTTGACTGAAGACCGAGGTGATGAGCAAATTATCTTCAGACTGAAAATTAATTGTGGTAATAAAATGACTGTATTTCTGAATGCCGTGTGAGTTTTGACCTAGTGTCTGAACTCTTTGATCTGAGGATCCCTAGCTGTTCTCGTATGCTCAGAGTTAACAAAGAATGCACAGACAGCAGTGACCAAACTTCACATCCAGACTTTTTCTGATCAGAAGATAGACACATTGTATAAGCACCTACACGCTAAGTACTTAAGAGAATGATTCATCCTGTTCTTAGGATTATTAAAGGGCAACAGTGTATTAGAAATAATTAGAGCACCTTAGGGGTGCCTGGGTGGCTCAGTCAGTTGAGCATCTGACTTTGGCTCAGGTCATGATCTCGCGGTTTGTAGGCTTGAGCCCTGCATTGGGCTCTGTGCTGACAGCTCAGAGCCTGGAACCTTCTTCAGATTCTGTGTCTCCCTCTCTCTGTCTCTCGGCTGCTCATACTCTGTCTTTCTCTCTCTTAAATAAATAAACATTTGACAATAAATTATATTAAAAAAAGGAAGATGAAAAATTTTTTTAAAGGAATAGAGCATCTTCTTCTTTATGTACTAATTGTAAGACCATGAAAAAAATCGAAATACTTAATATCACTAGTAAAGTTTCTTTTTTTTAATTTAAAAATAGGTATAATTATTATCATACAGTAACTATGAAAATAAATGTGGTGAAGTATGTGAAGAAGTTTTGCTAATGTGAGATTATATAATATATAAATATATTGTTAATTTTCTGTGAAAATCACATTGTAATGAATTAAATAAAAGGAAATCAAAAAAGATATTTGGACAGCTTTTAAACCTGTGGATCATTGCTGTCAATAGAAGTATAATTACAGTATCAAACTTATACAAAAATTTTTGTTTGTTTGTTTATGTTGAGAGAGTGAGCAGAGGAGGGGCAGAGAGAGAGGGAGACAAAAAATCCCAAGCAGGCTCTGCTCTGTCAGCTCAGAGACCAACGCAGGGCTTGAACTCATGAACTGTGGTGAGATCATGACCTGAGCTGAAACCAAGAGTTGGATGCTTAACTGGTTGAGCCACCCAGGCACACCCAAAAAATTTTTTTAAGAGAGAGAGAGAAAGAGAGAGGGAGAGGGCCAGAGGGAGAGAGAAAGAGAGAAAGTCTTAAGTGGCTTCACGCCCATGATGGAGCCCGATGCAGGGCTTGATTTCATGACTATGAGATCATGACCTGAGCTGAAACGCAGTCAACCACTTAACTGACTGACCCACCTAAGTGCCCTGTATCAAACGTAATTTTAATTTCTGGGTGGCCACTTTGAAAAGGAAAAAAATAAACAGATCAAATAACATATTTATTTAATAGATTCAAAATATTATGCTTTCATCATGCAATCAATTTTAAAATTATTAATGAAATATTTTGACTTTTTTTTTACTAAGTATTGAATTCTCCATGTGTTTATGCAGATCTCAGTCCCGATCATCTGTATTTCTAGTGTTCAATACCCTCATGTGGCTAGAGGCTACAGCTCGTCATCACAGCCTTAAAATTAACTGTGTTAAGTACTCGAGCAACGGATGAGTACTCTGTGATGTACCAGACACTGTAGTACTTTTCAGTTTTGCAAACTGATCTAATAGCTTGCTATTCCTCAGAGTTGCTTCAATCGTTCTGAAAATATTTTTAAACTTGACGGTACCTGTCCATTTGCAGGAAAGAATGGAAGCAACACAAGAGCCAGGAACAGCAACTCCAGGAATAAGGCCATGGCTGGGGGAGGAAAAAAAGAAAAAAAAAAAAAAAAACAAAACACAAAGGGAACAAAGACCTGCATTAGAATGTTTAGTGCATGAACTTCTTTTTTTTTTTTTTTTCAACGTTTATTTATTTTTGGGACAGCGAGAGACAGAGCATGAACGGGGGAGGGGCAGAGAGAGAGGGAGACACAGAATCGGAAACAGGCTCCAGGCTCTGAGCCATCAGCCCAGAGCCTGACGCGGGGCTCGAACTCACGGACCGCGAGATCGTGACCTGGCTGAAGTCGGACGCTTAACCGACTGCGCCACCCAGGCGCCCCTAGTGCATGAACTTCTGAGGAATATAAGAAAACAAAACAAAACAAAACAAAACAAAACAAAACAATGTAATGATCTCAGTTATTCCACGTTCATTAATAATATAACAAGAGAAGATTTGTTACAAGATGCCGATAGAGTGATAATGGATTCACCCAGAAGCAACCCTTCATAGGATGTAAAGAACAAAAGGAGGTACTCGGTTGAAGCCTTTGAAGTACACCTATAAATGTGAAGTGCATCTACATACTACCCTATTTTACCCTAGTTCCACAGTCTTGTCTATGTAGCTCTTCCCTTCGGATTCTAGGAATGGCTTCTTCACATTGCCTACTGAGGAGAAGTATTAGCTCCCAACTGTTAGCAATACTGGGATACCACTGGAATAGTCCTTGCTGGTTTCCTTAAATCCTTCTTAATCCTTCATAAATATACCCTCATTAAGATCTCTTCAAATTACTAGTTATCATGTGCCATTTCTTTCCTGCCATGAATCTGGCTCATGTATTTGACATTACTAGAACCCTAGGTAAATCCACTGAGAAGGAAGTGCTTTTCTTTAATACTTTCAACTACACCAATGTAGCCAGTGTTCTCATTCATTCCCATTCAAACCTTCCACTATTACAATGCCTCAAATTCTAAAAAAGGCAACATTCTCCTTCTGTATCTAAAAACAGAAGGTAGATTTCTCACTTTTAAGATTAAATTACAATCTGTACTGATGCCCTTAATAGGTTCACATCCTTTGCCTCACTAATTTAACTTCTTGGAATCCTGAAGAAATAATAATGTATACTGGAAAAACTTTAGGTATACATTTTTATTACATTAATATTTATAAGGATAAAAACCTTACAATTTACTACATGCTCAATAGCAGGGAGATAAAATGCCCAAAAAAATTAGAATACATTCTCTTGTTGGAGTATATTAGACATAACAGTTATGTCTCTGATGGTGTTATAACAAAAACAATGCTTATGCTTCAAAGTTAAAAAATGGTATATGGGAAATTCTTAGCTTCTGTTATGGATGAATATTTGTGCCCTCCCAAAATTCATATGTGGAAGCCATTGTGGCTATATTTGTATTTGGGTTTCTAAGAAAGTAGTTAAGATTAAATGAGGTGATAAGAATGAACCCTGATCCAATGAGGTTAGCGTACATATAGGGAGAGATACCAGAGTCCTCTCCCCACCCCTCCTTCCTCTCTCTCATCTTCACACATACAAGAAGATTCTATGTGAGAACATAGTGAGAAGGTGGCTGTCTGCAAGTCAAGAAGAGAAGTCTCACCAGAAATTGACTATACTGTCACCTTGGTCTCAGAATTTGAACCTCTATAACTGTGAGAAAACAAATTTCTGAAGCCACCCAGTCTGTGTTATTTTGTTATGGCAGCCCAAGAAGTCTCACACACATTCCCATATTTGGTATTTGAGGGTTAGGTTATTTCTGAGTGAGTTTGAAGGTCCATAAAATATGGTAATTTGAAATCTTCTGGAGCTACAGATTTGCATTCAGGTGCCCATGTGTGAGCAAGACACTGAGAGATCTGGTTACCTCTGACTCCCATTCAGCATCCATATCTCAATGAGCCTTGCTTTGCTCATGGATCTATGACAAAAAGCATGCCACAGGTATTTTGGAGTAGTTTTAAGGTAAGAGAAGAAATTTTATTGCATGGTCATATTGACAATCTTGATATTAGGGAGATTTGGGAATGTTTACATTATTACTCTCCTGAAGTAACAGAAATAGGATCTCATCCCCTTCTCCCACAAAATAATTATCAAAGAACAAATGAGATTAAACAGAAATACAAGAGAATTAGTTTATCTTCACGTGGTGAGACATTCTTTTTTGCATTTTCTATAATAAGCCTGTGTTACTGTAATTACTGTAATTAGAAAAAGAAGAAGAGGGGTGCCTGGGTGGCGCAGTCGGTAAAGCGTCCGACTTCAGCCAGGTCACGATCTCGCGGTCCGTGAGTTCGAGCCCCGCGTCAGGCTCTGGGCTGATGGCTCAGAGCCTGGAGCCTGTTTCCGATTCTGTGTCTCCCTCTCTCTCTGCCCCTCCCCAATTCATGCTCTGTCTCTCTCTGTCCCAAAAATAAATAAAAACGTTGAAAAAAAATTAAAAAAAAAAAAGAAAAAGAAGAAGATTATTAACTCTTTGGAAAGTGTGTCTGACTTTGTCAAGCCTATTAGTTGTTTTTCTTTTGCAACCTGGTGTAGCTAACAGTTTAGGCATTATGACAATCATGTAAGAGAACAGAGGCACAGAAGTATAAGTGACCTCCCAACAGCACCATTGCCAGTTGGAGTGTAGCTGGGACAGAACCCAAGATTTCTTTTAGCCTCAATATCTATTTCCCACTAAACTGTATTATACTTTTTGGAGGCCTGGGGTTCCTGGTAAGAATGAAAGCATTTAATGAATCTTCTGCCTTGACTAAAAATATTCGTGCATTACTATAAAGCTTTTCCTGACTGTTAAATAGCTGGTAGATTACTAAACACATTTGAAAAGATTAGAAAAAAAAATACACAATATTAACAAGTTAATCCTCTACTATTGTCCCTCAAATATGAAATAAAACTCCTAAAACTTAAAGAGCTCAAGTAATTTTCTTAGGATATGCATCTATCAATTTTCTTTTTTTTTTTCTGTTTATTGAATTGTCTTTTTTCTTTTTTTTTTTAATATATATGAAATTTATTAACAAATTGGTTTCCATACAACACCCAGTGCTCATCCCAAAAGGTGCCCTCCTCAATCAATTTTCTTAGGATATGCATCTCGTGTTGAAAATATGCCTCATTATGATAAGCTTTAGGTAACTTTGTTAAAATAATGGAGAAGTTTGTTGGCATTTTAATGAAGTATTTTT
This sequence comes from Lynx canadensis, assembly GCF_007474595.2. NCBI lineage: Eukaryota > Metazoa > Chordata > Mammalia > Carnivora > Felidae > Lynx > Lynx canadensis. The sequence continues at coordinate 47,738,383 of NC_044307.1, forward strand.
TTTATTTAATGAAGTATTTATTTAATAATATTTTTTAAATAATTAGAACAGGAAGGGAGAGAATTAGAATGAAAATCACAAAATTGGCAGCATATTCCTGCAAGAGAGTTCTATGAGGGATACAAATTATGCAGGTGTTCCTACAGATTTTTGGAAATGTAAACTCTTCTATCCCATTAAAATATCACTTACAGAAGTAAGAAAAAGTTGATTTTGCTTATACTGTAATTATTAGGTGGAACAGAGGAAGAGGTAGGAGAATAAAATGAAAATTTGAAGATAGAAAAGAAAGATTATGGAAAGAAAAATTAACTTAAATTCTGTATAAAGCAAATACATAAACTTAGTGTCCAAAAAAACATTGTTCATTTCTCGGAGATACCTGGTCCCTATTGAACAAACCTGAACACCTAAAGTTGGCACCTGGTATTGTGATAATGGAAAGGGTGCACTATAGATGTTAAGAAGTCTGGGGTTTATTGTCATTAATCCTGTTGTAACTAGTTATATGAAATTGAAAATCTTTTTCAAGTTGGACTATGGTGACATAGGATCACTTCATATGGTTCTTGTTAATAGGGAGATAAGTAATGTTAGAGTAAAGGATGCCTGTGCCCTCAGGTGGAGGTGTACCCAGCAGAAATCTCTCAGCTTGTTGGCACTTCAGTTGATTGGCTGAAGCCTCCGATTAGACTACACCACAGTTTGACCTCTATCTTGGAGCAATCTTGCTTCCCTTCCCTCCCTTCATAGGGAATTGATCCCAAATGTATTTTTTGACCTCCTGTGTCTCAGATTTTGTTACCATTACCTGGGGAACCCAACCTGGTAGGTACATTATTCATTAGATAATCTTTTTCTCATAACTCTCCTTATGAGGGGTTCCTTGTTTATACCTCATTATCCTTTGATCATATGCCCTTTATGTCTTTGGTCATGTTAATTCTTAACCTGAATTTTAACCATATCCTTCAAGAATGTGAACATTTCTAAGTTCTTCTTTCCAAAGAAACTCACAGGCTAACTCCAAAAACACTGATCTTGTCTCTGGATGGGAACATTTAAAGCCCACCCAGTCAATTTGTATTTTATTCAGTTTTTCTGATTTATATTAATATTCTATTTTCTCTCAATTTCTTTACATTTGACTTCCCCCCCATATCTACATTGTGAGTAGCTATGGCAAAAGATGGTTCACTCTGTATTTGGTCAGAGAGGGAGCTGCAGAAGCTTACAAAGTCTCCAGGGGACTCACTCTTACACTAGTGTCCTTGGGCCATGCACATCCCTTTGTCATGGCCTCAGGTGGGCCTCCTAGAAAATTTGAAAGCAAAAGAGGAAAATAGACTCTCCCTTTTTTTTCCAAGTCAATGGCAATCAGTTATTCCACATTCTATCCATGATAGCATGCTAGATATTGTTGAGCATGGTCAAGGAAAAAGGACAGGATTCTTGCCAGCCCTGTCTTAGCATATTGTTAGGGGAGCCCATAATTCTAATGCCCGCAGTGTGAGCTGGTTGGACTTTCCCATGTGTGCAAAAGTGAAAGGTAAAGTTTTATTGTCTTTTGCCTAGACCCATTTTGGGACTTTTGGAGAAGGAAAGGGAAGAATCTAGCATGGAGCAAGGCTCTGGAAATAAATATTTCAGATGTTTTGTATTCAGATATTCAGATATATTGTAAGACCAATGCATTTAGCTCCACCTCACCTCTTGCTCCCAGGGGCCTCCCTAAATAGCAGGTGCAGATAGGATACGTTTTATTTGCATTTCCATTTGGTAGAGTCATACAGAAAACATTAGAAAGAATTAGGAGGGGTGCCTAGGTGGCTCAGTCAGTTAAGCCTCTGACTTTGGCTCAGGTCATGATTTCACTATCTGTGAGTTTCAGCCATGCTTTGGGCTCTATGCTATCAGTTTAAAGCCTGGAACCTGCTTCAAGAATCTGTGTCTCCCTCTCTCCCTGCCCCTCCCCTGCTCACACTCTGTCTCTCTCTTTCTCTCAAAAGTAAGCAAAGATTTTTAAGAAATTTAGGGAAGTAATAGAGTCTTCTTGTTATTCACTTGCATATAGACAATTTTTAAATGTGCGTCATGATATATCTCCTCGACTATTTCCTTGGGAACAAACTTTAGATTCTTTCTAAATCGTTGCCCTCAAAAGAGTTATTTTGCTACATGCAAGTCACCAAGTCTCTCTTCTTATACAGTTTTCTGCTCTGCCATTCATAATTTTCCTTTTCAAGAGATCAGTAATTTCTCAAGAGTGTGACTAGGGAAAAGTCAAAGGGATCCAAAGATTTACAAATCCAAGTGTTGATGATTTACTGCTAACTATATGCAGCGGAGCAAATTGTGTCTTTCTAAAGCATAAATTTATATACACAATTAAATTATAGCATATAGCTTCTTCTTTACATTGGTGTTAGGAGCACCCCTAAGTTTGAAATACTCACTTGAAAAAAATAAGTTGTTTTCTCTAATGACATGATATCACTGCTTACTAATTAATGAAAAACATAAACTTACAAAAATTATATAGCCATACCTTGCCTTAAAAGTCCATTTTATGGAAATAAGGATTTTCAAATTAGACACTAGGGAGAATTTGTTTAGTTCCTAAGAGAAGAATTCATAAAAGGGTTGATTTAACAAGCAAGCTTTTCAGGGTGCCTGGATGGCTCAGTAGATTGAGCGTCTGACTCTTGATTTTGGCTCAGGTCATGTGGGATTGAGCCCTGTATCAGGCTTCTTGCTGAGCATGGAGCCTGGAGCCTGCTTAGGACTCTCTCTCTCTCTCTCTCTCTCTCTCTCTCTCTCGCCCTCTCTTTCTACGCACCTCTCCCCCACTGGCATTCTATTTCTCCCTAAAATTATGTATAGGGTCAATTGGGTGGCTCAGTAGATTAAGTGTCTGACTTCAACTCAGGTCACAGTCTCACGGTTTGTGAATTGGAGCCCTGCATTGGGCTCTGAGCTGACAGTGCGGAGCCTGCTTGGGATTCTGTCTCCTTCTTTCTCTGTCCCTCCCCCATTCACACATGCACTCTCTCTCTCTCTCAAGACAATTAAAAAAATTTTTTAAAATAAAATAAAATTATGTATGTATGTATGAATGAATGAATGAATAAATAAATAAAGTAAGCATTTAGGCTTCTATTCTAGTTAGGCTGTAAAAATAGGCAGGCTTCGTATTATCACCCTGACATTAACTCTGGAGGAATGATGGAAGAAACGATATAGTGAGAAAATCTGGTGCCATTTGAGACAACATGGATGCATCTAGACAGTACTATACTAAGTGAAATAAGTCAGACTGAGGTAGAAAGTCTACTCATAAATGGAATTTAAAAGAAGAAGATGAAGAAGAAGAAACAAACAGCAAAATCAGAACTATAAATATAGAGAACAAACTGATGGTTGCCAAAGGGAAGGGATGCAGAGGGGGCAAAATGGGTGAAGGGGAGAGGGAAATACAGGTCTCTTGTTACAGAATGAGTAAGTCATGGGAATAAAAAGCAAAGCATAAGGAATATAGTCAGTGATACTGTAAGAGTGATGTAATGGGACACATGGTAGCTTATACTTGAGGTAAACATAATATAATATATAATCTTGTCAAATCATTAAGTTGTACATCTGAGACTAATATAACATTGTGTATCAACTATACTCAAATAAAAACAAATTTCAAAGAAATCCATGATCAAGTAAGTATTATATCAGGACTGTAAGAATAATTCAAAATTATAAAAAGAATAATTCAAAATCAGAAAATATATTGGTCAAATTCATCACATTAATGGACTAAATAAAAATCATGTGGCAAAATATGTTGCTAAATATCTCTAGCAAATATTGTAGTTATTGGAGAAACTCTAGGTGCATTCATTTAATATTGAGAATAACAACAACAAAAAAAGAATGACTAATGTCATTGGTATTGTTCAACATCATATTAGAGAGGTCCTTATCAAAGTCATAAGAAAAAAAGTACATATTTGTAAGTCTTGAAAGGAAGAGGTAATATTAGTATTATTTTTAAATGATATGGCCAATTATCTGGAGAATGCACCATAATGAAAAGTTTGTAAGATGTAATAGTCAACCTATAAAAAATACCATTGCCATAAACTAGCAACACTCAACTAGAAAATAAGATTAAAAAGAAACATACAACTCATAGCACGAAAAATAGGGGCTCCTGGGTGGCTCAGTCTGTTAAGTGTCCAGCTTTGATTTAGGTCATGGTCTCACAGTTCATGAGATCGAGTCCCACATGGGGCTCTTCACTGACAGTGTGGAGCTGGCTTGGAATTCTCTCTCTCACTCTCTATCTGCCCCTCCCCTGCTCGTGTTCTCTCTCACCTCAAAATAAATAAATAAACTTAAAAAAAATAGTACAAAAAATATAAAGCTTATTTACCATATAACCAAGAATTAGAAAAAAAAATGTTTGGAGACTACTTTTAAACTCTAGTAAAGGACACAAAAGAAGATATGCATAAGTTAAGAGATTTTCATTCTATTATGGTATGTGTTAATATAATAAAGTTAATATCCTAATTAAATTAATATGAAAATTCTTTGTAATCCTAGTAAAAATTCGAATTGGCCTATGAATAACTGAATATACTTTTTAATAAGAAGAATTAATTTGGTAATCTTTTCATATTAGTCATTAAAATAGGCTCCAACTTGTTTTGACAAAATTTGGATGTTGTATTAGGAAGAGAAAAATGGGCCAATGAAAGTGAATAGAAAATTTAAGAGACAGACAAAACAAAGTAGCATAGAAAAGCATTAGAGGAAGAACAGATTATCTAGCATGTGACTTTGGGGAAATTACCTTGCTATATGGGGAAAATTTTAAAGAAGCAAAAAAACCAGATCCTTATTAATCATTACCTATGAAAGTAAATACAGAGTGATTAAATTTATAAATAGATGAAATGTTTTACATGCATGTTTTCAAGACCATATCCCTTTGCCTTAAGTGAACTATATGATCATGCCATTATATGGTGACCTGTGTTTTATGTGAAGCACTGTGTCACTCTTTATGGGCCCGTTAAAACTCCTAACACTCTAGATAGTAGATTACATGACTCAATACCCTAGTTTACAGATCTTCAGTCCCAGGATCAGAGATTTAATAATGAAATGCCATATGCTTGCATGCAAAAGAACCGGAGGGTAAGTGCAGACAGTTTGGCCTCAAAGCCCTAGCTCTTGAAAGGAGGGGATGAAAACGTTTCAAACACTTAGACCAGAAAAAAAATGTCATTAAAAGCATCAACACACATATGTATAATGTGTGCTTTGTGGGTACAGACACATCTGCATACCATTCACAGCACAGGAAAGTATTTGATGCAATCTTTTTGAACTTTAGATGTCACATTTAATCTTCATTCTGGTCACTTTCTTTATCTCAGCCACTTGTCTGCACTACAGAAAGCAGCCTATGATACTGTACAAAGTTTGCCAAACTTCTAGACATCATCATCTAGGAAATCTGCAAAGATACCTAAATAACAGTAGCCGCCTTGACAGTTCCCAAAAGCAAGTTTTTTTTTTCTTTTCCACATTTTTTCCTTTCCCTTACTTGAATTTACTAAACAGCATCACTGGAATTATTAGCACTATCTGATTTAGACATTACTTTAGAGGTCTGACACCCTTCCTCCTAATTTGCCTCTTCCTCTTAGAAGTCTGAGCTCTATTCAGGGGTTCCAAATGACCTCACGACGCATCATTATAGAGTAGTTCCTGCATTTGCAACTTGTCATCGGTTTAATGTCCTTTGATGCTCCTCCAGAAGGTGAGTCACACAGAAGCAGGTGTAGATTTTGGTTTTAATTGACAAAAGACGCAACACCGGATCTTCTCTGGCAACAGTATAAATCCTTCCTAAACTCTCTGGATGGCAGTTTAGCCATAGAGGAGAACATTAATAAAATATTTTTGCAAATAAAATCTTAGCTCTGCAGGGTAAATAACTCCTTGAATGTTGTGATTAGGTACCATTTCTTATTTGCCAGAAAAATTTCTTTGTTGAAACTGCTTTCTTATTTAAAATATACACAGCAGATACTATATTTGCTTATGTAGACTAACTTTTGATCAGAAAATTTATAAGTCTTTTTTTTTCTTTTTGATTTGAGGGAATTTCACGAGGGAAATTGTATGTTATGCTGATAATCATTCAGGGTATTTTTTTTATCTCTATGTCAGTGCTATAATTTTGTTTTTTTTGTTTTTTGTTTTTTTTAATTTTTTTTTTCAACATTTATTTATTTTTGGGACAGAGAGAGACAGAGCATGAAGGGGGGAGGGGCAGAGAGAGAGGGAGACACAGAATCGGAAACAGGCTCCAGGCTCTGAGCCATCAGCCCAGAGCCCGACGCGGGGCTCGAACTCACGGACCGCGAGATCGTGACCTGGCTGAAGTCGGACGCTTAACCGACTGCGCCACCCAGGCGCCCCTATAATTTTGTTTTGATAGATTTAAAATTATTAGCAATAGCTTCTGATCCTTACTTTAATATAGTCTGTATCAATGACATAGCCATATATGTGAATATGAGTGAAATTATTAATATGGAAGTATGTGACACATATCTCTCTAGTTATTCATTTTTCCTTGAAAGGAAGTTCTGGTATAATTGTTTCCAAAAGTCATAAACATGGAAATTATATTACCTATTTTAGAATGAAAAGTAAAATTTAATTTAAATATTAAATTCGCTAAAAGTGCTTTTGGAATAATAGAGCTACATAGTATTTTCTCAGCTTAAGAAAGAGTATAAAAATTAAGCCCATTACTCTCAATAAAAGTGATTAAGTTTTGAAAAATCATAGATTCTTTTACAATATTATGATTTACCACTGAAAAAGCATCAATATATTTGCATCATAAAATGTTCACCTTAAAATAAATACATTACTTACTGCTGATTCTCAGAGCTGGCTGAAACATCTGCTTTATCTGTAGGAAGAAGGAAGGTGGAGAAAAAGAGGTTAGAGCAGTATATATACATTACACTTATTTCCTGTTTTGGGCCAATTACGGTTGCGCAAGTGAATCTAAGTCAACAGGTCTGAAACAGGATTTGTCATACCAATAGTTTCAAATTTCACTGCTGATTGTTTAACTGAGGTTTTGGCAATATCTTGTCATTCTCCACATGGCTTTTTTTTTTTTTTTTTTTTTTTTGAATGGCTTTTCTTCAGCTCAGGTGATGTCCTTAGATGTCTCCTTTGGTGTGCATTTATTCTCAGTGCCTGTTTAGTTCCTAGAAGTGAATTCTCTGTAGACCTTGGGTGGAGGTTATTTAATGTTTCCATATGTCCAGAGGTAGGCAGGTTGAAGAGCTTATGCACAGCTTTTTCTTCTATGGAGCTGGGAAATGCAAAAACATTCGCAAAAGCAAATGCCTTTCTTCCAGATATTTCCCAGGATGCCGGATGAGTCCATAAGCTGACACATTTGCTTACTGGGAGCTGTGATGTGTCCAGTACTGTGGGAAATGCTTACATAAACTGAATGTAGATACATGTTCTTATGCATGCATTTCTGCAAGTAAACCTAACATTGTTCAGTGGAAGGGCTAGGAGGTCATTCTTTAGTTTGTTGGCAGGACTTGATTTGTACAAGATATCTAAAGTTAATATTGAATTTACTGTAATTATTTTTAGAGTGTTTAATTTGTTTATTGGATATATATCAGAACTTGGTCTATTCTCTAATGGAAAGAATGACCTAGAAAACTTGATTTAGGGAATGCAGGAAGGGATGGAGGGGGTGCCTCACACAGCTTCATTTTACTGTCTTCTAAAGCGAATTTATGCCCGTCAGGCCTGGCCCTGGAACATGAAGCTAGGTCAACATTAAACCAATTTGTCACATGTAGTTTGTAGTTTTCTGACTTGAAAAATTTTAAGGCAGAAAGATTTTATCTCCTTTGTCTGAAAAGTTTTAGTCCTTTAAAATGGATAATGAAATGCATTCTAATTCTAATTGGATAAACTTGCTGCTTTTAAAAAATGAGTTTAGTTGCAACTGTGTGTTGTATGTAGATGTTGTGCGGGTGTCCCCATTTCTCTGCATGTCCTCAGGAGGGTTTGGCTCCAAAACATTTTTTAAACCTCATTCTCGATTTCCTGATTTTCCAGTTCTGGATTTCTTCTTAGCAAATAATATTAGAAGTCCTGACAAAGTACGTGGTGATGTGAGGGGCCCACCCAGAAGGAATATCAGCCAGTGTATCTTTTTTATTTTAATTTTTTTAAGCTTATTTATTTTGAGCGAGCCGGGGAGAGGGAGACAGAGAAACCCAAGCAGGCTCCAGGCTGTCAGCACTGAGCCCGACGTGGGGCTCGAACTTACAAATCGTGAGATCATGACCTGAGCTGAAAACCAAGAGTCAGATGCTTAGCTGACTGAGCCACCCAGGCACCCCAGCCAATGTATCTCAAGCAATGGCTCAGATCCTGTACTCTGGCTCAGATGGCCAAAGCTAAGGCAGGGCTTCGGGACCAGGTGTGTATACCAGTGTTCCTCAGTGTCCAGGCCATACCTGCCCTGTGGTGCAGCCCCATCCAGGCATATGGTTTTGAGAAAATTCTCCTTTTCTGCTACATTCCTGATGGGGAGGTGGTGGTTTCAGGTATTATGTGCAGCTCACTGGACAAATGGAGACATTTGCTATTTGGGTCCAGTCTTGTTCACTGTCAAGACTGACAAAGTAATTTGAGATAAACTGTCAGCTCTGATGTTTGCTACACTTTGTTGCTTGTTATAACCTCAATACTAGAGTAAGTTGTAGGCCTTTAAATTCAGGGAAAACAAGGTCAAGAGTTACTGGAATGTTAAAACAAGAGATTGGTTCAGGGTGACACATGGTAAAAGCATGTCATTGACCATGTTTCCTTCTCTTCCAGGCTTGGTACATTGTGACCTGTGCCTTGGGAATCTATCATCTAAATCTTTTCACAATCTCCCTTTCTCCAAAAGTGGATCCTTTCTTAATGGAAGATTAAGTAGAGAATCTGTCCACTTGGCTCTGTTAGTTTGGGGAGGGTTATACTTTTGTATAATTCACAGGATTGCCCTTTTCTTCTCTAGAAACATTTAAAATCCAAACTTTTGAAACTGTCCTCTTCATGTTTAAAATGTAGCTAGAATTTTGGCGATAGTCATAAATTTGTGTGTGGAATGACTCATTAAGCCCTCTTCACAACCACATAAGGTGAGCGCTCCTGTTACCCCATTTTGCAGATGAGAAACAAGGCACACAGAGTTATGGGACTTATCCAAGGTCACATGGCAGGGCATGTGGGCCCAGGGATGGCTTTCTTTTGTAACAGCCACCTGTCTCTGAGTTCTGTCTACACTTCTCTGTTAGGTCCCCTTCCCACAGTGGTTTCAATGGGCAACTCCCTGTGACTAATGGACTCCACTGGGATCCTGACTGCTGACAGGAGGGCCCTGTAGAGGGTGGCATTCTCTCATTTCCCTGGATGATGGATTGAAAAATTCTTTGCTCACATTGCTCCTGGCCATAGTTGGGCCAGGTAAGAAGGCCCAGGTTCACACCTGACTGACCAGCCTGGAGGGGGAAGGGGAAAGGCACACAAAAAATGGGGAGTCAATCATCCCAGCCAGCACATCTGTTCCCACTGTTAAACCCAGAGTAGCCTCCTGCCCGTGGAATCCTCCTGGTGACAGAAAAGACACACTTCCTGTGTACAAGATGTCTTCTCAAGATTGTTCAAATTGTGCATGTGGATATCAAAATAAAATTGCTATTTCAGATTTAGTGCTTGTATATTTATTCTTTGGAGCTATTTTGCTGTTATAATTTATCCACATGTTTGACAGTCAATACTTTCACAATTCATTTTTTTAAATGGTTATTTATTTTTGAGAGAGAGAGTGGGCAGCAAGAGAGGGAGAGAAAGAATCCCAGGCAGGATCCTCGCTGTCAGCATAGAGTCTGACACGGGGATCGATCCATCCCATGAAACAAGAGATCATGACCTGAGCCAAAACAAGAGTCAGACGCTTAACTGACTGAGCCACCCAGGTGCCCAATACTTGGATAAATCTTAACCAAATTATTCTGTTTGCAACTTGAGGCTTTTCAAGATTACTTATGTAATAGTAAAGCTAAGCTTAGTTTTGTGAACTATAGAGAGTTAAAATATTCAATAGTGATATTTATAAATGGAAGTACATAGCATATAACATAATGACAAAAGACCCCATAACTCATTAGTATTTTTAAGTTCCAAGTTCTTATGGTATTAACTTTTATTTTCTGGTTGTATAAAATTCATTATAACAGTGATCTACATTACATACTAAATTATCATCATTTGATTCTGTTCATCTGTGGAAGGCTTTATTTAATTGTCCCAGGCTTATTTCCATATCTCAAAAATGAAGAGAGTTAGACTAATAATTTCAGGTTCTCTCTACCTCCAAAATGTAATGATTCCAAATGCTGAATTTTTATAAATGAGGGAGTATAAACTAATAAATCACATACAGAGCACTGGCAGGAATTTCTGGGTGCTCATGTTAGCATGTAGATTGCACAATGTGGTAATTCAGTATTTTCTGTTCACTTTCATGTTTGTACTGGCTTTATAAGTTATGTGGTAAACATATACTAGAACTGAATAGTGCCTGCTCAACAGATATAATATTTAATTGCAATTAATTAATAAGTCAAATAATTAGATATTACTCTAAACTTTTTTTTTTATAAAAAAAGAGCTTAGAAATCAAGGTAGATTGTACTGTAAATTAAAAAAAAACCCTGTTAAACACTCAGCTGCCGTGTGTCCAGTTAATCCCTTAAATGTATTTTACTTTATGTGTATGTGAGGTGAGAGTTCTCAATAAGCTGAATCAGCCACTTGGACAAAGTCACCTTGGAATCGTCCTCTGTGCAACCATTTTCTATGGGAGAATGTGTTTCATGGGCAAGACCATATCCAGAAGCACCCAGAGCCCATTCTCCTCTCTACTTAATGGTATAGAATATTGTTAAGAGCTTGAGATTTATGATCTGATGGACAGAGGTTACATTTCTATGCCAATGTATATTGAGACATTGTTTTTCTGCCTGTAAGTTTTCACTATCAGTAAGTTTTCCCATTGCAAAATGGGAATAGTATTATTATTTTATTTGGTTGTGATAAAATGAGATTACATGTGTAAGAATTTCTAAAGTGTTAGTTGCCTCCCATTTTATGTGTTTTTTTTTTCCCTCTGTGTCTGGAGAAACTGTCCCTAATACTTTAAGCTGTGGGATTGTATTTGAATTTTTTGAAAGGTGGTTTGATTTACCAAGGTATAGGTAGTTATGTGAGAAATTACCATAGTAATTGTATAGAAAATGGCATAAAAAGGAAAAATATTTTTGACTCATAATTAACACTTAATAGATGTCCTCCAACTTTATATTCATTGTTATGACTACATAATCATAAATGTCCCATGATATATAAGGTTTTTTCTTGTCAAATATTAGCATCCCTATTATTAAGTTAAACAGATGTAAAAACATATTGTGACTTTGGGTCACAAAATACCATAAACATATTGGATTGACAAATTGACCGTAATCTTCTAAAATCGTTGTTTGCAACCACGCTTGTTCCCTCACCTGCCGTGATTAGTTTGTCTTTTTCTGTATTTACATCCACCATTGTCATTGTTGGCCCTTTAGGATGCATCCCTCCCAACTTTATCGTGAGTATCTTTCATCTTTTTCTCATTTGCATATCCAAACTTTATGTTAAAAGGGCAAGTCATTTGCTCCTATGTCTATATTTTAACTCCATTCCAACTGTTTTTTTTTTTTTCCTTTGAGTTTTTAAATAAAATAACTCATGTGGCAAGAAAAGGAGAGGGTCAGGGGTTGGGACCACCATATTTTTGGCTTGTGCATTCCAACACTTTTAGTGGAACTTGTAATTGAGTATCTCAGTGACCATTGCTATTAAACACTGCGTCTTGTTTAGAGAATGTTGCATTTCTTACTTCTCTTTTTCATTAAAATTTTTTTAAGATTTATGTATTTATTTTGAGAAAGAGAGCCCAAGCAAGGGAGGGGCAGAGAGAGAGAGCGAGAATCCCAAGCAGGCTCCACATAGTACAGAACCAGACTTGGGCCTTGATCTCACAGACCATGAGATTATCACCTGAGCCAAAATCAGGAGTCAGATGCTCAACCCACTGAGTAACCGGGTACCCCACATTTATTCTTAAAATTAGTGTTCTCTTCTTGGGTTTACCTAGTATACTCTAACCAGATTGGCTATAACATAAAATAAATAAAACAGCAATGTCAAATAAGTCCCTCCTTCCCTGACCAGCTCTCCTCTTATCTTAGACATAGTAACAACTGTATGCTTGCTGCCTGTTGTCATTTCTGTGCTGATCACTCAAAACTAACTAGTTACTGCAAAGATGAATAGGATCTCTGCCTTGAAGCTGATCTCTCATGGCCCAGCTTTCTATGACTTTCACTTCCCAGTTACCAACTGCCTATAGCTTACTGGCTGAAAGCATAATCTTTGCAAACTGTCAGGTTTAGAAAACCCTCTCCAAGCCTCAGCTTTTCTCTTCTGTAAAATGTATATCTTCATCTAATAGGTTTACTTTGATGACTAAAAATTGTATAGTAAACATAAAACTTTTAAGATGATACCTGATATGTGATAACAAATACAATAAAGTTTTTTTAATTGTATTTTTTATTTTTTAAAATTTACATCCAAATTAGTTGGCATATAGTGAAACAATGATTTCAAGAGTATATTCCTTAATGCCCCTTACCCATTTAGTCCATCCCCCCCTACCACAACCCCTCCCATAACCCTCAGTTTGTTCTCCATATTTATGAGTCTCTTCTGTTTTGTCCCCCTCCCTGTTTTTATATTATTTTTGTTTCCCTTCCCTTATGTTCATCTGTTTTATCTCTTAAATTATTCATATGAGTGAAGTCATATGATTTTTGTCTTTCTGACTGACTAATTTCACTTAGCATCTTACCCTCCAGTTCCATCCACGTAGTTGCAAATGGCAAGATTTCATTCTTTTTGATTGCCAAGTAATACTCCATTGTATATATATACTACATCTTCTTTATCCATTCATCCATCGATGGACATTTGGGTTCTTTCCATACTTTGGCTATTGTTGATAGTGCTGCTATAAACATGGGGGTGCATGTGTCCCTTCAAAACAGCACACCTGTATCCCTTGGATAAATACCTAGTAGTGCAATTTGTGGGTTGTAGGGTAATTCTATTTTTAGTCTTTTGAGTAACCTCCATACTGTTTTCCAGAGTGGCTGCACCAGCTTGCATCCCCAAAATACTATAAACTTTTTTATTGTCTTTTCCCAAGCCTGCTATTTGTTGAACACATAAAATATTTCCATAAGTGCATTTTTGTTTGGTTGAATGCAGTGTTTTTCATAAGATCGGTTTCTTGTTTTAGATGTCATGGGAAAGGATCAGTATAATTTAAACAGAAGTTCAAGTGTTAAAGGCCCAATTCTATTAAAGAATATCAGGGTGACCTTAGGAAAATGAATGACCATCTCTGTGTCCTTGCCAAGAAATTGAGGGCCATAGACTTAGGTGCATTTTAAAATTAGCATTATCTCATAAATAAAGACACGTTGCAAATAGCAGCTAATCGTCTATAGTGACTCTTTCCTTTGTCTTAGAAGATGTTGAGGAAGAGAAATAAACAAACTGAATACCAAAAAAAGGTCTTGCTGGTGTACAGGAGGAGTAAGAGAGTGAGGAAGGAAAGGAAAACAGCTTGTTCATCTTCTACCCTCTTCACTAGCATATATGGGCTTCCCATTGCTGAGGCATACTTCTTTTAATAAATATTCATAGGTCATAGTAATCAAATAATTTATAAAGACTTTTGTGATTGTCCTAATTTCATAGTAAACTTTTTGGATAGTGAGATTTCAGAAGTGCTCAGAAAAACTAAATGGGCCTCTGTGTACCTAATATATTAACTTATTGATGCTTGACATTCCTTTTGTTTGAAATTCCCTTAAGAAAGAGCACAACTGTCCGTCATCCTATTGGTGACAGACTAGTGGAGCATGGATGTCAAAGATGTATGGAGGGATGACTGAATCAAATTTTTGGATTTAAATCCATGCTTATTTCTTGATTTTGACTGGTTAAGTCACTTCCCCATGAATAGTATTCCTCATTTCACAGGTTATCACACTAAGAAAAAAGATGTGTGAAAGTAGGTATTTGATAAAATTATGATTTCAAATCAGAAAAGATAGGTGCCACTGAGCAGTGCTACCTAGTAAGAAATGATTCCATAGGAATAAAAATTACAGATAATTAATTTTTTCTCTAAAAGTAGAATGGCAAACCCTATGGGGAGAGTGATCTTTTGTCTGCAGGTGAGTCTTTTTATTTATATTAAAATGGGTGGAATCCTAACATGACAGTGTTTGGCCTTTCAGCTACTCCTGCCTGAAAGGCTCCACATTTATCCTCTATTTAGCCTTATCAGATGCAGTTAAATCCAAGTCATTCTAAGTGGAATGCTAAGTTAGGATAGAGAGCTTTAGACTGCAATAAGTAATAGCTCTCAGGAGCCTCTCGAACTTTATTTAAAACTCTGAGACTGCCTCACTGCCAATAGAGTCTCTTCTGTGATTTCAGTCGCTGACAGCCTATGTTCTGCTTTTTCCCTGTCTGGGTCCTTTGACTCTGATGCATATCACTTCATTACATCTCCTGGGGAAGAGTGGTCATATTCAGAATGTTCTCAGGGGACCAGACACCTTGTGTTATTTCCACTGGTCCCAGTCCATTTAGTCAGCACAGGTAGTGCTTATTCATGCAGAATAATGAACAATCATAGCCATGTGGATTTCTGTAACAATTACATGAAAATAACTTCAAATATTTCCCCAAGGAGAATTTTGTTTTCTAGCCAATTTCTGCAAGTAAAAAAAAAAAAAAAAATTCATGTAGAATTGCCTACAGTTCCCAAGTTCTCCATTAAATCTCTTCATCTCTTAGAGCTTCCCCCACCCCATTTTGTCATTCTTTC
Source organism: Lynx canadensis (assembly GCF_007474595.2). Taxonomy (NCBI): domain Eukaryota; kingdom Metazoa; phylum Chordata; class Mammalia; order Carnivora; family Felidae; genus Lynx; species Lynx canadensis. The sequence goes on from NC_044307.1 coordinate 47,753,510, forward strand.
TATTGTCCTTATTTATCTTCTCAAGCTATAAGAAGAGAATGATTACAATGTTCTTGAGGTTTTCTATGTGGCATTATATGGTTAGTAAGGTCATAGTAGTTTTCACTAGGGACACTCAGGGCTATTTATTCAATTCTAGGTTATTTTGCTCAATATACACACATATGCTTGAGCAATAAAAGCAATATATGAGGGACACCTGGGTGGCTTAGTTGGGATGACAGCCTGGAACCTGCTTGGGATTCTCTCTCTCTCACTCTCTCTTTCTACCCCTACCCCACGTGTGCATGCTCTCTCTTTCTCTCTTTCAAAGTAAATAAATAAACTTTAAGAAAGAAGCAATATATGATTTAGTGAGCACCTATGTATGTATAATTTGTTCTGTCTTCTGTGGAGAGAAAGAGAAGAGATAGTAGACAATTCATTTGGACATATTCATATAGTATTCCTAATGATATAATCAAAATTAACAAAGGTACTTGATTAAAAAGAAAGCTTATAGATTTCTGTATTGTTTTATGTTTTGTCTTGCTTTATTTCATCCTGAACATACAGAATCAGAATTACTGAAAGTGGAGCTCAGATTTCAGCATTTTGATAGGCTTCCTAGGTGATTCTTACATTTGGGAAACTCTTCTAATAGCCATACATGTGTGGGGTCACTTGAAAAGTTTTCTAAAGCTGGCTAAAATGACCACCTAATTTATGATCCTCCGAAGTTGAAAGAGGACACTATTTAAAATTATTGTTAAGGCTAGTCTATGTATATCAGGGGCTTCCTAGACCAAGAAGTATTATTGTTCTAGGAAGAGCTGAATACTAAGGCACATGTTTTGAATATAAAATCCAGGACAGACTAAAAGTCTTGAAATGTATCCTAGACTGTCGTCTCCATATTATCCCTACTCATATCCAATTAGAACAGCAGAGTATCAGTTCAAATTATTGCTTCTACCAGCTCATCTGTTACATTTGCAGCACCATTGTTCTAGATGGAGCCCTCATCATTTATCGTCTAGATTTTAACTGCTCTTGTTCTCCATGTTTTTGTTATTCCATTATTTCTCCCCAGCTGATGCCAGAGTAATGATGCATAAATCATCATTGTATTATCATGCTTGAAGTTTGTTAATGTTTCTATATGATTTAAACTATAATAATAAACAGAATAAGCAATAAAATACATACCATAATAATATTGATTTGAACAAGGAAATACACAGTGGTAAAAAGAATAGTTATTTAGCCAGAGCAAACCAGTGCCTAAAAATACCAGGTAGCAGCAGCACCTGGGTGGCTCAGTCAGTTCAGCATCCAACTTTGGCTCAGGTGGTAATCTCACCTATCCCCAGTTCGAGCCCCACTTTGGACTCTGTGCTGAGAGCTCAGAGCCTGGAGCCTGCTTCGGATTCTGTGTCTCCCTCGCTCTCTCTGCTCCTTTCTCACTCATGTTCTTTCTCTCTCAAAAATAAATAAACATTCAAAAAATTGAAAAAAAACACCAGGTATCAAACTGCCACTGCTCTTACCCTCTCAAGTGCTTCTTGCCTTGCTGCAGAACCACCTCAGCCTCTGCCTTCACAGCCCACAGGGACATTCCCGCAATCTGGTGACAAACAAGGCTAGGGCTAGCATGGCAGTGTCCTCCAGGACCCAGCTCCCCTGCTATGTCTTGAAAGAGTTCTAATAGGTAAGCATTTGTGTGTTCCACTTAGAATAATTTCCTTTCCATGGTGTGTGGTTCTTCATGATTTGGCTCCTCCATACCATGTGCTCCATGGTCTCTCCTTCTGCTTTACTGATCTGAAAAACCACATCTCCTCCCATGTCTTCACACTTGTGCACCTGCTTTCCTTACTTTCCTTCGTCCTGAAATCTCACTTATTGTTTGTATTTCAACTTAATATATATTATTAGGGTGCCTGGGTGGCTCAGACTGTTATGCATTTGACTTTGGCTCAGGTCATGGTTTCATGGTTCATGAGTTTGAGCCCCACATTGGGTGAGCTCATGGATCCCTGTTTGGGATTCTTTCTCTCTCTCTCTCTCTCTCTCTCTCTCTCTCTCTCTATTTGTCCCTCATGGGATTCTCTCTCTCCCTTTCTCTCTGACCGTCACTCACTCATGTACTCCTTCTAAAAAAATAATAAATAAAATAAGATTAATATATATATATATATACACACATATATATTTAAATATAATTTATTGTCAAGTTAACTAACACACAGTGTAAACAGTGTGTTCTTGGTTTTGGGGGTAGATTCCCATGATTCATCATATTTTTTTCATGATGGTTTTCCTTAGGTCCTGAAGGTATATTTGAATATGTTTCTTATGCTCATATTTTATTTTGTACATACCTCTTGTACAATAACTCAGTAATTTTTAAATGTGGCCTTTTATGTACATGTTCATTTCCCTTCTAAACAGTAATATTCTTGACCCTTGGATTTTTGTATATATTTGTCACCAGTTCTTAGCACTTTTCCTGCATGGAGTATATGTCAACATATATTGACATGTAACAAATAAAGAATAAGGATAAAGTGCTCATTTGAAGGGTTACATACATTTTTTAAAGTTAAGATTAGTCGGTCAGGTGTTCATGAACGCGATACATTTGGAGCTCAACTTTGAAGGAGTAAGGGACACCGTGGCTTGGAGATAGATGAGGGTGATTCACATTCCCAATAAGGCAAAAAAAAAAAAAAAAAAAAGCAAAGGCACAGGAAGAGAAATGAGGGCATAGGTGAGTGGAGAATGGTAACACTTGGTTAGTAAATGAATAATAGAGAAGGAAGAGAATTCTCCCAACACATTGAAAGACAGTTTGAGGAGTTAAGAGCCACACTACTGGAACCAGTAAATCTAAAGCTTTCTCTCCTCACAATAGACTTGCGTTTGTAACAATTGGAAGTTTGTTCTTCTCTGGGGCTTGTTTCCAACTGCATACAATGTCATCATCTGTGTTCCAGAAGGATGCAAATCCGTGTTAGGCATTAACTAATCTTTCTGTGCATGTACTTTCCCTGAGCTCATTATATTCTCTCAAAGGTCAACTAGTGGCTGCTTGGGCCTGCTGGTTCATTGTTCCCTAAGCAAGTGGCTCTTTGTCCAATGTTAATCACCCCCTAAATTAAGGTCCAAGGAATAAAGAAATCCATTTAGTGATTTATGTGGGTTTGCTACACCTGGCACCAGTTCCTTGCTCTTTGGCATGCGACCTTTTTATTTTACTTTCAATAATGCAGTGGTGTTCAAAGATCATCTATGACTCCATAGACTCCAATTCTTATGACTGCATGTGAAACCGTATTTCTTGCCTCTCATTCAGGAAAACACCTTATCTGCCTTTTTTTTTTAACTTTTTAAAATTTTATTTTATTTTATTTTTTGAGAGACAGCGAGTGCAAGGGGGAAAGAACAGAGGAAGAGGGAGAGAGAGAATCTCAAGCAGGCTCCACCCCTAGTGTGGAGCCCTATCTGGGGTGGGAGGAGGAGCTCCATCTCATAACTGTAAGATCATGACCAGAGTCAGACACTTTACCGACTGAGCCACCCAGGTGCCCCTGCCTCATCTGCCTTTAATATGAGGCTTATAGATTAATTGCAGCTGCCTGTATTATTATTTCTACTTTTTTTCAGGTTGTTGGTTATCTCCCGAATACTCACAGAGTGAAAGCAATCCAGCCTTGACTAGGCTAAATTCTAGCTAAAATTTTATTATTTCTATCAAGTTACACAAGATTGTAATGACCTAGGTTCATTTCATTTTAATCCTAAGCACAAACAAAAGTTTTTATGACCTTGGGATCCCTGTCTTGGAATAGGAAACAATTTATAATTACAGGTTTATTCATATGAATAATTAGTGCTACTCCCTTTGTGTGGTGTCAGATTACACTATTTACTCAAGTGATACTGTCCTAGGCAAATTCCCATTTTACAAAGGGTAGGGGAAATTCTCTTCTGCCTGCTGGACAAGATTTTAGATATAATTACCACATGCTGTTCTCCAGTTTTCTAAATTTCCCTTTGTCTTGAGTTGGGTTTCCATCACTTCGTGATTCTTTATCCATGTGATTTTACTGCTTCAGGGATAACTGCCTCCATCTCCACCCTCAGCCTAGGAAAACATTTGAGTAGGATACTACTTTCATATGCATGGTTCTCAAGATTAGTTCTGAGCCAACTGTTAATTCACCCAGTGCTCCTTTTCATTTCATTGCCTAATCTGTTTTGCTTTGTTTTGCTTTTAGACTTTTCCTCCATTAACCCCAAACTCAGAAGGGTTCTCTTCTACTAATACATTGTGCTTCCCATGGAAATCACATTCCCTCTCCCTGATGATGCTCCAGCCACATGGCCCTGCCAACACTTCTGGATGAAAGCTCATTTCCACTCTAGAAACCTTACGCCTTCTGGAATCTTTGCCTGGGTGGCTCTAGCCTGAACCTATACCCTCATAGATTCATGACTAGCTTTCTCATCTTTCAGATGTTAGCCCAAATATTAGTTTTTTAAAAAGGCCTTTCCTGATTCCCCTAGAGTGTTCTGCACATACAGGCTCAATACAAATTAGTTAGATAAGTGACTGGACAAATCTGATAGTATAAATGACATATCTGAGAAAATGAAAAGACGCTGAAAGTACCAGAAATGTATGAATGAGATGAGAAGGCCAGAAATAGATATTGATTTTCCACATTTGTGTAGCACTTTGAAGCTCACAAAGCACCTCACATACATCATTTGAATTTCTGAACAGCTGTGATGGAGAAGTGTTGTTCTCTCCATTTCGAAAGAATGATACTTGGAAAAGTTAAATAAAATCTCAAGATCATAGAGTAATCAATAGGAAAAGCTGGAAATGAAACTATATTCTCATCTCCAAATTTAATGATCTGTCTTCCATGACATGTTGGAGTCCCCTGACTTAAACTGTGAGATTTGTAGGTGAAATATCAGCAACATTAGGTGAATGGCAATTATCACAAGTTGAACACTTCCACAGATATTCAAATACCTTTCCTACAGCAGAAAACCCTGTGTTCAGCCCTTTGTGCAGCTCTGGTATTGCCTCTACTTGGTTAAATCACCAAGTGCTAACTCTATGCTTTAGTTTTCTTTGTAAAACCGGGGTTAATTATGTATACATTTCATGAATGGTTGTGAGAATTCAATTAGTTTATATATGTAAAGCTTTTTCAGAACATTGCTTAAGGCATGAAAGCTGCCGATGTGGTTACTGTCATCTTTGTTATTAGCATAATTTTACATGTTTAGTAAACACTTTTTTTCCTCTGGAGAAAACACTAAAAGCACAAAATATGTGACTATTTTATCTGTAGTTAATTTTTCAGGACTTCCATCATTGATTGCATGAAAGGAGGGTTCTTCTTCAATTATGTGTGTGTGTGTATATATATATATATATATATATATATATATATATATATATTTCTGAGACAGAGAGAGACAGACCATGAGTGGGTGAGGGGCAGAGAGAGAGGGGGGACATAGAATCCGAAGCAGGCTCCAGGCTCTGAGCTGTCAGCACAGAGCCCGACACGGGGCTCGAACCCACAGACCGTGAGATCATGACCTGAGCTGAAGCCGGACGCTCAACCGACTGAGCCACCCAGGCACCCCATAATTATTTTTAATATTCAGTTATTTTTCATCTTTAGACCTTTGGGTGAATGTGACTTGATATTTGGCACTTTTTTTTTAAGTTTATTTATTTATTTTGAGAGAGAGAGAGAGACTGAGCAGGGGCAGAGAGAGAGGGAGAGAGAGAATCCCACACAGACTCCACATCTTTAGTGCAGAGCCCAATGTGGGGCTCGAACTCACAAAAGGCGAGATCATGACCTGAGCCAAAATCAAGAGTCAGACGCCTAAGTGATCAAGCCCCCCAGGTGCCTCTATCCTTGGCACCTTTCTTCTGAGTTTCCAGTCAGTCCTAAACAGGAATTACTGGAATGGATTTATCTAACTGATTCTGGGTTTGTTTTGCAACTCTAAGTTACAAAAGAATAAGGTTCTCACTGAAATATATCAGAACTTAAGTAAAACCATAATATTTCAGTGAAAGGACATTAACCATCATGTGAGTTATAACCCAGTCCCCTTAGCATGAATAAACACACAGTTCTTCCTGTCCTTTTACAGTGAACACAGTCAAGAAGTTTTCTGCACTTGGAACTATTTGATGCAGTATGGGTTTTGTAACTCTTCCTAATTTGTTTTACTACAATTATGTTTGATTTTCTCTCTTCACATTGCTTCAAAGTATGTCTCCCTCATGGATTTCACTAATTTGCAATTACATTTGGAATAAAAAGGTTCCCAACCAGGAGAATAGAGTGTACTGGAAGACATCAGTGCTGTACCCAGTAGAGAGAACTCTTGGCCCATTTCTATGACTTGGCTCTATTTGCAAGGTAATTGCTAGAATTCCCAGTATGAAGCAAAAAGCAGTGATTATATTCTCCTTAGAGACTTTACACTCAGAAACCTCTTACTCATGCTCTGGCCTTCCCTGTTGCAGAAATAAGAAGGAAAGCCTTCCTATGGAAATTTCAGTAACGTATAGTATGATACATTGGTTCTTAGCCCTATTGGACTCAATACTCTCTTTTTGTTTGTTTCTTTGTTGTACATTACATCTCCATTACTTATTTATAACTAGAAATGTATACCCTGTGTTCCCAGAGCTTCCCTTTTATCACAATGTTTTTTAACATCTATTTTACTGTTCTAAAAAAAACTTAGGGAATAATATATCCAGAGCTTCCTCTAGTGTATGTTAAGCCCTGAGAAAATTCTTTTTGTGGGACCCTTTTCTTCATTAACCATTTATCACACCTAAAGTTAGCATGTAAATACCATTCTATTGGCCCAATACCATTTGATCCTGTAAAAAAAAATACTCCACTAACCAAAGAGAGCAATCTACTTACCAGACAGCCCACCTGGAACTAAGGACTTGCCAGGGAGCCTGAGGCACCCTATAGGTTCAATTGTGTTGCTTTTGGGGGCATCTAGATCCCATGTATGGGGATTAGGGTTGGGGAGCAGTCTACATGGAGTAACAGGGAGTGGGGCCCATACTTCTGGGATACTTAGATATTTTCAAGGATGTTACTCCAAAGCACATGAGCACCTTTGAGGCCCAATTTGACACATCCATGGGGCAGGAACCCTGCCAGCCCTTGTCTAAGAATAGGATCAAACATAAATTATGTCTACACACAATTTTTTGAAAGGTTGTTATTAATAATGCCCATGCATAATGTAATAAGAAAATAAAATTAAAGTCATTCATAATAAATTACATATATTTCAATACAAAAATTTTGGTGCCAGACTATGCCAGAAGAGTTCATGAAATTGTCAGATGATCTCAGCCTCTTTTAATGAATACATTTGTAGTTAAAAGAATAAGAACGTCATAAGCCATTCTGTACAAGAAGCACAGGAAATGAAAGAACAGATGTATAGATGGAAACCAGAAAAAATAGGGTTAGGATAATTAGGAACCAGATATATCTGTACTGATCAAAGAAAGAGGTAAATAACCTTGATGAATTTGGAATTACATGGCAAGACAAAAAGCTGGGAAACTGAAGAAATTAAAAAAGTAAGAATTTTTTTTATAAGTGAATTCAGCATTATTTATTAATATACTGTTAAAATAACTCTGTGCTATGATATGAATGTCAGGGGGCCACTGGGCTTTGAAGCAAAAGTTCTAAGGCTCCTTCCAGGGTCTAGAATGGAATAGAGTCTGCAGTGTCATTTAGGAAGAGTACTCAAGACAGACTAGTACCTGTGTGGGCCCCAGTACCCATTCTCTGCTTTGGGGTGCAGTCCAACCCAAGTCCAATGGAACTGATAAAGAATCACAATAATTTTTTCTCTTATCTTGAAATTCCAGCACATACCCAGGCACACTCTGTCTCTAGTGTTTATGTGGTGCTTGGGTGGCTCATTTGGTTAAGTATCCAACTCTTGATACTGGCTCAGGTGGTGATCTCAGGGTCCTGAGATTGAGCCCTGCCTGAGCTCTGCACTAAGCGTGGAGCCTACTTGGGATACACTCTCTCCCTCTCTCTCTTCTTCCTCTGCTCATGCCCTCTCTCTTTCTCTCAAAATAAATAAATAAAATAAATAAACTTTAAAAAAAAATCTTGGACACCGTATTCTTGAAGAGATGTTGGGGACTATAGGACACTTTAAAATAGTAATTCAGGAGGCTACAGAGAATTTGCGTGACACATTGCTCGAGATGGTATCCAAATAAGATGGAGTATGACCTCTGACTCTAGCAAGACTGCCTGTGTTGTATTAAAAAGTTGACAGGAGCTAATCATTTTAAAATAGAAGTAGTGTGGGGCAAAGATAGAAATATCTCCCAGTTTTCTTGTTCCGTTTGGCCCTGTGTTGATAGTAGAATCAGACATTTAGTCGAGGAATGCCTAATTCACAGTTAGTCTACTAAATCATTTCATATTTTGCTTGTAAACCCTGAGCTTTCCTTAAAACTGTTTAATTAATGGGGCACCTGGGTGGCTCAATCGGTTAAATGTCCGACTTCAGCTCAGGTCATGATCTCATGGCTCATGAGTTCGAGCCTTGTGTTGAGCTTTGTGCTGACAGCTCAGAGCCTAGAGCCTGCTTTGGATTCTAAGTCTCCCTCTCTCTGCCCCTCCCCACCCTCAGTCTCTCTCTTTCTCAAAAATAAATAAACATTAAAAAAAGTTAAAAAAAACTGTTTATTTAGTAGCATGTCATTAGTATACAGTACTCATTGCACATTTAAAAAAATATTCATTATTTTTGAAATCAGAAAAAAGGTGTTATTTGCATGATTTACTTTTATCCAAATGAAAATATCTTAAGAACCAGTGGTAGAACACAAAAGAAAAATTAAGATATTTTTGCCTGCAGGATGTGATTTTCTTCATGATATTAATTATTCTGCTTTTAGGTAAGTGTAATTTCTAATTATTGAAAATTCTGTGAGGAAATAAATGAAATAAAAGGCTCTTTATAAAGATATAGACAAATAATTGCCTGATTTGATTCTCTATATAAGGAAAATATTTCCTAGTCTCATTTTTTTTGTTGAGAATGTCCTTCAGCCTGGAAGCATTGTGAGTCTTTGAATCATAATCATTAATTATTGACAACATATGATAGTTTGTCATATTCTTGCAAAAAATACACTTTTATATCTTCTTCTGGCATTTCTCATGTGTATAGTGACTCTGGATGAATTTTTCAGGTATTTTGGGACTTTCCAAGTTTGGTATGTCCTGTAAATAACTACTGGCATTTATTTTCTAGATTATCTTGTTTCTGTCTCGATAGAAACAAGAAAGGTACAAACACCTATAACTTTAAGTAAGCTACATTTTTTACAGACAGAAATATTGGTTCAAATTATGGAATTAACATTAAACTATCTAGTGCATTGCAGCGTTGGTTATATAATGCAAATAATACAGAAAGAAGGAAAGGAGGTATAAACGGTATTTTCAGTTTCACATAAACCTTGTTTTCAGATGCAATACTGTGGTCCTATAAAAGAATCATTCATTGTACCAGTATTTACACAGTGTGGTTGATGCAGAAAGGAACACAGTGTTTTTTCAGTTAGTTCCACTAAGATCATGCTGCTGAAAAAACAGGCTATCTCTATACCTAAGAGATGAAATGAAATAAAACCAACATTAATGACTTTAAACATATGTCATTATACATACCGTCATTATAGCATAATGAATACTGACTTTATACATACTGTCAATGTAGTATAATGAATATGCATGTATCAAGAGTTTAGAATATAAACTAAGAAGCAATTGCTTATATTATTATAAGCTACTGCAAGAATAGCTTCGGAACACCACCTGGTGCCTCCAGGATGTTCACAACTCAAATATTGACACAATAGAAGTAAATGCTCTATTTTCCTTGTTAGTCATATCATTCAGGTTTCCCAGGTATTTGTTATGTTGTTCCCACTGACATCTTTGTTCTGTCTGTAGTATCTCATTATATTTAATGAAGTTCGATTCACCTTCTCAGTTTGACCTCTCTCCGTGAGTGGGATAATGTGTAAGCATGGATTTTTGTTCGTAATATCTTCTGCAAAATAAAACCTCTAGATCACATCCTTTCATTTTTTTTTCTGTCTTGTTGGCAAGATTTTCTGCTAAGTCTCACCTTCAGCTTTGAAATTCTTAGTCCTCTTAACCCTGTAATCAAGCCTGTATTAGTTCTAGTGTTCTAGTGAGTCCTAGTGAGATTTCTAGGAAATCTCAATCATCATAAAGTTCTCAAAACCACAGGACACATTCCTAGGGAACAGCTAGTTATTTACTTTGGGTATTTTAGCACTCCAAAAAAATTAAGAAGCAACAGTTTATGTCAGTTTTTAGGGAATAATTCTAATTTGTCAGGAGACCTTTGCCTTTTCCTCTAAGAAGTCTTATGCTTTTTCTCTGATTTAGGCTTTTAGGCTAGTTCTACTCACAGTAGTTGTACTCACAGCACTTTCTCCCATCCTTTGCTTTATTATAAGCATAATTTGAGGAGCACAATGTTCTCTTTAGTTAGTTCCACTTGGAACTGTTCTACGGATTGTCAGTCTCCTCACTAAACACTAAGTCTAAGACTACTCTGTTTGCTAAATAGTTTTTTCTCTGCTGTTCCATAATCATTTATGCATCTAAATCCTTAAAGCTCAGCAAGTGGTTTGTTAACATTCATTGATATCTATGTGGATATAATCACATGTGAGAAATAGACATAGATCAGTTTGGACCATTTACAATGGTGTTTTCCCAACTGCAGTAAATGTAACAGGGCTACAAGAACAGTTTAGAGAGAAATGTAGGCCCAGGTGGTTTTATGGGAATCCTTCAAAGCCATGTGTGGACTCTTTCATAAAAACAATTTTACTGAGAAATGTGTCTATAATTTCTTGCTAATTTTGTGCTGACTGAACCTTTGTGCTGATTTTCTATTTACCACTGTGTGCTTCCCCTTACAAAAGCAAAGCATCCCTTGCACATCTTGAATGGTGAGTTGCCTCAAGATGTAGAACCTCTAAGGACTCAGTAAAAGGGCAATCTGAATTCTAGGTATCAGGGAAATCCTTCTTTAATTAAGGCATCAAAACCCTGGGTTACTGTTTACATCTGTCCTTGCAATATGCATATTCAGTTAACAGTGTGCCATGGGGTTAGAAGCAGATATTTAGGCTGAGTTGCAGTGTCCTGAATTCTGAGATATTGTGGAATGGAGGCAATGGGAAAGATAGCAATTTTGAAACCAACTTTGGTGACTTCTATCCCTCTTTATCCTCTTTGCTATTGCCAATGCTGTTTCAGGTGAGTCCTCTAAGAACGATGAACATTTTGGTAAAAAATATTGAAGTCTAGGTGAAAACAATACAGCAAGCCTCCTACTTTTATCTACTCATCTACATAGTAATCTTAGAATTAAATACAGAACACTTATTTTAAAAAGCCTGCTGTGAATTATTGATTTGCAATGAATTTGTCCCTTGTCCATTTTTACCACTTTTTGGTGGAAGAGCTTTGTGGGCTCTCATTCATTGGTGCCTCGATTGAATGTTTGACATGATTTCAACACAGAGAAAGTGGAAAGTTCTGTATTTATATCTTTGATTAAAAGAACAATGTGGAGAAAAAGTTTTATAATTTCTTGAATATTTACACTCAAGTGTTAATACTATCAAATTGTAAAAAATATATATATATACACTTTTCTGAAGTATAATTGATACTCAATGTTACATTAGTTTCAAGTAATTATATATTAAAAACCCTGCACACAGTTTCCTTGCTCACACTTATGTTAGGCCATGTTAAAAAAAATTGTTAACCTAAAGAAGCCTGGTCTGTGAACTTTTTTTTGCAGGTCTGGTTTAGTGGTCACAAACTCCTCTAGTTTTTGTTTGTCTGGGAAACTATTTATCTGTCCTTCTATGACAGCCTTGCTGGATAAAGAGTTCTTGGCTGCATATTTTTCTGATTCAGCACACTGAATATATCCTGCCACTCCTTTCTGGCCTGCCAAGTTTCTGTGGATAGGTGTGCTGCAAACCTGATCTGTCTTCCCTGGTAGGTTAGGGACTGTTTTTCCCTTGCTGCTTTCATGATTCTCTACTTGCCTCGATATTTTGTGAATTTGACTATGACATGCCTTGTTGGTGGTTGGTTTTTGTTGAATCTAATGGGAGTCCTCTGTGCTTCCTGGATTTTGATGTTTGTGTCTTTCCCCAGGTTAGGAAAGCTTTCCCCTGTGATTTGCTCACATAACCCTTCTACCCCTATTTCTCTCTCTTCCTCTTCTGGGACCCCTAAGATTCTGATGTTCCTTTTTAATGAGTCACTGATTTCTCTAATTCGTAAATTGTGCTCTTTTGCCTTCATCTCCCTCTTTTTTTCTGCTTCATTATTCTCCAGAAGTTTGTCCTATATATCATTGATTCTGTATTCTGCCTCATTCATCTTTGCTGCTATGGCAGCCATTCAAAGTTGCAGCTCAGTTACAGCACTTTTTATTTCATCCTGACTAGCTTTTATTTATTTTATCTTTGCAGAAAGGGATTTTAATCTATTTTTGACTCCAGCTAATATTCTTATTATAGTGATTCTAAATTCTGGTTCAGACATCTTGTTTGTATCTCTGTTTTTTTAAGTCCCTGGCTGTCATTTCTTCCTGCTCTTTCTTTTGGGTTGAATTACTTAGTTTCATCATTTTTAAGGGAGAAAAGGAATTAATGAGATAAAAAATTAAACTTAAAAATATATTAAAATTAAAAAATTAAAAACAACACATACACACACACAAAATCGAATAAATGATGCTAGATCCTACATGTGTTTTGGTCTGGGTGTTGAAAGGGGCTTGATACATTAGATAAAAAAGGGGCAAGGAAAAAAAAGGAAATCATTTGAAAATTTGAAAAAAATAAATACACTGAAGTTGACTAAAATGAAATGATGGAAGTAAAATAGATTTTGAAAAAATTTACACAAAAGTAAAAAAAAATACAGTAGAAAAAATTAAATAAAAATATTTTTAATAAAAATTGAAAATAAAAATGAATTTTTTCTCTTTGTGTATTCAAGAAAAAGAACAGAAATGAAAAAGAGAAAAAAGAAAAAAGAAGAAAGAAAGAAAATTGAATAGATGTACTGGCAAACAGACTGAAATATGACTGAAATTACTTCATTTTCCCCTATAGGTCAAACTATGAAGCATTTTATAGTTCATAAACTAAGCAGGCAGAGAGACTTCTGTTCCTGAAGAGCAAGGTTGGCCCAGTTGGGTGGGGCTTAGTGTAATGGCTCCGTTCTCCACTAGATGGCGCTGCTTAGCTTTCTGGAGTGGATTGTTGTGGCACTTGTAAGTGTGTATGCACATGCGCGGGAATGGTGATAATGGCGTTACCCAGCTACCCAGTCTCTAGTATCAGAACTCTGTTCTCCCTGATCAGCAATTGCGCACCCGTCCTGTGTCTTCAGCTTCCGTCCACTTCCCGCTTTTACACAGTCTGTGACCAAGCCCCAAGCAGCACCTCCCTCCTGAGTTTTGTCTCAGATGCGGCTGTTTTTCCTGACCCCTTACTTCTGAGGGACCGTGGCTTTGACCCATTCTGCCCCGCTGCAGGAGGGTCTCACGGAACAATGGCTGGGTGCCGGCCGCACTCAGGAATGTTTGCAGGACCTTGCTGCTACCGGTGCCCAGAGACTGCAGCCGGGTGCCAGCCCACTCCAGAAAAAGTTCGCGAGATAGTGTAGCAGCAGCGTTTCAGAGATTATGGAAAATCACTAGACGTCAGGCACCAGGTTTCACTCTTAACAACCTTGTTCCAGCACCAGTGAATGTGGTTGTTCTGGGTCCACTGGGGCCTTGCCTTTAGGGGACCCACACAGCCTCTACCAGGTGTCCTCCCAGCAGGGGAACCGCCTCTCCCCATTTGGCCTGAAGAACCCCAGACTGCACTCTGCTGCTGGGATTCGCCCTTCTCACCAGAGCACCGCCAGGAATTGTGCTGCATAGTTTCAGACTCTGCAGTCCCCCTGTTTACAGTCTTAATGGAATCTAAACCCTCTCCTTTCTCCTTTCTCCCTTTTTAGCTCAGTCCCTGAGGCTGTTTCCACTTTTCCACTTTCTCTCCAGCTGCTTTGGGGGGTGTTTTTCCCATACTCTCCCCTCCACCCCATCTCTGTCCTCTCTCCGCATGCAAAAGTGGCTTCCTGCCCCCCCCAACGGTTTCTCTCTCCCCCCAGTTCACCTCTCCATGCTGCGTACCTGCTGAGTTCTGTGGTTCAGGTTGTGCAGATTGTTGTGTTAATCCTCAGATCAGTTTTCTAGGCAGGATGGTTCAGTGTTGGTCTGGCTGTATTTCATGGACACAAGACACAAAAAACTTCCATGCTATTCCTCCACCTTGGCTCCTCCCCTGTCAGAAATATTCTAAATCAACCACCTGTTCTGCTGACCTCTGGACAGATCTGTAAACATGGAAAAGAGTTGTCCTGAGATTTTATAGTAACCCATCCTGGGAACATTGAAGGGCATCATGTTCTTTTTAATTGCTTTTGTCTTCTTTTATTGGTAAAGATAACTAAGAACAACATGAGCACATTTTAGAGCAGGGGTGGAGCCAATATGGAAGCCAAAACTGATCTTTTTTTCTTCAGCACTTAAACACACACATATTCAGAGGTCATATTTGGGTAGAGATTTGTTTTGAAATAAGATTTGTTTTGGCGGGGTGGGAGATTGTGTCTTCTGAAACATTCTGTGAGGTTTGAATCTACAATCCATCTTCAGGAAGGCCTCTGTATGATTCTGAAGAATTAGAGAAACCTGCAAGCATCCAGAGAGAGACATTGAAGACTCAGCTTCTTAATCTCCTTAACTCTGGGCTCAGAGCCGTCTTCAGCATGCTTGGCTACCTGATTTTTGAGGGACAGTGGGTTCAGTACAAAATTAAAATGTTAGGCTCCATGTCCAAAAGTATTAGGAATTACAGATGGTCAGGGTCCTTGGGTGGCTCAGTAGGTTAAGTGTCCAGTGCTTGATTTTGGCTCAGGTTTGTGACTTTGAGCCCAAAGTCATTCTCTGTGCTGCCAGTGCAGAGCCTGATGGGATTCTCTCTCTCTCTCTCTCTCTCTCTCTCTCTCTCAACATAAGTAAATAAGGTTTAAAAAAATTACAAAATGGTAGAACATTAAAGCAAAAATGGAGTTCTTCTGAGACTGGAGCCCTGTGTGGCTGACTGCACAGGTCATACATCTGTGACATTGAGCCCGGCTTAAGGTTTCCTTCTGGGTTGAAAGCTCAGTTTATCTGCATTGAAAAAAAAATCTGGAGATTCAGAGCAGAAACTGAAAGAGTAAAGGGTTTGTGTGGAGCATGCACCTATAACTTTTGGCAAACCAAATATGTTAAATGATGTGTATGGTGTATATAGTATGAAAGGTATGAGAAGTACCTCAGTGATAGTTTTTCTTTATTAGAAAATTCACATGGAGAACAATGAAGTAGCAAAGTGTGATTCTATTAAAATTGAATAAGGTCTTTTGGAAACCGATTGCCCACATTATCCCATAAAGAATGGGGTCACAAGTCATCAGCACATTGTCAACTCAAATAATACACTTCATCTGTGTTATATAGTACTTATCATAATGAAGTAAAAGCATTTGCTTATTTTTTTCTTTCACTCATAGGTCTGTGAAGTATTAGAGGAATTGACTATCTTATTATAAAATTAAGAACTGGTACTGAATACTTGAATGTGTGAGTAAATTAACCTACCTTCAGAACAAGATTATTATTTATAAGACACATTTAATGTGCACAGTTTCAATCTTTAGGAGAAAAACTGTCTTTCTTTTAATTTGTCATCCCACATGTAATGTATTCATATAAATAATGAGACCAGTGACGTCTACTCCTAATAGACAATGTGTTTGTGTTTGTCCCTTGAATTCAGGCTTGATTTCCTCTTGCATGACAGACGGCTTCCATAATGTGGCTCAGCCTCTCATTCCATCTGAGTCACACGTGCGATTATCTAAGCACTCCTGAAGCTGCCCATGGCCCCACACAACTCATCAGAACTTCATGTATGACCCTTGAAGGAAACAGTGGAAATTAAAATTTAAAAAAAAATTTTTTTCCAAGTGTATCCATGTAAGGGTGCCTGGGTGGCTCAGTCAGTAGAGTGTTGGACTTTAGCTCAAGTCATGATCTCAGGGCTCCTGGGTTCAAGCCCCACGTCAGTCTTTGTGCCTGGAGACTGCTTTGTATTCTGTGTCTGCCTCTCTCTCTGCTCCTTCTCCACTCAGGCTCTCTCTGTCTCTCAAAAATAAACATAAAACAAAAGTGTGTCCACGTAGTGATTTAAATTTTTTAAATGTTTATTTACATTTGAGAGACAGGGACAGAGCATGAGTGGGGGAGGGGCAGAGAAAGAGGGAGACACAGGATCTGAAGCAGGCTGCAGGCTCTGAGCTGTCAGCACTGAGCCAGACCTGGGGGGGACGAGGGGTGGGGGGGGATTGTGGGGGGGGGGGGGCTTCGATCTCATGAAGCATGAGATCATGGCCTGAGCCAAAGTTGGACATTTAACTGACTGAGCCACTCAGGTACGCCTCCATGTAGTGATTTAAAATTACACTATAGCCTTTGGTAAATCTTATTGCCTATAAAGAGGCCAAAGAAAGGGTTTAGATTGCTGTTCTATTTAGCTTTGCAAACATAACTGTGACGCTAGGCTTTTATGTAATTGATTTTGTAAGCAGTGGCCAAATCCACCGTTTCTCACGCTGTGCCCCAATCTGCTTTTGTAAAAACCCAGAAGAACACTTGAAAACTATTGTCATAAATTCAAACTGCTTGAGAAAAATTGTGTGAAGTCTATCACAGTTGTTTGCCAATACTCTGGTAACCCTGTTGTACCCATACTTTTACATACTTTCCTTTTGGTCTCTTTTTCAGTTTTTATTTTAAGCATATTTTTGTTATTCTAAGACAAAATAATGAATTAGTTTATCAAAACTAAAAACAAACAAAACAAACAAACCAAGAACAACAGCAACCAAGAAGCAAAACGAAAATGAAAACAAGCTGAGTGGTTTAGATTCCTACTAAAAAAATGGCCTATGGTTTTAATTAATATTCAGTATGAACTTTGGACATATAGTGATTTATTTCCACATGAGAAAACTCCATATAGCCCTTGCCATTAAGGAAAATACCTGTGATATATCAAATTTAACATGCAAAGCCAGCCTTGCATTGTAGAAATAAAAAAGGCTCCAAAGCTAAGTTATATGCTGGACTGAGGGATAGCTATCTGCTGACTAAAACAATCCCATACAAGAAATTTTTAGTGGATGAGTTTTGCTTGAAGAATGGATAATTTCAGCCAACTTAAAACCTATTATTTCATTGCCCTAATTATAATGGGTTCCATAACATAATATCTATAAAATATGTTAAGAAATCAAGAACATGTTTGAGTCTGAAACACAAATAAAAACAAAACCAAATCTTCAGTTTGCTGTCCAACACGGAAGAACCTTACAAAGTCGCCAGTGTGTGCTAATATAAGTAAGGCTGAATGATCTGAAAAATAAGCTCTTCTTAGATCTGTCAGAGCTGTTAAGCCACAGGACCAACTGCTGACTCCAAAACTGCAGAGAAGACAGACACATAGATACAGATAATCACAATTTACCAGAGAGGAAATCCATTAGCAAAGAACTCCACAGAAACCAGCACCATGATAGGAAAATTAGGACTGTAACTGAAGAATTGACAGAGGCTCAGTGTAGATAAGCCTGAGAGATGACTTCATCTCAGCCCCTAGCTTCTTGGTCCCCCACGCTCACTTTTGTGTTTTAACTGCAGAAAGTCTGTCAAGTCCTCGCAGTAAAGATCAGAGAAAAATCCCCTCAGGCTTCTGAGGTGGGAAGAAACTAGCCATTTCAAAATATGACAGAGCATTCTGATCTACTTAACAAAACCTGCCTTCAAGAGAAACTGTTTTACCAGAGTGTAATTTGCTGGGGATTTTTCAGAGCCTAGCAGACTTGGGGAAAGGAAAATACCCAACTTATCTTGTTCTAGCCTTCCACATAGGTAAGTTGCATACCAACTCCAGCCCCCTCTAGCTTCCCTGTACCACCAAAGGGGGTGAAAACAAAACAACAGTTGCTAAAAGACTGATGCTGAATCATAGGACTATAAAATAATTCCTCTATGCCCACACCTTACCAGTGTATTACTGAAGGTCTATTTACCACAGTTCCTTTTACTTAGTACATCCTGTCTGTCTTTCCACACAAAAATCTGCACATAGATGCTCTTAACAGTTTTGTTCATAATTACTAAAACTGAGATGCAATTAGGATGTGCTTCAGCAGGTAATGGAGAAATAAACTGTGATACTTCCTAAAGAGAAAGGAGCTATCAAGCCATGAAAAGATATGGAGGAAACTTAAATGCATACCATAAGTGAAAGAAGCCAACACATCATGATTCTACCTGTATGACCTTCTGGAAAAGGCAAAACTATGGAGATAGAGGGGGCATCTGGGTGGCTCATTAGGTTGAATATTGGACTCTTGATTTCAGCTCAGGTCATGATCCCCAGGTCGTGGGATTGAACCCTGTGTTGGGCTCCACACTGAGTGTGGAGACTTCTTGGGATTCTCTCTCTCTCTCCCTCTACCCCTCTCCCCTGCTCATGCCCATGCTCTCTCTCAAATAAAAAAAAAATTAAAAATTAAAAAACAACCCTACGGAGATAGTAAAAAGGTCAACTGTTCCAGAAGTTAAGGTCACAGAGGATGAATAGTCAGAGCACAGAGAATTTTTAGGGCAGTGAAACTATTCAGTATGATATACTATAATGATGGATACATATCATAACACATTTTTCAAAAACCTTGGAATGTACAACACCAACAATGAACCCTAATGTAAAATATAAAGTTTGGAAATGATAATGTGCCAATATAGGTTCATTGATTGCAACAAATGTACCAGGCAGTTGCTAAACATTGATAATGGGGGTTGTATATGTGCATGGAGACAGGGGAACATGGACACTCTGTACTTCCTGTTCCAATTTCCTATGAACCTAAAACTGCTCTAAAAAATATGCCCTCCCAAGCAAGCAAGTGACTCTGACCAAGAAAAAAAAAATCTTACCAAAATTAGAAAAGAAAGGATGACAAATTTAAAAGCTGGATCTTTAAAAGATTATTAGTGTAAAACTCTGAAAATAAATGATTCAGCTTTCACTTCTGATTAAGGTGGAATAGCAGGGAGTAGGTACACCATCTCATCTCAACGAGTGAAAAACAGGCAAAATCTATGAAACAACACTCAAGGGAGAAGAAACAAAGAAGGTAAGCCCACAGTTGCACTGTTTACTGTCAGGCCACGAAGTAAGGAAAGGAATCTTGGAGTCTCTAAGGGAAGGCTAAACCAACTAAAATATTTTCTTTTATATATAAACTCAAATGCTTTTCTAATTTGTCATTTTCCAAATATTTCACTCTTAATTTTTATCAGACATCCCCACCTTTCTTGGTTTATTATTAACAGGTATTGAATTAGGAAACCCAAGCTTTGCTACGATCACTGGGAGATGTCTAATAACTAACTAAAATATGAAATACTTAAAAGCAAAGTTAATGGAAGCATAAAGCCATGAAATATAGCACCTAATTTTTAAAACAAAGTTTCTTCACAGCTTTATTAACTAACATTGCTTGAAATAAGCTATTTAAATACCGTATTTTTAAATAAAAAATGCACAGAAAATGGGGCACGTGGGTGGCTCAGTCAGTTGAGTGTCTGACTCTTGATTTTGGCTCAGGTCATGATGTCACAGTCGTGGGATCAAGCCCTGCATTGGACTCCTGACTGAGTGTGGAGCCTGCTTAAGATTGTTTTTTTCTCTCTCTCTCTGCCTCTCTCTGTCTCTCTCTCTCTCCCCCTTTCTCTTTTCTGCTTGCACTTTTTTCTCTCAAAAAAAATGCACAGAAAATAAGTAAATGGTAACCTCCAAGTGCATGTGTTAAATAATTCAAATTACAACCTTGGAGGAAACAAGTAAGTCTCCCACTTTTGGTTTGAACCCAAAACCCAGAGCAGTCCCACCATCCTGTGGTTAATACCTTAATTTTCAGTTTCTTTTTAAAGAAAACTGGCTCAGTCGGTTGAGCATCTGGCTTCAGCTCAGGTCATGATCTCCCAGTTCCTGAGTTTGAGCCCTGCATTGGGATCTGTGCTGACAGCTCAGAGCCTGGAGCCTGTTTCAGATTCTGTGTCTCCCTCTCTCTCTCTGCCTCTCCTGACTCACACTCTGTCTCTAAAAAATAAATAAACATTAAAAATAATTTTAAAAAATTGGTTTTAAAAAGTAAAAAACCATTTTTAATGTATATAATTATTAAATGTAAGTATAAAATTGGGTTAAAGAAGTGATGGGGATTAAGGAGTGCACTTTTTGTGATGAGCAACAGTGATGTACAGAAATGTTGCATCACTATATTGTACGCCTGAAACTAATATTACACTGTATGTTAACTATCTGGAATTTGAATAAAAGCTTAAAAAAATAAAAAAAGATAAAAATAAAATGAAATAAATAAAATTTCAATTACAACTATATACTATATATTATTCATAAATATACATGTCATACATGTATGTATGTGATATGTAAGTATGTGTACATATATTCACACACACACAAATATTTCTTACTTTCTAGGTCTGCTTGAATTCTGTTTTTCCCCCCCAATCTTCTAATTCAAGGCACTGATTCTTTCCCCTGCAGTTTTAATTCTTTTATGTAATGGTTCTAACACCATTTAATATTTTGTATTAGCAATACTTAAATTTGTCACCTCCTTTACCTTTTGCCAGCTTATTTTCAGTTTCATAGTGCCTTCTTAACTCATTTTACTTCCCTCATAATTTTTTCCATGAAGTATGCTTATTCTCTAAATGTACAGAAACATGATCTTGAAGATCTTTCAGTGTCTTCTAAAGTTTTAATAAGTCTTTCCATTTGATGTTGTTTTAAATTCACCTTTAATTCTTTTTTTTAGTAATACTTTCAGTTTTTTTTTATAAGTTTTTTTTATGAAATTTATTGACAAATTGGTTTCCATACAACACCCAGTGCTCATCCCAAAAGGTGCCCTCCTCAATACCCATCACCCACCCTCCCCTCCCTCCCACCCCCCATCAACCCTCAGTTTGTTCTCAGTTTTTAACAGTCTCTTATGCTTTGGCTCTCTCCCACTCTAACCTCTTTTTTTTTTTTTTCCTTCCCCTCCCCCATGGGTTCCTGTTAAGTTTCTCAGGATCCACATAAGAGTGAAACCATATGGTATCTGTCTTTCTCTGTATGGCTTATTTCACTTAGCATTACACTCTCCAGTTCCATCCACGTTGCTACAAAGGGCCATATTTCATTTTTTCCATTGCCACATAGTATTCCATTGTGTATATAAACCACAATTTCTTTATCCATTCATCAGTTGATGGACATTTAGGCTCTTTCCATAATTTGGCTATTGTTGAGAGTGCTGCTATGAACATTGGGGTACAAGTGCCCCTATGCATCAGTACTCCTGTATCCCTTGGATAAATTCCTAGCAGTGCTATTGCTGGGTCATAGGGTAGGTCTATTTTTAATTTTCTGAGGAACCTCCACACTGCTTTACTTTCAACTGAGCCCATGATCACTCAGTCAAAGAATGCACTGCCCTTATTCCCTGTGAGCTAGATATGATCACATTGCTAAGTTCAGGCCAAAAGAACTTCTTGTTCTCTTTCTCAAAGACATGGTGCTTACTCTGGATTCCTCTTTCTCTATCCTGTTGGCTGGAAAATGTCAACAATTGAATTGATCTTTCTGCTCCTAGAGATGAAAGCCAGGTGCAGGTGTTAACAGAGCCATTTTCCTAGCCTGAATCTTTGGATCAGCTCAAGAAGTGCCTACTTACCCATAATCACCCTGGGGGATGTCACATGAGAAAGAAAGAAATCTCTGTGTTGACATTTTGGGCTAGATTGTTCTTTTTTGTGAAGGCTGTGTTTGTATTGTAGGTTGTTTAGTAGCACACTTGGCCACAGCAACAAGATGCCTATAGTTCCTCTTCTCATCCCAGTTGTGACTAACAAAAATGTTTCCATTCTTTGGCTAATATCCTCTACAAGGAAAAATTGTCTCTGGGTGAGAATCACTAGTGCAGAGACTAATGTAGAAATTGTTACCTGTAGGTGGGGTGCTGCCTTAAAAAAAAAAAACCTCATACAACATAATATTCACATAGAGGTCAAGTGGAAGGAAGAGAGCAAAATGGCATGGAAGGCTGGGAGGTGCTGATCATGTTTCTGCTGTGACATTTGGTAAAACTGTAGTAGGCACAACATGTTCCTGTAGAGCTTAAAGCTACAGAGAAAGTGTTTAGAAAGAGGCAGAATATCAGTACATTTGGTTATTACATGCTGTCTTAAGCAAAATACTGCAACCCCCAAAATGAGCATATCCAGGAAATATTGGACAATTTCTTTGTTGCCTGCAACCCAAATTGGCTAATACACCAGGAAAGTAAGTTCTCTCAGAGTTGGAAAAGCTAACAGTCTCACTCCCACAAACAACACAAGAAAGACTGTCAGTTTTACTCAAAGGTCTCCCATTTGGAGTTTTCAGCCAAAAATAATGAGGAGGCCACAGGCAAATATCAGGTGATAGGTGTTGCCTTCCCACTGCCTACTTTTTTGGAGGGCCACAAGTTAACTAATCTTAAAATGAAGAAAAAGGAAGTGAGCCCAGCAAAGCAACCAATTAATTAAAAGCAAGAGTCAGGAGAATAAGAAACATAACTAGAAGATATTTTGGGGTGAGCTTCTTTCACACAGAGATCTTGATTCTTAAGTTGAAAAGTCACTAACCTGGCCTTGAAAGGTTTTCAACTATGTGATATGAAGAAATCCTTGATTTCTTAAAACCACAGCATCAAAGAGGAAGCTACGAGAACCATGTGGTGGCTTAATGTGGCCCAACTCTCCAACATCAGCTTTAGAAGATGGCATGGAAGATTAGGAAACAAGGAAAATTTCCCAGGTGTTCAAACTTGGGGCCAAAAAAGGGACAATGGATAAGAAACTTCCTCCCAGAGAAGAAAACCAGTCTGACCACGAAGTTCTTTTACGGCCAGGCCGTGGGAGCTTTTGAAATTCTGAGCCAGCACTATTTATTTCCCAATCGTAATGAACCAATGAGTTTTTTAGGTGAGGGTTTTTTTTTTTTTTTTATGAAATTTATTGACAAATTGGTTTCCATACAACACCCAGTGCTCATCCCAAAAGGTGCCCTCCTCAATACCCATCACCCACCCTCCCCTCCCTCCCACCCCCCATCAACCCTCAGTTTGTTCTCAGTTTTTAACAGTCTCTTATGCTTTGGCTCTCTCCCACTCTAACCTCTTTTTTTTTTTTTCCTTCCCCTCCCCATGGGTTCCTGTTAAGTTTCTCAGGATCCACATAAGAGTGAAACCATATGGTATCTGTCTTTCTCTGTATGGCTTATTTCACTTAGCATTACACTCTCCAGTTCCATCCACGTTGCTACAAAGGGCCATATTTCATTTTTTCTCATTGCCACATAGTATTCCATTGTGTATATAAACCACAATTTCTTTATCCATTCATCAGTTGATGGACATTTAGGCTCTTTCCATAATTTGGCTATTGTTGAGAGTGCTGCTATGAACATTGGGGTACAAGTGCCCCTATGCATCAGACAAATAAAGAAAATGATCCCATTCACAATGGCACCAAGAAGCATAAAATACCTAGGAATAAATCTAACCAAAGATGTAAAGGATCTGTATGCTGAAAACTATAGAAAGCTTATGAAGGTAATTGAAGAAGACTTAAAGAAATGGAAAGACATTCCCTGCTCATGGATTGGAAAAATAAATATTGTCAAAATGTCAATACTACCCAAAGCTATCTACACATTCAATGCAATCCCAATCAAAATTGCACCAGCATTCTTCTCGAAATTAGAACAAGCAATCCTAAAATTCATATGGAACCACAAAAGGCCCCGAATAGCCAAAGGAATTTTGAAGAAGAAGACCAAAGCAGGAGGCATCACAATCCCAGACTTTAGCCTCTACTACAAAGCTGTCATCATCAAGACAGCATGGTATTGGCACAAAAACAGACACACAGACCAATGGAATAGAATAGAAACCCCAGAACTAGACCCACAAACGTATGGCCAACTCATCTTTGACAAAGCAGGAAAGAACATCCAATGGAAAAAAGACAGCCTCTTTAACAAATGGTGCTGGGAGAACTGGACAGCAACATGCAGAAGGTTGAAACTAGACCACTTTCTCACACCATTTACAAAAATAAACTCAAAATGGATAAAGGACCTAAATGTGAGACAGGAAACCATCAAAACCTTAGAGGAGAAAGCAGGAAAAGACCTCTCTGACCTCAGCCGTAGCAATCTCTTCCTCGACACATCCCCAAAGGCAAGGGAATTAAAAGCAAAAGTGAATTACTGGGACCTTATGAAGATCAAAAGCTTCTGCACAGCAAAGGAAACAACCAACAAAACTAAAAGGCAACCAACGGAATGGGAAAAGATATTTGCAAATGACATATCGGACAAAGGGCTAGTATCTAAAATCTATAAAGAGCTCACCAAACTCCACACCCGAAAAACAAATAACCCAGTGAAGAAATGGGCAGAAAACATGAATAGACACTTCTCTAAAGAAGACATCCAGATGGCCAACAGGCACATGAAAAGATGTTCAGCGTCGCTCCTTATCAGGGAAATACAAATCAAACCCCACTCAGGTATCACCTCACGCCAGTCAGAGTGGCCAAAATGAACAAATCAGGAGACTATAGATGCTGGAGAGGATGTGGAGAAACGGGAACCCTCTTGCACTGTTGGTGGGAATGCAAATTGGTGCAGCCGCTCTGGAAAGCAGTGTGGAGGTTCCTCAGAAAATTAAAAATAGACCTACCCTATGACCCAGCAATAGCACTGCTAGGAATTTATCCAAGGGATATAGGTGAGGGTTTTTAATTGCACTTTATTTCTTCGCCACCATTGTATATTGAGTGTGTATGAGTGCTGGAGGTGAGAGAGAAATAAATGACTGCACTTTTCTGTTCATCAGACTGTTGGGCTCCCCACAGGATATCGAAAAGATTGTGTATCACCCAGAGATACTCAGTTTTGAGTGGGATGCAGTAACTGGACATTTTATTATATTTCTTGGAGAACGGATATTTTCTTTATGTAGGAAGAAGGATACATGGATACTCATACATGGATACTGGGGTGGCCAGAGTGAAAGTCTATCAGGAGCCTTTACTTTTTCCTTGGTATTTATTGCCTCTCCACTTCCTTTTAGTAATAGAATCTGTTGATCTTTAGTTGAGTACAAGCTATCCAGCTACAGAGAATACATTCCCAGTCCTCTCTTGCAAAATAGACCCCAGCAGAACACAAAATGGCCAATAAAAGAAAAATTCCTGAATTTTGGGGGACATGTGTGTAAAAGAAACACATTGCCTTTCACTAACTTCTCCTTTGGACTGGATATCAAGCAGTAAAAATGCAGACTGACACCTCACACACAGAAATGTAACTTACTTATTGAGAGTAAGAGATTTGTTTCACTAGATTGGTTCCCTAGATGACCTCATGGAGAAGAGTCCACCTTTTTGCCCTGGACTTTTATGAGAAAATAGGTATAACCTTATTTCAACTGCTATAATTTTGGGTTTTTGTTTTACTTGTTTTTAAATCTATATCTTAACTCCTGTATTTTCTCTGGGATTATCATGGCATTATGAATATTGTCCTCAGGAATATGCTGAAGTTTTGGGCATATTAACATTAAAAGTTTAATTATTTAATTAATTTTAGTTTATTTTAATTAAGTTAATTTATAGAACTGACCTGGTGCTATGGGCCGTAGGCTATTACAACTGGGATAAGTTACTCTGCATTTTTACTCTAAACTTAACAGTATTGCCTTGTGACAGCTCTTTGTATATAGAGTTAGGCAAAATATTTTCCAATAAGTATTTTAATTTCTTTTA
This sequence comes from Lynx canadensis, assembly GCF_007474595.2. Taxonomy (NCBI): domain Eukaryota; kingdom Metazoa; phylum Chordata; class Mammalia; order Carnivora; family Felidae; genus Lynx; species Lynx canadensis. The sequence continues at coordinate 47,779,751 of NC_044307.1, forward strand.
CATTTCTGAGTATTTTCTTATTCTATTTTCTAACAGGGAAGAATTTTTATATCCTTATTTTTCTCATGACTATAAATATATTTATCTCAAAAATCTAGTTTTAAGATTTAGCAATTATATATATTACGCATTTATTAAAACAATTCTGCTTTACATATTAAGCAATTATTTAAAATGTGGATTGAATTTGTAGATCCCATATGAGAGTACACAGACATATATGTACTATAGTGCATCCACACATACAGACATAATTCCTTTCTTGGGTTTCATTTCTTTCCCTTTTTTAACTTCTTGAATTCAGTAAATATCTTTTATTTCTCTTCTTTCTTATTTAGTAAGAAATTTCCTTTTAGCTGAGCTTTGTTACCCATGAATTCTTAAACACAATTATTTTTCTTGATTTATTTTTCTTTTATTGTTTAAAAATTTGTTAGCTTCTACCCCATCCTTCGACAGTTTGGGTTTTCTCTTGTTTTCCATGTTTCAAGTAGTGAAACGGTAACAAAGCTGTAGTAAAATTAAAAAAGAGAGAGAGAGAGAGAGAGAGAGAGATTAAGTTTATTCAACTCACTTTAATATGCAATGCAAGATTATGTCCTTCCTGTGTATCACAATGGTAAAATTCAAATGAGATCTTGAAGAGAGCAGGCAAATGCATGGCCAAACTGGGTTGCATTGCTGTACTAATGTTAAGAGTTCCTGATAGCCAATATCTTAGTCATTGCATAGGTCTTGATCTGGGGCTAACTAACAAAAGTCAAGTTGAAATGTAAAGCACTAAGCTGAATTAAAGCCTATGGACAGGAAATAGTAGACAGGAATATCGTCAACTATAGGTTGCTGAGGGCTTCCACGCCAGGAAGGACTTTACCTTCCAGAAGTTCCAGACTAGCACCTCCTCCAGTGCTCACGTGGCTCATTTTATCTTCAGTGTTCCATTTGGCACAGCAAGTAGCAGTGTCTCCACCTCCTATAATGGTGATACAGCCCCTGGAAGTGGCCTTCACAATTTCATCCATGAGGGCTTTTGTTCCATTAGCAAAGGCATCCCATTCAAATACCCCTACAGGTCCATTCCACACAATTACCTTAGCGTGGGCCACAACTTGAGCATACTTCTTGTTGGTCTCAGGACCACAGTCCAAACCCATCCAGCCAGCAGGTATGCCTGATTTTACAGTGGCTTGGCCAACCTTAGCATTCTCCTCAAACTTGTCAGCAGTGACAAAGTCAGTAGGAAAGGTAATGTTCACACCATTCTTACTAGCTTTAGCCATGATATCTTTGACAATCTTGGCCCCCTCTTCATCAAAGAGGGACGCACCAATCTCCATGTTGTTGAGTACCTTAAGGAAGGTGTAAGCCATTCCACCACCTATTATCATCTCATTGACCTTGTCCAGCATATTTTTGATCAGTTGGATTTTGTCTGCCACTTTGGCTCCACCAAGTATAGCCAGAAAGGGTCTCTCTGGGTTTTCTAAGGCTCTGGCAAAGTACTCTAGCTCCTTTTTCATCAGGAATCCAGATGCCTTCTGGGGAAGATTCACTCCCACCATCGAACTGTGGGCCCGGTGAGCAGTGCCGAAAGCATCATTGACATATACATCCCCTAGTTTGGAGAGTGATGCTCGAAAGGCTTCTATTTTACCTGGTTCAGCTATAAGCTTATTTCCAGAAAGATCTTGGCCTTTTCCTTCTTCCTCCAGGTGAAAGCGCAGGTTCTCTAGTAGGATGACTGAACCAGCAGCCGGGTTGGCACAGGCTTTCTCCACTTCTGGGCCCACACAGTCCTTTAGAAACAGAACATCCTTGCCCAGCAAGGATTTGAGCTCAGCAGCAACTGGCTCTAGGGAGTATTTATCAGGCATGGGAACACCATCAGGTCGACCTAAATGACTCATAAGAACTACTGACCTCGCTCCATTATCTAGGCAGTACTTGATGCTTGGGATGGAAGCTTTGATTCTCTGGTTGTTTGTAATCTCGTTCTTCTTCATGGGAACATTGAAGTCTACTCTCATGATGACTCGCCTCCCTTTAACATCCAGTTTGTCCAAAGTTAACTTCTTAGAAAGAGACATCTTGATAATACAAAGACAGAAGCTGACACCTGGATCCCAATGCTGAAAAACCACTTTACTGCTCTCAGGAGGCTGGATGGGTGATGCTTTCCAACGGCTTTCCTCTTGGCCCGCCCCTTCCTTTTCATCACTAAGTCCCCCACAGGGCAGGCGTGATTGAACTAGGGAAAGGGAAACTTGGCTCTGCAATTGGTTAACGGTCCTGTCAATCTTGATTTGGAATGTGTTGCCGTAAAGCGTCAAACTGCCGGTGCTGAACACGAACCCCGAGTAGTGACTGGTACCCGGTTTGCAGTGAGAGCTGGGGAAGTGAAGAAACCTTGGAATAAGAATAGTCCTGCTAAGGCTCTTGCAGGTTCTTTTTCCACATCTCTTTTGACTCTTGCTCTTACTTTTAGAAACAAAACAAAACAACAACGAAAAAACCCTCGACCATGTCAAATCTTAATTATATTGAGATATAAAAACTGCAGTACCAAATAAAGAGATGGGTTGAAATGATGGGTCTATAAATCCTTATTTATTCAAGACAACATATTATGCTTCTGTTTTTCCTTGATACATATTTCCGTTAACAGTCTAGCTTGTTGTTAGCCATTGGCTTTAGATATATTCTAGGGTAAGCGGGAATTATTTGTTTTTATTACTCTGCTTATTCTGTTCTCAAACATCTGTGAGAGAATGCTTGGTGGCTTCTTTAGGATAATCCCATGAGACAAAGAAGGTAACAGTTAAACACTGCAGTTGATAGTGACTTTTCTTTCAGACGACAAAGTTATGATAAGCCCTCTTTTTTTTGGCTCTTTGATTAATTACCTGTATGAATCAGAAATTGAGCTGAAAAGAGGAATGATTTTCATGAGGATGAAAATGTCTATATGAGTTGAAAATGAGTAAGAGATTTAATTTGGGGGGAAAGAATATATGGCTGATTGGCTTAATAATAAAAACTGGCTTTGTAATTAGTTGATATGGCAGTTTCCATAAGTTGAATGTAGCATATATTATTGACAAAAATATGTTTGAGGCATAATCCAGTAGGATGGCTATAATTTAAAACAAGGCAGACAATAACAAGTGTTGACAGGGATTTGGAGATATTGGAATCCTCACATACAAAATGCTGCAGCCACTTTAGGAAAAAGGTCTGACACTTCCTCAAAATGTTAAACATGGAGTTACCATAAAACCCAGCAATTACACTCCTAGGTATATACTACAATGATAAAATTATACTCTTACAATGGCTAAAATTCCAAACTATGACAATAATACATGCTGTCAAAGATGCATAGCAATAGAAACTCATTTATTGCCAAGAAGAATGAGGTATGCTACAGCATTGTTTTGGAAAACAATTTGGCAGTTTCTTATAAACATATACTTACAATATAAGCCACCAATTCTTCTCCTAGGTATTTGTTCAAGTACACAGAAAACCTATACTGTTTCAAACTTGTGTATGCAGGGGCGCCTGGGTGGCGCAGTCGTTAAGCGTCCGACATCAGCCAGGTCACGATATCGCGGTCCGTGAGTTCGAGCCCCGCGTCGGGCTCTGGGCTGACGGCTCGGAGCCTGGAGCCTGTTTCCGATTCTGTGTCTCCCTCTCTCTCTGCCCCTCCCCCGTTCATGCTCTGTCTCTCTCTGTCCCAAAAATAAATAAAAAACGTTGAAAAAAAAAATAGCTTGTCAAACTTGTGTATGCAAATGTTTTGATCAACTTCATTCATAATTGCCAAAAACTGAGTGCTTTTCAATTGGTGACATCTATAAAACTGTAGATATATCCATGCAATGTAATATTCTCAAATAAAAGGAATATGCTATTTACTTACACAAAATCCTGAATACAAGTTGAATGTATTTTACTAACTAAAGAAGCCAGACATAAAAGTATGTAGACCTCGTAAAATTCCACTCACATGACATTTGAAAAAAGGTGAAACAAAGGGATAGAAAGCATATCAGTAGTTGTCAGGCCTTAAAGGAAGATGGAGGAGGTCAACTATTATTAGTTGAGATTTTTAGTATGATAAAACTTTTCTATATAGCACTACAGTATTGAGTACAAGTCAAAATCCATAGAATTATATATTATAGAGACTGAACTTTAGTGAATGTAAATAAAATAAAATGGACCAGGATGTTGAGAAATCTCAGGTTGGAATGCAGACTGACAAATAAGCCAAACTATTACAATATATGACAAATACCATTAAAAATGTTGGGGATAAAAAAGACCATTTAAGTAACTTTGGAAGAAAGGTTTCTAACTGATAAAGCTGAAGACAAAAAGAACCATACACAAATGTAATCTTCCACTGATAAATTTGTTTATCTTTTTTACTCTTGGAATCTCTGATTTTCACTTCTGTTGCATGTCTCTTCTACTTTTAGCCAGAAAAAAATTCAGTGGGCTAGAACTCATTGATTAAGTTGGGCTTGCATGGATAATCCAAGACAAATGCCTTATATTAAATTCCATAACTAAACTCATAGCTACTGTTACTGTAACTATGGTTTATAACTCTATACACTTTGTTTTCTATATCATATAAGATACTAGTGCACTTTAAAAAGTTAATAGTTTATGTCTTGTGATAACTGAAAGTAGTAGAGACAGAGCTATAAAATGGCAATGTTTTTGTATGTGACTGATGTTACGCTGGTATAAATTTAAATTAGACTGTTATAACTTCAGTTGCTAACTACCAACAAAAATAGTTATAGAATATACACAAAAGTAAATGAAAACCAAATTTCACTACAAAAGTTAAATAAAGACAAAAGAAAAAAAAAACAATCAGTAATGCAGGAAATAAGGGGCAAACAAGTTATAAGGCATATAGAAAACAGCCAAATGACAGAAGTAGTCCCTCCTTATCAGTACTTACTTAACTTGAAATGGGTTTAACTCTCTAATTAAAAGACAGAGATTGGCAGAATGAATTTAAAAATATGATCCAAGGGCACCTGGGTAGCTCAGTTGATTAAGTGACTGACCGACTTTGGCTCAGATCATGATCCCGCAGTTTATGAGTTTGAGCCCCACTTCGGTCCCTGTGCTGACAGCTTGGAACCTGGAGCCTACTTTGGTTTCTGTATCTCCCTCTCTCTCTGTCCCTCATTGCTCACACTTTTGTCTGTCCTCTTTCAAAAATGGATAAACATTAAAAAATTTTAAATATGATCCAACTGTAGGCAGTCTACAAAAGACTCAGCTTAGATCCAAAGGCAAAATTGATCGAAAGTAGAAGGATGGAAAAAGATATTCCGTGCAAATAGTAACCAAAAAAGAACAGGAGTAGCTATACTAAAATTAGGGGAAAAATGACTTTAAATGCAAAAGTATTAAAACAACAAAGAAAGACAATATAATTAATAAAAAGGGCTTAATACAGGGGCACCTGGGTGGCTCAGTCAGTTAAGCTCCAACTCTTAGTTTTGGCTCAGGTCATGATCTCATGGTTCATGAGTTCAAGCCCTGCATGCATTGGGCTCCAAGCTGACAGCACAGAGCCTGCTTGGGATTCTCACTCTCTCTCTTTGCCCCTCTCCCATTCACATGCATGTGAATACATGTGCCCTCTCTTTCTCTGTCAAAATAAATTAAAAAACTTTTTAAAAAGGCTTAATACAGCAAGAAGATCTAAAATTATCAGCAATTGCACATTGAACAGACCATCAAAATATAGGAAGCTAAAACTGGTATCATTAAAGGGAGACATAGACAGTTCCCCAGCAATAGCTAGAGATTTCAATAACCCATTCTCAATAATGAATAGAACAACCAGATAGAAGATAAGTAAGGAAAGAGAAAACAATCCAATAAACCAATTATATCTAAAAGACATACATAGAACATCCTACTCAACAAGAATGTACACATTCTTCTCAAGTGCAGTAGGACATTTTCCAGGATAGACCACATATTAAGCCACAAAATAAGTCTGAATAGATTTAAAAAGTATATATAAAGTTCTTCTGTGGTCATAACTAGATGAAGTTAGAAATCAATAACAAAAGAAAAACTGGGAAACTCATAAATTTGTGGACATTAACACACTTTTGAACAACCAATTAAAAAAAGAAGAAATCACAGAGAAATTAGAAATTGCTTAGAGAAGAATGAAAATAAAAACAATATAATTAAATGTATGGAACACACAAAAAATGCAATTCTAAAGTGGAATTTTCTTGCTATAATGCTTAAGTTAAATAATAAGATTTCATATTAACAACCTAAGATTACAACTTAAGAAACTAGAAAAAAAACAAACTCATATGTTGCAGAAGAAAAGAAATAATAAAGATTAGGACAGAGGTAAATGAAGTTGAGAATAGAAAAACAATAGAAAAAAATCGATAAAAACTGGGGGAGCATTTGGGTGGCTAGTCAGTTAAGTGTCTGACTTGATTTCGGCTCAGGTCATGATCTCACAGTTCATGGGCTCAAGCCTTATGTCAGGCATTGTGCTGACAGTGTGCAGCCTGCTTGGGATTCTCTCTCTCCCTCTTTCTCTTCCCTTTCCCCCCAAAATAAATGAATAAACTTAAAAAAATGGACTAAGAAAAAAAATCCAAATTACTAAAATCAGAAATGAAAGTAGACATTACTATTGATTTTACAGAAAGAACAATGATTATAAGGAAGTACTATAAATAATTTCCTATCAACAAATCAGATATGCTATGTTAAATGGACAAATTCCTAGAAACACATATGCTGCCAAGACAGAATCATGAAGAAATAAAAGATCTGAATAGATTTATAACTAGTAAGTTGCTAGAATCAGTAATCAAAAATTTCTTTACAAAGAAAAGCCCTAGACCTGATGGCTTCACAGATGAATTCTATCAAACATTTACAAGCAACTAAACACCAATTCTTCTTTAAGTTTTTACGAAAAATGAAGAGGAGGAAGACATCCTAGCTCATTCTGTGGTATCAGAATTACTCTGATATCAAAACCAGACATAGGCAACTTAAGAAAAAAACAACAACAAAAAAACCCCCTGATGATCAACATCTCTTATGAACATTGAAGCAAGACTCCTCAACCAACTACTAGCAAACAGAATTAAGCAGCATATTAAAAGAACTATACAGCATGGCCAAGTGGGATTTATTCCTGGAATGCAAGAATGGTTCAATATATGAATATTAATCAATGTAATACACCACATTAGCAGAATCAAGGAAAAGAAAACACATCATCTCAGTTGATGCAGAAAAAACATTTGACAAAATACATCACCTTTTCATGATAAAAACAGTCAACAAACTAGGAATAGAAGGAAAACTACCTGACATAATAAAAGCAATATGTGAAACATCCATGGCAAACATCATACTCCGTAATGAAAGACTGATTGCTTTTTCTCTCTTATCAGGAACATCTCTCTATTATCAAGAACATCTCTCTATTATCAGGAATATTTTCTCTTTTCTCAGGAACATCTCTCTATTATCAGTAATAAGGCAAAGATTATTATAGCACTGGAAGTTCCAGCTAGATAATTTAGGCAATAAAAAGAAATAAAAGTTATCTAAATAGGAAAGGACAAAGAATAATGCTCTCTGTTTACAGATTTTTTTAAATGTTCATATTTTGAGGGGGGGGAGTTGGGGGAGGGCAGAGAGAGAGGGAGACACAGAATCTGAAGCAGGTTCCAGGCTCTGAGCTGTCAGCACAGAGCCCGACGTGGGGCTTGAACTCATGAGCCATGAGATCATGATCTGAGTCAAAGCCAGATGCTCAACTGACTGAGCCACCCAGGTGCCCCCAGATGGTGTCATTTTGTATGTAGAAAACACTACTCCACCAAAAAATCTATTAGAACGAACAAATGAATTCAGAAAAAGTAGGAGGATACAGAGTCAACACTTAAAAATCTGTTGCACTTTTATACATTAATAATAAACAATCTGAAAAAGAAATTGCAAAACAACTGTATTTATAATAGCAAGAATAAAACACTTGAGAATTAACCAAGGAGGTAAAAGACTTGTACAATAAAAACTATCAGGGGCACCTAGGTGGCTCAGTCAGTTGAGCGTCTGACTTTGGCTCAGGTCATGATCTCATGGTTCTTGAGTTCAAGTCCTGAATCAGACTTGCTGCTGTCAGCACAGAGCCCACTTCAGATCTTCTGTCCCCCTCTCTCTCTGCCCTTCCCCACTTTCATGCTCTCTCCCTCTCAAAAATAGATAAACCTTTAAAAAACATCGCTGAAAGAAATTTAAAAAGACATAAATAGGGGCACCTGGGTGGCTTAGTCAGTTGGGCGTCTGACTTCGGCTCAGGTCATGATCTCACGGTTCATGGGTTTGAGCCCCGCATTGGGCTCTGTGCTGACAGCTCGGAGCCTGGAGCCTGCTTCGGATTCTGTGTCTCCCTCTCTCTCTCTGTCCTTCCCCTGCTATCTCTCTCTCTCTCTCTCTCTCTCTCTCTCTCTCTCTCTCAAAAATGAATAAACATTAAAAAAATTTTAAGAAACATAAATAATGTAAATGGAAACATATCATATGTTCTTAGATTACAAATCTTAGTATCATTAAAATGTCAATGCTACCCAAAGTTATCTACATTTTATTCAAAGCAATCCCTATCACGTTCTCAATGATATTTTTGTAAAAATAGGAAAAAACTATCCTTAAATTCATATGGGATTGAAAGAGACCCCAGACAACCAGAACAATTTTGGAAAAGAATGATGCTGCAGGAATTGGACTTCCTTTCAAATTTACTACAAAGCTATAGTTGCCTAAACACTGTGGAATTGGCATAAAAACACACATACTGGCCAATGCACTAGAATAAAGACTGGCCAATGGACTAGAATAAAGAGCCCAGAAATAAATCCTCACATATATGGTCAAATCATTTTTAACAAGAGTATCAAGACCATTAAATGTGGAAAATACAGTCTTTTCAACAAATGGTACTGGGAAAATTGAATATTCACCTGTAGGAGAATCAAGTTATACACTTATCTAATACCATATACAAAAAATACCTCAAAATAAGTCAAAGATCTAAATGTAAAATTTTAAACCATAAAACATGAAAAAAATAGGGCAAAGCATCATGATATTACATTGGCAATAATTCCTTGGATAGGACACTGAAGTCATAGGCAACAAAAGAAAAAAAATAAAGTAGACTTCATGAAAATTAAAGGAGTTTTGCATCAAAAAACACCATCACACAGTAACATAGTAAAGAGGCAACCCACAAAATAGACAGTATTCGCAAACTGTGTATCCAATAAGAGGTAAGTATCCAGAATATACATAGAACTCCTAAAACTCAACAACAGAAAAACAACTTTATAAAAATAGTCAAATGACTTAAATAGCCACTTTGTTAATAAGCACCTAAAAAGGTGCTCAATATCATTAATCATTAAGAAAATGTAAGTCAAAACTAAAGTGAGATAGCACCTGAGCCCATGAAGAGGGCTACTCCTCATGGAGAAAAGAAAAAAGAAAAGAAAAGAAAAAAAGAAAGAAAGAAAAAAGAAGAAAGAAAGAAGAAAAGAAAGAAAGGGAGAGGGAGGGAGGGAGGGAGGAAGGAAGGAAGGAAGGAAGGAAGGAAGAAAGGAAGGAAGGAAGATAAAAGAAGAGAAGGGGATGGAGGGAGAAAGGAAGGGACAGAGGGAGGAAAGAAAGAGAGAGAGGCTGGGAAGGAGAAGTGTTGGCAACAATGTAGAGTCAGTGGAAGTTTTACACACTGTTGGTGGGAATATAAAAGACACACCTGCTGTGGAAAATAGTATGATGGTTCCTCTAAAAATTAAACATATAATTACTATATGATCTAGTAATTCCTCTTCTGGGTACTTATCCAAGATAATTGAAAGTGGCATCTCAAAGAGATATTTGTACATCTATTTTCATAGTAGCATTATTCACAATAGCTAAAATATAGGGGTGCCTGGGTGGCTCTGTCAGTTAAGCATCTGACTTCGACTCAGGTCACGATCTTGTGGTCCGTGAGTTCAAGCCCTGCGTCTGGGCTCTGGGCTGATGGCTGGGAGCCTGGAGCCTGCTTCTGATTCTGTGTCTCCCTCTCTCTCTGCCCCTCCCCTGTTCATGCTCTGTCTCTCTCTGTCTCAAAAATGAATAAACGTTAAAAAAAATTAAAAAAAATAAAATATAGAAGCAACCTAAATGTCCATTGACAGATAAGTGGATTAATAAAATGTGTTATATACATATAATGGAATAAAAAGGAAGGAAATTCTTGCACAAGCTACAACATGGATGAAACTTGAGGACTTTCTGCCAAGTGAAAAAGTGAGTCATAAAAAGACAAATATTTTATAGTTTCACTCATATGAGGTGCTTAGTGTAGTCAGAATCAGAAAGACAGAGGGTAGAATGTTGGTTGCCAAAGACTGAAAGAAGGGAGGCATGGAGAGTTATTGTTTACTGAGTACAGAGTTTCAGTTTTACAAGACAAAAGAGTTCTGGAGATGGATGGTGGTGGAGGTCATACAACAATGATGGATGTATTTTAATATCATTTGAACTGTACACTTAAAAATTATTCAGATGGTAAATTTTACATTATATGTATTTTGCCATAAAAAATTTGGAAAAAATAGACATTCTAAATCAAACTCACCATCAAGAAAATGAATAGGCAAGCATACACTGGGAGAAACACACTCATAAAACATGAATCTAATGACAGTGTTATCCAAGATACATAAAATACATTTAAAATTTAAAAATAAAAGACAAACATCCCAACTTTAAAAACAGGCAAAAATTTGAACAGACATTTCCCAAATAAGATGTGAGTGTGTGTGTGTGTGTGTGTGTGTGTGTGTGCGCGCGCGTGCGTGTATGTGTGTGTGTAATATATGTATCTGGTCAGGACATGAGAAAGTGCTTAATTTCAATAACCATCAAGAAAATGAAAAAACCACAATAAGAAACTATTACATACAATAATGGTAAAATCAAAAAAAATTATTAGCATCAAACACTGGTGAGATTGTGGAGAAACTGATTCTCACATTCTTAGTGGAATACAACCATTTTGAAAGAAGATCTGGCAGATATTTATAAAAATCCTACATCAATCCTGTGACCCATCAGTTATAATTTTAGATATTTATCCAAGATAACTGAAAATATATGATGACAAAAAGGGGTGTAAGGGAATGTTCATAGCAGCTTTGTTCATAGTAGCCAAAAAATGTGAAATATTCCAGGTATAGTCATAAGTTGGAATGCTACTTAGAGAAATAATATTTATAAATTCCGTTAATACAATAATATGACTTTAACTCAAAAAGCATTGTGGTGTTAAAAGAATTCTTCTGTAAATGAGTGCATATTGCATGATTTCATTTATATGAAATAAAAGAAAAATTATAATGAACAAAAATTAGAAGAGTGACTACTTCTGGGGTAGAAGTAGGGGGACTTAGTGGAGACATGAGGAAATTTCTGGAATGATAATACATTTCTATATGTTAATAATTGTTTGAGTTACACATATATGTTTGTAAAAATCCTCAAAAATCTGCAAAATACTTTGAAATTCATCAAAAGTAACCTGGAGTAATGCATGGGTAGAAGGATGGCTAAGTGGATGGATACATGATAAAACATGCAGTAAAATATCAATGATAAAATCTAGGTGGTGTGTATACAGGCATTTTCTGTGAAATTCTTCAATTTTATTGTTTATTTGAAAAATTACAAAATTCAAAAAACAAAACAACTTCTTAATGTTGTTTATTTTGGTTACTAGTAATTCTCCTGAAGTCATTAAATATTTATATTTGCATGGTGAAGAACAAGACCATAAAAAGAGTATTGTCAAAAAAAATTTAAGTTGAAATTGCTTGGAATACATTTTAGAATTTACAGTAGTACTTGTATGTGCAGCTATGTAATTTTCTAGAACTACACTTAAATCCCAAGGGCAAATATGGAAGACTTGCATAGTTGAATATAGTTGTTTGTCTTTTTATGAGAAAGATACATAGTTGGTGCTCTTTAAATGTAAGTTTCAGAAGCAAGAAGCGGATCCAGTCTATTTACTTAGGCCTAATGAATTTACAACTGGAACTCAAAGAAAAATTGCACTGGAAAAGTATGGAACAGAAAGCTTGACTCCTATTACTGGAGTGGTTGAAAGAGAGGGAAGCAGTGCAGGGTGAAGACTGAACTATCATTGTCTTAGTTTGATTTGCTTTTAAGGAAAATAAAATATTGTAAATATAAATAGCTGCTATAAATAAATGGAAATTTTGAGTCAGAAAGTACAGAGTTCATTGTATTTAATATTTGGACACATTTTATTTTTTTAGCATTTAACTATTTCTAAACCAGTATGTTTCTGGCATTGATAGCATTTCATGGTTGTTTTCTTTTTGTTTTGTTTTCTTTTTAGCGACTTTAAAACAGTACATCTTAGATGAGGTTTAGCGAGCCATTGATACCCATTCCAAGATTATCATGCTTCATTAGCCTACACTTTGAAACACTTGAATTTTCCATGTTTTATTTGTGGAAGATGTTAACAGTGTGTAGCAAGGAGTTTGTATTTTTAGAGACAAAGTTAATAGTTGTTTTTACAGGAGAAAAGTCTAGCCAGAATGTGTAGGAGACTCACAGGGGATGCCTGTCACTTTTGTTCCTTCATTCTCACACAGTATTTCTTTGTCCCATTCCCAAATTTACTTTCTAAACTTCCCTCCATAATGAAACATGACCTTCTCTGTCAAAACCACTTCACCAGTGCAGGATTTATTTTTGGAAATTTTTTATAATTATGCGACCTGAATTTGTTGGTATGCATTCATTTGGAAAATTACATGAAAGTGTCAATTCTTGCATGAGTCATCTGTGTAACAGGAATAACTCCTACTGTGAAAGGCTGCCTGGATCAATAAAATAACTGATAAACGTCAGTCATTAAAGTGATAAATAGGTTCTGATTGTTCAGAGTAGTAATAGATATTAGTTGTAACTCTTAGGTATTGAAGACCAAAAGATGAAATATGCTGTTCTGTATTGGCATCTTTCTGTAAGGACAACTTGCGGTGTATGTTGCATTGAGCTAAATCACAAGGGCTTTTTGTCTCTCCTGTTTTCCTTCATGTAATGAGATCAAGCCCTGAGGATATTTTCTCCCAAAATTAAAAATCCTGATGGCATATATCACCCCACTTATAGGTCAATCTGAAATGTCTTCTTAACAAAATCCAGTTTTCATGTGTGTTTACAAACCTTTACATCTTCCTGCTTTTCTTGGGCAGGTTTTCTTGGTTTTCCTTATGCAAATATCCTCTATTTTTCTAGCAAGTCCTTAAATTGCTGCTAGCATGACTGCCTTTCCCCATAGTGCTGATTGAACTCTAGGGCGAAGAGATCTCATTACCGATTATTAACTTTTGGAGATATTAAAAAAATCCTATAAAATTGATGCATATTATGGGTATAATCCATTAATATCTCTAGTAGAAACTTTTGAAAAATGTGGAGGAGTTTAGCTTAACTTTACCTTTCTGTTGACCTTAGAATATACATTCCAGATTTGGAATTCTTGTGGTGGCGGGTAAAGAATGGCCTGCATGGTCCACCATGAAGTAATGGAAGTGCCCTTTGTGGAAGACTGGGGCTTGGTGCAGACTTGGGAGAAGGTGTCTATGGAGAAGTTCAACTTGCTGTGAAGAGAAGAATTAAAGGAGTAGTTGCAGTCAGGATTGTAGACATGAAGCATGTCATAGACTGTCTAGAAAATGTTAAGAAAACGATCTGTATCAATAGCGTGTTAAATTATGAGAGTGTAGTGAAATTCTACTGTCACAGGAGAGAAGGCAACATTCAGTATCTATTATTGGAGTACTGTAGTGGTGGAGAACTTTTTGACAGCATAGAGCCAGACATCGGCATACCTGAAGAAGATGCTCAGAGGTTCTTCCATGAAATCATGGCAGGGTGGTTTATTTGCATGGTATTGGGATAACTCACAGGGATATTAAGCCAGAAAATATCCTTTTGGATGAAAGGGATTACCTCAAAATCTCTGACTTTGGCTTGGCAACAGTGTTTTGGCACAATGATCATGAGTGTTTATTGAACAAGATGTGTTTACCTTACATTGCTCCAGAACTTCTAAAGAGAAAAGGATTTCATGCAGAACTCACTGATGTTTCGTCCTATGGAAGAGTACTTATGGCAATGTTGCCATGGGACCAGCCCAGTGATGGTTGTCAGGAATAGTCTGATTGGAAAGAAAGAAAAATACATACCTCAACTCTTGGAAAAAATTGATTCTGTTTATCCAGCTTGGCTGCATAAAGTCCTAGTTGAGAATCCATCAGTAAGAATTACTACCCCAGACATCAAAAAAGATAGATGGTACAACAAACCATTCAAGAAATGGGTAAAAAGGCCCTGAGTCATTTCAGATGGTGTACATAAGTCTCCTAGTGGATTTTCTAAACACATTCAATCCAGTTTGGGCTTCTCTGTGGTAAGCAGTGCTTCTAGTGAAGAAAATACGAAGTACTCTAGCTCCCAGCAAGAATCATGGACAGGTCTTTTCTTATGGGACACTGGCCCTTCATAATATTGATAAACTGGTACAAGAGATCAGTTTTTCCCCATCCACATGTTCTGATCGTATGCTTCTAAATAGTTACTTGGCACCCCAGGATCCCCCCAGACCCCTGGGAAGCACTTGGTTAAAAGAATGACATGATTTTTTACCAAACTGGATGTAGCCAAACCTTATCAATACCTGAAAGAAATTTGTGAGAAGTTAGACTATCAGTAGAAAAAGAGTTGTATGAGTCAGGTTACTGTATCAACTGATAGGAGAAACAATAAACTGATTTTCGAAGTGAATTTGGTACAAATGGTTGAGAAGTTCTTGGTTGACTTTCAGCTTTCTAAGGGTGATGGATTAGCATTTAAGAGACACTTCCTGAAGAGTAAAGGGAAGCTGAATGATGTTGTGAGCAGCCAGAAGGCCTGGTTTCCTGCCACATGAGAGATCCATTGGATTTCTGGTGAATATAGTGCTGCTGTATTGACATTATTCTTCCTAGAGAAAATTATCTTGTTCTGCAAACTGCAAACAGTAGTCTCTGAAGAGTTGTCTTCCTTCTAGCCAAACATTTTCCAATTCTTTTTGTATGTTCTTCATATAAACAATACCTATATCTTCATTGTAAGTAAAGCTTTTGGAGAGGGATGGATAGAATTCATTAGATGTTTCTTCATTTTGTGTATGGTATCTGAAGACCCATGTGATGGAAACCAAGCTCTGGGGAATACATGAGCTTACCAGCTTTTATACCGATGTAATGAAAAATGTAATGAAAAAAATGTCAACCATCATTTTGGTTTCATACAGAAAATACATGTTTCCTCCATGTTGATTTAATTATATGGGTAGATTAGTAAGAAAAGCAATTTTTATGACTTTTGGAAAGTAGATATATCAGTCTATTATGTGAAGCCAACTTCAAAAAATGTATCTTTAAGATTTGTACTTTTTGCAAGGGCCTGACACAGTATACAAATAAAACTGTTTTGAATTATAACTGCTAATTAAAATTGCAAGTAAGTACATTTTTTCCATTATAGTTAATAATATATAAAATACCGATTGATCTTTTAAGTAGAAGTTGAGCTTCTACTCTAGTGCTTAACTGTGCTTAACTACCTTTACTCTAAAATTACTATTGCACATTTTAAATTTTATTCTATATTATTTTCTACGTTCACAGCCATATTTTAATTCTTTATTACACAAATAAATTCTATTTCAAAAATGAATAGCTAACTCTGTGGACTTACTGGTGACCAAGCTTCTAGGTGGTAGGGAATAAAAGAGGGAGAAGTAAGAAACCATGATAGAAAAGGATCTGATTCCTAGTTCGTTTGCTATCAGATTTACTAAGACTTTGTTCTTCTGATAAAATTTATTTTTTTAATGTATTAGGTTGAGGCCTGTATTCCTTTTATTTTGTAATTTATAAAATTAATCATCTTGGTCTGAAGCTAAGAACATACGAAATTTTATGGTTAGAGTTTATCACTTAGTGTATACTGGTAAATTGTATTACTGCAGTATACCCATAGGAGAAATAAATTTGTACCAATACAGGCTCCTAAGAATTGAGTCAATAAATTCTCAAAAACTAACTTTTGGTCCCTGTCCTCCAACCTGTTCCTCCCTAGTTTCTTCCATCCCAGTAAATTTTACATTCAGTTCTCCAGTTCCTTGAGCCAAAACCCCAAGAATCCTCTTTGACATTCCCACCTCAAGTTCTTTTTTTTTTTTTCTGTTCCATCCCCTAGAGTCCTTTACTCCCAAAATTTGTGTGGCTTGTGCTTCACTTGGAGTCTTTGCTTAAGTGTCACGTGCTATGTAAAGTCTTTCCTTGATTTATCTAAAATGTTACCCCACTTCTATCACTCTTGCCTTTATTTTTCATAACACTTATTAGCTGACATTATAAGATATTTTTATTTACCTAGTAAAGTCTGTTTCCCCCATTGCAATATGTAATAGATAAGCTCCTTGAGTTCAGGGATCCTACCTATCCTGTTCGGTTCTATGTCCCCAGCACTTAGAATGGGGCCTGATGTATTACAGCATGCAATGAAGAGTTGTTTAATGAAGAAATATACACTCAGTTGATCTTATCCATCCGCAGAAAATACCAGGAAGCTGAACCCTTCTCTCCATTTTGATTGCTACCACTCTAGTTTAAGCTTCTTCATCTCCTCCCTAGATTTCTTACTAAAAACTAATGTCTTCCCACCTCTACTTTTGCTGTTTCTCAACTCAACCCTCTCTCCCTCAAAGTTGTTTCTTGACATAGGTCCTACGTTTTTTTTTTTTTTGTTTGTTTGTTTGTTTTTAAGATAAACTGTACTGTGACATTCCCTTGCTTAAAAACCTCCAGTAACTTCCCATTGTATCAAAAATGAACTCTAAATTCTTTTCTTGGACTGACCTGGCTCTGCAAGATATACCTTCTGTCCTCTTTGCTCACTGTACTACAGATAGAATAGCCTTCTACTTCTACTTCTATTCATTGAATGTACGAAGGCTCATTCCCCTTTCAGGGCTTTGATGTTTATAACTGCCACTGTCTGGAACCCCTTCCATTAGTTTGCATGGCTTATTTAGCATTCAAAACTCAGCCCAAATGTTTCTACTATCCCCAATCACTGTCCAATTGTTTCTTTTCTTCATGGAACTGATTAGTATCTGAAATTATTTGTCTGTCTCCCCCACTAAAACGTAAGCTTAGACTTTGCCATTTCTTTTCATTTTTGTGTATCTTTTTAAATTTTTTTATTTTCATTCATTTTTTTATGTTTTATTTATTTTTGAGAGCAAGAGAGACAGAGCACAAGCGGGGGAGGGGCAGAGAGAGAGGGAGACACAGAATCTGAAACAAGCTCCAGGCTCTGAGCTGTCATCACAGAGCCAGACAGGGGGCTTGCACTCACAGACCACAAGATCATGACCTGAGCCTAAGTCGGATGCTTCACTGACTGAGCCACCCAGGTGCCCTTGTGTATCTTTTAAAAACAAAATTCCCTGCTCCTTCCCCCTCCCTGCCCCTTCATATATCTTGTACTGGAATGTAATAGGTACTAAGTAAATATTTGTTGAATAAATGAATGAATTAAATATCAGATGAAAATTTTACAAAATATCATAAGGGGAAGGTGAATAGATGGATAGTTAACAAACTTTCTCCGTTATTGGAATTTGTATAGAATGGTGGGGAAAGTTCCAGTCAGACATGGGCAGATAGCTCTCACATTAATAATTATGTGCACATTTACACCTGCCTCTGTAAAGAGACTGTTAATAACTACATTGTAGGGTTGTTTTTAATCTTAAATGAGTTAAGGTGTGTGAAGAGTATAGTATACTGTGTTGCACAAAAGAAATTCACTAAACATAAGCTGCCAGAATTTTTCTGCAGGGTTCATTATGTTATTGGGAGAAGATATTTACTCCCATTATTAAAAGTAACATTTGCTTTTCAATGAAATTTTGTAAAGTGTAAAAATGGGGGAAAGGAATTATTATTCAAAGATAACAGCTAAAATTTTTATGGCAAGATCAACATATGCTGCGTGTGTGTGTGTGTGTGTGTGTGTGTGTGTGTAGTGTGGAATGTGGTGGGTGTGATTATTGAGATAAATATAAATATATAAAACATGCACAGTTTAACAAGCAGATGTAAATTTAACAACTGTTCAACCAAACTCAATTGAAGAAAGTTCATTTCTGGACCCTCACAAGCCTTCCCTTGTACCCCTTCCCAGTCATAACCTATCCCCTTCACTCAGAAGTAATCATAAAATTTACTTTCATAACAATCCTCTCCTTGGTTTTCTTTAGTTTTCTCAGCTATTTATGCATATTTAAATGATACAGTTTAGTTTTGCCCGTTTTGGAAATTCATATAATTAAGTTATGCTGTATATAATTTTTATGTGTTGCTTTTCTTTATATTCATGCAATTATATATAGGATGCTATTTTGTGAACATACCACTAATTATGTATTCACTCTACTGCTAATGGATGTTTGGATTATTTACAATTTGATGCTATTATTAATACTCTTGCTAAGAACATTATGTAATGTCCATGAATTTCTCTAGGTCCTTTAGTCTAGGGTACATACCTATGAATGAAATGGCTGGGTTTTAGGGTATGCCAATCTTCAACTTTAGTAGAATAATGGTAAACTGTTTTCTAAAATGATTGTACCAGTTTATGCTGCTATATGAAAAGAGAATGAAATTGCTGCAAAAAAACAGTTTTGAATGATCTATTAAAGTATAAGAATTTTCATAGCAGCAAAATATGTGTTTCTAGCATTTCAGACTTTCACCTACATTTGATACTATGTCTAATTTTTGCCAGGTTATTGATGTGTAATATCTGTTTGGTGTTAATTTGCTTGTTCCTAAGTTTAAATGAGGGTATCTTAAAGATACATATATATAGATATATATATGATATATAATATATATGTAATATTTATATATTATACAAATACATAAATATGATTTATATAAATATATATAATATGTGTAATATTCACATATATAATATATGATATATGATATATATATAATATAAATATATAATATATAATATATAGGGGTACCTGGGTGATTTGGTTGGTTAAGCATTCGACTCATGATTTCGGCTCAGGTCATGATCCCATGGTTCTTGCTTGAGAGGGAGCCCCGTGTCAGGCTCTGTGCTGGCAGCATCGAGCCTCCTTGGGATTCTTTCTCCCTCTTATTCTGTCCCTCCCCCTCCATCTCTCTATCTCTCAAAATAAATAAATAAACATTAAAAAATATATCTATATATCTACCTCTATCTATCTATCTATCTATCTATCTATTCCACTATGTTATGCAGAGTTTTTGGTGCTGACCTGACCAATAACCTAGTCATGCAAATTACTTTAGTCACTAATTTTTATGAATTAAAAATAAAGCAATCCCCTTTAAATAATATTTTAAAAACATTTATGAATTAGTAAATTTCCTTTTGATACTAGCAGCAAACTATTATTTTTGCACTCTAAAAAAGGTCCAAGAGCACTTAGGATCACTCTAAAAGGTTAAGTAGAGGCTGTGCAATGCAATGTAGCTTTGTATAGAGTGCAGAATTAGTTTGAAGTAATTCACATGGTTACATCATGCACAGATTAGCCAATACATAGATTTTAAAGGATATTCTTACTGTTTTGTATATTATCCTATTGTTCCTCCATCTATTCATCTATCTTCTAACATAATTCTATTACATAAATATTAGGTAAAGTTTACTATTTCGCATTTTGTTTTTATAATCTAATTTTTTTAATAGAACATACAAAGGACACACACAAATATGCCCCAAATTAAATGGCCAAGTTGTCCAAATATCAAACAGATAATTTTTTTAGAACTCACACACACTGAATTCCTACAGATCTCTGTTTTCGTTTTTGTTTTAATCATCAATAGAGGAAAGCACTTAATAAGACAAATTCTTGATGTGAGGGCTAAGATAGCAACCTTAATTACAATGAGATTAATAAGACATTACAAATAAAGACATTGTAAATACTAAATAAATAAGATAAATCATCACCAGTTTAAAATAATTCTAAAAAGGATTGATGTGTTACTTAGATTTTGTTTCATTTTCCCTGAATAGTCCAAACTGTAGATGCTGTTATCCTATGTAACAAGAAAATTGTATTCTGAAACTTATATTTTTAAAAAATGTTGCAAAAAGGAACACATCAATTAAAATTTTAATAAAATACATTAAAAGCTAGAGAGTTTAAATTCACAATAACAAGTTATTTTTAACTTATTAATAACATAGGAGTTGCTTTTCTAAAGCTATTTCAAAAACTTAAAATAATTAGCTTTAAGCATATTTTTTATTTTAAAATAAAATAATGAGTTATTTCATCATAACCAAAACAAATTTCAAACTACCTGCTTCTTTGCCTTAAAATACACATTGAGAAGATTCAACCTATTAGATAAATTTTATTAGTGCAAAGCTCGAAATTTTAAAATTTATTTTTATTTTTTTAATTTACAACCAAATTAGTTAGCATATAGTGCAACAGTGATTTCAGGAGTAGATTCCTTAATGCCCCTTACCCATTTAGCCCATCCGCCCTCCCACAACCCCTCCAGTAACCCTCTGTTTGTTCTCCATATTTAACAGTTTCTTCTGTTTTGTCCCCCTCCCTGTTTTGATATTATTTTTGCTTCCTTTCCCTTATGTTCATCTGTTCTGTGTCTTAAAGTCCTCATATGAGTGAAGTCATATAATGTTTGTCTTTCTCTGACTAATTTTGCTTAGCATCTACGTAGTTGCAAATGGAAAGATTTCATTTTTTTGATTGCCAAGTAATACTTCATTGTATATATATACACCACATCTTCTTTATCCATTCATCCATCAATGGATATTTGGGCTCTTTACATACTTTGGTTACTGTTGATAGTGCTGCTATAAATATTGGGATGCACGTGTCCCTTCAAAACAGCATACCTGTATCCCTTGGATAAATACCTAGTAGTGCAATTGCTGGGTCGTAAGGTAGTTTTATTTTTAATGTTTTGAGGAACCTCCAGACTGTTTTCGAGAGTGGCTGCACCAGCTTGCATTCCCACCAACAATGCAAAAGAGATCCTCTTTCTCCGCATCCTCACCAACATCTGTTGTTGCCTGAGTTGTGATGTTGAGCATTTTTTCATGTGTCCATTGGCCATCTGGATGTCTTCTTTGGAGAAATGTCTACTCATGTCTTTTGCCCATTACATTGGATTATTTGCTTTTTGGGTGTTGAGTTTGATAAGTTCTTTATAGATTTTGGATATCTGATATGTTGTTTGAAAATATCTTCTCCCATTCTATCCATTGCCTTTTAGTTTTGTTGATTGTTTCTTTCACTGTGCAGAAGCTTTTAATTTTGATGAGGTCCCAATAGTTCATTTTTGCTTTTGTTTCCCTTGCTTCCGGAGATGTGTTGAGTAAGAAGTTGCTGCAACCAAGATCAAAAAAGGTTTTTTCCTGCTTTTCCTCGAGGATTTTGATGGCTTCTTGTCTTACATTTAGGTCCTTCATCCATTTTGAGTTTATTTTTGTGTGTGGTATAAGAAAGTGGTTGAGGTTCATTCTTCTGCATGTCACTGTCCAGTTTCCCAGCAGCACTTGCTGAAGAGACTGTCTTTATTCCAATTGGATATTCTTTCCTGCTTTGTCAAAGATTAGTTGGCCATACACTTGTGGGTCCATTTCTGGGTTCCCTATTCTGTTCCATTGATCTGAGTGTCTGTTTTTGTGCCAGTACCATACTGTCTTGATGATTACAGCTTTGTAGAATAGCTGAAGTCTGGGATTTTGATGCCTCCTGCTTTGTTTTTCTTTTTCAAGATTGCTTTGGCTATTTGGAGTCTTTTCGGGTTCCATGCAAATTTTAGGATTATTTGTTCTAGCTCTGTGAAGAATGCTGGCGTCATTTTGATAGGTATTGAATTAAATATGTAGATTGCTTTGGGTAGTATTGACATTGTAATGATATGTGTTCTTCCTACCCAGGAGTATGGAATCTTTTTCCATTTTTTTTGTCTTCTTCAATTTCTTTCATAAGCTTTCTATAATTTTCAGTGTAGTTTTCACCTCTTTGGTTAGATTTATTCCTAGGTATTTTATGGTTTTGCTGCAATTGTAAATGAGATTGATTCCTTGATTTCTCCTGTTGCTTCATTGTTGGTGTATAAGAATGCAACCGATTTCTGTGCATTGATATTATATCCTGCAACTTTGCTGAATTCATGAATCAGTTCTAGCAGTTTTTTGGTGGAATCTTTTCGGTTTTCCATATAGAGTATCATGTCATCTGCAAAGAGTAAAAGTTTGACCTCCTCCTGGCCGATTTGGATGCCTTTTATTTCTTTGTGTTGTCTGATTGCAGAGGCTAAGCCTTCCAATACTATGTTGAATAACAGTGGCGAGAGTGGACATCCCTGTCTTGTTCCTGACCTTAAGGGGAAAGCTCTCAGTTTTCCCCATTGAGGATGATATTAGCGTTGGGTCTTTCATATATGGCTTTTATGATCTTGAGGTCTGGTCCTTCCATCCCTACTTTCTTGAGGGTTTTTATCAAGAAAGGATGCTGTATTTTGTCAAATGCTTTCTCTGCATCTATTGAGAGGATCATATGGTTCTTGTCCTTTCTTTCATTGATGTGATGAATCACGTTGATTGTTTTGCAGATATTGAACCAGCCCTGCATCCCAGGTATAAATCTGACTTGGTTGTGGTGAATAATTTTTTTAAGGTATTGTTGGATCTGGTTGGCTAATATCTTGTTGAGGATTTTTGCATCCATGTTCATCAAGGAAATTGGTCTATAGTTCTCTGTCTGGTTTTGGAATCAAGTTAATGATGGCTTCATAGAAAGAGTATGGAAGTTTTCCTTCCATTTCTATTTTTGGGAAACCTTCAAGAGAATAGGCGTTAACTCTTCATTAAGTGTTTGGTAGAATTCCTCAGGAAAGTCATCTGGCCTTGGACTCCTGTTTTTTTTTTGTTTGTTTTTTTTTTTTTTGTGGGGGGGGGAGATTTTTGATTACTAATTCGATTTCTTTACTGGTTATGGGTCTGTTCAAATTTTCTATTTCTTTCTGTTTCAGTTTTGGTAGTGTATATGTTTCTAGGAATTTGTCCATTTCTTCCAGATTGCCCATTTTATTGGTGTATAATTGTTCATAATATTCTCTTATTATTATTTTTATTTCTGCTGTGCTGGTTGTGATCTCTCTTTCATTCTTGATTTTATTTATTTGGGTCCTTTCCTTTTCTTTTTGATCAAACTGGCTACTGGTTTATCAATTTTGTTCATTCTTTCAAAGAACCAGCATCTGGTTTCATTAATCTGTTTTGTTTTGTTTTGTTTTGGTTTGGTTTGGTTTGGTTTTAATAGCATTAATTTCTGCTCTAATCTTTATTATTTCCTGTCTTCTACTGGTTTTGGGTGTTATTTGCTATTCTTTTTCCAGTTCTTTAAGGCATAAGGTTAGGTTGTGTATTTGAGGTCTTTCTTCCTTCTTTAGGAAGGCCTGGATTGCTATATACTTTCCTCTTATGACCACATTTCATGAATTCCAGAGGTTTTGGATTGTGGTGTTATCATTTTAATTGGCTTCCATGAACTTTTTAATTTCCTCTTTAACTTCTTGGTTAGCTCATTCATTCTTTAGTGGGATGTTCTTTAGTCTCCAAGTATATGTTACCTTTCCAAATTTTTTCTTGTGGTTGATTTCGAGTTTCATAGTGTTGTGGTCTGAAAATATGCACAGTATGATCTCAATCTTTTTGTACTTGCTGAGGGCTGATTTGTGTTCCAGTATGTGGTGTATTCTGGAGAACGTTCCATGTGCACTGGAGAAGAATTTACATTCTGCTCTTTAGGATGAAATGTTCTGAATATATCTGTTAAGTCCATCTGGTCCAGTGTGCCATTCAAAGCCATTGTTTCCTTGTTGATTTTATTAGATGATCTGTCCATTGCTGTGAGTGGGGTGTTGCAGTCCCCTACTATTATGGTATTACTATCAATGAGTTTCTTTATATTCGTGATTAATTGATTTACATATTTGGGTGCTCTCACATTTGGCACATAAATGGTTACAATTTTTAGGTCTTCTTGGTGGATAGACCCCTTAATTATGGTTTAAAGCCCTTCTTTATCTCTTGATACAGTCTATATTTTAAAGTCTAGATTGTCTGATATAAGTATGGCTACTCTGGTTTTCTTTTGTTGATCATTAGCATGATAACTGGTTCTCCATCCCCTTACTTCCAATCTGAAGGTGCCTTTAGGTCTAAAGTGGGTTTCTTGTAAACAGCATATAGATGGTTCTTGTTTTCTTATCCATTCTATTGCCCTATGTCTTTTGATTGGAGCATTGAGTCCATTGATGTTTAGAGTGAGTACTGAAAGATATGAATTTATTGCCATTATGTTGCTTGTAGAGTTGGAGTTTCTGGTGGTGTTCTCTGGTCCTTTCTAGTCTTTGTTGCTTTTGGTCTTTTTTTATTTGTGTGTGTGTGTGTGTGTGTGTGTGTGTGTGTGTGTGCATTTTCATCTTTTCTCCCCTCAGAGAGTCCCCCTTAAAATTTCTTGCAGGTCTGGTTTAGTGGTCACAAACTCCTTTAGTTTTTATTTGTCTGGGAAACTTTTTATCTCTCCTTCTATTTTGAAGGACAGCTTTTCTGGATAAAGAATTCTTGGCTGCATATTTTTCTGATTCAGTACAGAGAATGTATCCTGGCATTCCTTTCTGGCCTGCCAAGTTTCCATGGATAGATCTGCTGCAAACCTGATATGTCTTCCCTGGTAGGTTAGGGACTGTTTTTCCCTTGCTGCTTTCATGATTCTCTCCTTGCCCGAGTATTTTGTGAATTTGACTATGATATGCCTTGTTGATGGCTGGTTTTTGTTGAATCAAATGGGAGTCCTCTGTGCTTCATGGGTTTTGATGTCTGTGTCTTTCCCTGGGTTAGGAAAGTTTTCCACTATGATTTGCTCACATAACACTTCTACCCCAATTTCTCTCTCTTCCTCTTCTGGGACCCCTAAGATTCTGATGTCGTTCCTTTTTAATGAGTCACTGATTTCTCTAATTCTTAAATCGTGCTCTTTTGCTTTCATCTCCCTCTTTTTTTCTGCTTCATTATTCTGCATAAATTTGTCCTTTATATCACTGATTCTGTGTTCTGCCTCATCCATCCTTGCCTCCGTGACCTTCATTTGAAATTGCAGCTCAGTCACAGCATTTTTTATTTCATCCTGACTAGCTTTTACTTCTTTTATCTCCACAGAAAGGGATTCTAATCTATTTTTGACTTCAGCTAGTATTCTTATTATTGTGATTCTAAATTCTGGTTCAGACATCTTGCTAGTATCTGTGTTGGTTAAGTCCCTGGCTGTCTTTTCTTCCTGCTCTTCTATTTGGGGTGAATTCCTTCATTTCATCATTTTGAAGGGAGAAAAGGAATTAATGTGGTAAAAAAATGAAAATTAAAAAATATTAAAATTAAAAAAATTATAAATTAAAAAATTAGAAACAAACACATATGCAAAAAAATAGAATAAATGATGCTAGATCCTGTGTGTTGTGATCTGGGTGTTGAAAATGGCTTAACAGATTAGAGAAAAAAGGGGAAATTAAAAAAAAGGAAATAGATTCAAAATTTGAAAAAATGAATACACTGAAGTAGACTAAAATGAAATGATGGAAGTAAAATAGAATTTGAAAAAATTTACACAACAGTAAAATATAGTAGAAAAAAATTAAACAAAATATTTTTAATAATAATTAAAAATAAAAATGAATTTTTTCTTTTTGTATTCAGAAAAAGAAAAGAAAATGAGAGACAAGAAAAATGGGGAAAAACAGAAAGAAAATTGAATAGACGGACTGGCGAACAGACTGAAATATGACTGAAATTACTTCATTTTCCCCTAGAAGTCAAACTATGAAGAATTTTATAGCCCATAAACTAAGCAGGCGGAACTTGTTTCCTGAAGTGCGAGGTTGGCCTAGTTCGGCATGGCTTAATGTAATAACTCCATTCTGCACTAGGTGGCGCTGCTTAGCTTACTGGGGTGGATGATTGTGGTGCTTGTAGGTGTGTATGCACATGCGCGGGAGCAGTGACGATGGAGCCGCCCGGCTCTCCATTGGAGCTCTCCATGGAGTCGCCCAGCTCTGGCCCAGTTCTCCATTTTTGGAACTCTGTTCTCCCCAGTCAGCAATTGCACATCCATCCTTTGTCTTCAGCTTCCGTCCACTTCCCGTTTTTGCACAGTCCGTGACCAAGCCCCAGGCAGCACCTCCCTCCTGAGTTCTGTCTCAGATGTGGCTGTTTTTCCTGACCCCTTACTTCTGAGGGACCGTGGCTTCCACCCATTCTGCCCCTCTGCAGGAGGGTCTCACGGAACAATGGCTGGGTGCCTGCGGCACTGAGGAATGTTTGCAGGACCTTGCTGCTACTGGTACCCAGAGACTGCAGCCGGATGCCAGCCCGCTCCAGAAAAAGTTCGCGAGGATAGTGTAGCAGCAGCATTTCAGGGATTATGAAAAAATCACAACACACGTCTAGCACCAGGCTTCACCTTAATGACCTTGTTCCAGCAACCAGCAAATGTGGTGTTCTCTCGGGTCCACTGGAAACCTTGCCTTTGGCGGACCCACACAGCCTCTACCAGGTGTCCGCCCAGCAGGGGACCGCCTCTACCCGTTGTGGCCTGAAGAACCCTGGACCTCCACTCTGCTCTGGGGATTCGCCCTTCCCACCAGAGCACCACCAGGTATTGTGTTGCGGAGTTTCAGACTCTGCACTCCCCTGTTTACAGTCTTAATGGAATTTAAACCCTCTCCTTTCTCCTTTCTCCTTTTAGTTCATGTCCCTGCAGCTGTTTCCACTTTTCCACTTTCTCTCTAGCTGCTTCTCGGGCGGAAGCTTTCCCATATTCTCCCCCCGCCCCCTTCCACGTTTCCGTCCTAACTCCACACACAAAGTGGCTCCCTGCCCTCCGTGGCTTCTGTCTCCCCCAGCTCACTTCTCAGCAATGTGTACCTGCTGAATTCTGTGGTTCAGGTTGTGCAGACTGTTGTGTTAATCCTCAGATCAGCTTTCTAAGTGGGTAGGAAGGTTTAGTGTTGGTCTGGCTGTCTCAACGTTTTTAATAAAAAATGAAACATGTGGTATTCTTGAGCAATTCATGTACTGAATTTTCATCAAAGCTTTTTATCTCTTAAGACCACTGATTATCATAGTGTGATGAATCTGTAGTGATTTGCATAATATAAAACCTATTTAGCAATTAAAATTACATCTAGTTGATTGATTTTTAATGTAATAAAAATGTTTGCCTTGTAATATTTCTTGGGGCTTCATCCATTATAACATGTTGAAGATACTGGACATAGAGAAGAGATACAGGTGAGGAAGGAGACTACTGTAGTCTGCATAAGCTGTAGCCAAAGGAGAGACAATAATGAGAATGTGTTTTTGTATCTCCAGCACAAATTAGAGAAATTGGGAGTTATTAGAATACTGCAGGGGACAAGAAAAATTGATTTTGAAATCCTATCATATAGAAATAGTTTTGAAGAATATATACATTCAAATGTGACCACACATCACTAATCTCTGTACAAGATGGAAATGTGTGCAACTGATTTTCATTCTGTGTCCCTTCCTGGTCTTGGGATGCCAGTAGTGATTAGATAGATTTCCTTTAGCAACTATAAAACCTACAGGAGTCCTATAAGAGTTGAAGATTTTTGAATCCTGCTTTTCTTGGGGAGGGGTGTGGAGAAGAATTAGCCTTCTGGAATCCAAGCCCAGAGAGAGAGGAGAGACTAGGCTTCTGTAGAGGATTTTGTTGCACTATTCACCTTTCCCTTGTGTCCTGTTGACATCAAACCAGTGAGTACAATCAGAATGGACTTAATTGGGATAGTAGTTGGAAGAAGGAGTACCTCTTGTGAATTCTATCTAATAGGATAAGTGCTGGACAGTCTTGAAATTTTGGATTTCACAGCTCAGCAAAATAAAGGTTCAAGCAAAAAGAAAAGAAAGAAAGAAAGAAAGAAAGAAAGAAAGAAAAGAAGATAAGAAAGAAAGACAGACAAAGGCAAAAAGAAAAAAAAATAAATGTGCACAAGAAGCATGAACCCAGTACCTTAAAGATTACTTTTAAATATCTCTCCTCCCCCCACATTTTAAGTGTGTCAGTTGTAGAGTAATGTAAGGCCAATGTTTGTCTAGGTGAAGTGTGGAGCCAAGGGACAATTATGTTTAGGTGTGACAGTTCTATCTCTCAACTGATAATCTGGGATAAGAAGAATGTATTGAAGTATATGAACTATAATATTTCCTAGAGTATAGATAACATCCATGGTATAAATAGGAGCAAGGAACAGGGAATCATCCACTGCAGTATAGGAGACTCTCTTAATTGATATTTTCTTCCAGTTTCAACACACACACATACACACACACACACACACACACACACAAGTGAACTTAGTGCCTGAGATTTGGCTCACCCCACAGACATTAGTAACCAAGGCAGCAAAGCATTTATAAGGGGAAAATTTCAATATATCTGAGGAGTTTCCACATTATGAGAGAAAGGCAACAAATAGTACAATGTATCTAAGGAGGCAAACGAATGGGAATTCAACACAAGATTAAAAAAAATGAGAAACTAACCTTAGGGAAATAAAAAGAGTGGAAATATGAAGGATGATGAAGCAGGTAGGAAGCATTACCACTGGAACATATTAGACAAAAAAAGTTGAAATACAAACTCAAGGGGATGGGCTGTTTAATAAAATAGAAATACATATAACTAAAGAATGAATTAGTGATTCAGATCTTTTGTAGAAGAATACTGACATAATGCACTAGAAAAGAAGAAGAAGAAGAGGAGTGAGGACAAGAAGAAGAAGAGGAGGAGTGAGGACAAAGCCAAGGGGTGCGGAAAATTAACAGTAGTGACAGTATCCATCACAGAGAAGTCATAAAGGGAGAGAAAATGTATGAAGGTGATAAAACATTTGAAAAAAAATCCTATGATAGAATAAGGACATAAGACCTCAGGTTAAAGAAGACATAACATGATATACAGAATAGCCAACATTGGAAACAACAAACATCCTAGAAATAATATACTTAATTTTAATATTTAAAATTTAATTAAAATTAATTTTAATATGCTGAATTCACACCAAGAAATATTTTTTTAAGTTTCTAGAATGGAAAAAGATGATGAAATACAAGGGAGAAGATTCTTATCGAGATCCATTTATCAAATAAACAAAAAATGATTTTTTACAAAAACTTTTATTTCTAGCTAACATATAATGTAAATAGAAGAGTTAAAGGTATTCTAAGTCATTAAAAAATATCAGAATGTTAATCTCAGTGTGGCTATTTTTTTTAAAAAAAGAAAAAAAACAGCTCTGGGAAAGTTTATTCTGCCAGGGAGCAATTTAAGTCTAAAACAAAGCAATGAATCTGGGAAGCTAAGTATGACTTAAAATCTTAGTAAACTCATTTCTAAATAAGTAATGATTACAGTTTATATCTTTCTAATTGAAAAAAATTGTGTGTGTTCCTTACCAGTAATCTTATGGAAGCTGTAAGCTAGGTATTGGGCAAGGGAGCTTTATAACAGTTTGTAGTTATTTTTTTAATTTATATTTTATTGAAAAAAATTTTATTGAAGATAGCAGATACACAATATATATTTGTTTTAGGTATATCACATAGTGATTTGACAACTGTATACATTATGCTATGCTGACCACAGGTGTAGCTACCCTCTGTCTACAATACCAGTCACTATATATATTCTCTATGCTGTACTTTTCAATCCCATGATTTATTCATTCCATAACTGGAAGCCTGTGCCTCCCAGGTATCTTCATCTATTTTACTCACTCCCCATGCCAACCCCTCTGGCAACCATCAGTTTGTTCACTGTATTTATGGCTCTATTTCTGCTTTTCATCTGTTTGTTTGTTTATTTGTTTTGTTTTTTAAATTCTACATATAGGTGAAATCATGTGAAATTATCTATCTCTGTCTTCTTCACTTAACAAAACACATTCTAGGTCCATCCATATTGTCATAAATGGCAAGATCTCATCTTTTTTATGGCTGAGTAATATTTCGTTGTATGTATGTACCACATCTTCTTTAAACATTCATCTATCCATAGACACTTAGGTTGCTTCTGAATCTTGGCTATGTAAATAATGCTGCAATAAACATAGAGGTACATATATGTTTTCAAATTAGTGTTTTTGTTTCCCTTGGGTAAATATGCAGTAGTGGAATTACTAGATTGTATGGTATTTCTATTTTCAATTTTTTGAGGAAACTTCACACTGTTTTCCACAGTGGTTGCACCAATTTATATTCCCACTGACACTGCAGCAAGGGTTCCTTTTTTTTCTATATACTTTCCAACACTTGTTGTTTCTTGTCTTTCTGATTTTAGCCATTCTACAGGTGTAAGGTGATATCTCATTGTCGTTTCAATTGTAATCCCATGATGATTAATGATAATGGTCACAGTTTTTAGAGTTTTTATTGCTATAAATGATAAATTGATTTCTATATTATTTGTATTTATTGCCTATATAAAAAGACACTGTTTATGGGAATAGGTTGATATTACATTGGGCTTCCTTGCTAAACTTCTTTAGTTTAAATAGAAACTCAAAGGAAAAAAAATATACACGTGACTTAAGGGATCATTTAATCTCAGCATAATAAAATCAGGTTTTTTTACTTTTATCTTTTTACTTATACGTATTTTAATTATATTGTTTTGACATGGTCTTCCAGAAATATTTTGAACACTTGAAGTGATATCAGGCATATTAAATACATTATGCTTTTCTTACAATTTAATTTCTCTGAAATCAGAATGCTCCTGGAATTGAAGACATTCAGCAGTATTGTTTTTCCTTTTGTTGGCCTATATAATAAATATGTATTATAAAATTGATGACATCTTCTATTAGATTAGACATATGACAACACTACCATTCACTCCTAAGTGACCGATCTTGATCACCCAATACATTGAAAAACTTGATCTCTCATTATAATATTAGTGGTAGAAGAGGTTGACAGTGCATACCAGGAAGTATGCATTTTTTAGGGGCGAGGGTCATGCTTAATAGTGTTGGTATGGGAGAAAAGTCTAGCCAGCATGTGAAGAAGACCTATATGGGGAAACCCCCCTGATGCTTTCACCATGCTTATCCATATCACCCCACATGTAGGTCAACCTGAAATTTCTGTTTTATTGAAATTAATTTTCACCTATGTTTACATATGTGCACACAATTCTATATTTTGCTATTTCTCTTGCCAGGTGTTTAGATTTTATTTGTGCAGATAGCCCTTAACTGCCTCTCCAGCAAGTCTTTTTTTTTTATAGTTTTTTTTTCTTTTTAAAAAAAACACTTAATGGAGGTATGATTGACATACAAATAGCTGTACATATTTGACATATACAACCTGATGAATTTAGAGATAAGTATGTATCTGTGTAACCGTCACCATAATCTATGCCATAGCATATCCATTCAGCTCCAAAGTTTCTTACTGCTCTCTGTATTTATTATTTCATGTGTGAGAGATAAGAACATTTAACATAAGATCTATCCTCTTAGCACACTTTTAAGTATAACAACACATATTAACTATAAACTCTATGGTGTATAGTAGATCCTAGACTCATTCATTTTTGTATACTGAAATTTTGTACCCCTTGACTAATACCACCTCATTACCCTCCCACCCAGACCCTGGAAAACACCATCTACTCAGAAATCCAGGAAGTCTATGAAAGACTGACTGAGTGTATCTTCCTAGAGAAACAAGAACCCTGTGGGGAGAAGATCTCAATATAGGTATTAAATTTTGGAGATGTTAAAAAAACTTTGAAGTAAGTCGCAAGATATAATCTATCATTTAGTCCATTAACAAGTCATTTAAGAAGTCATGTTCAGGGGCGCCTGGGTGGCTTGGTCGGTTAAGCGTCCGACTTCAGCTTAGGTCATCATCTCACGGTCCGTGGGTTCGAGCCCCGCGTCGGGCTCTGTGCTGACATCTCAGAGCCTGGAGCCTGTTTCAGATTCTGTGTCTCCCTCTCTCTCTGCCCGTCCCCTGTTCATGCTCTGTCTCTCTCTGTCTCAAAAATAAATAAACGTTAAAAAAAAAATTAAAAAAAAAAGTCATGTTCAGTTTAGTTTCATCTGACTTTCCTGTTGATGATGTATGTGAAATCTATATTGAACTATGGTGTGTACAGACTTCTGGGTGCTGAGGTGATAGATCATCTGTGTTAATATAAGCAAATGTAGTTACTTATTTTATTATCAGAATAGACTAATCTCTCAGTAATATTATACTTATTTTTATAAAGCAATCAATTTCCTTTTAAAAATTGCTAGTGAACTACAAATTTCTCCCATCCAAGTACTAACCAGGCCTGACTCTGCTTAGCTTCCAAGATCAGACAAGATCAGATGCGTTCAGGATGGTATGGTCATAGACGTGAACTACAAACTTCTAAAAATAAAAATTATATTCTAAAGATTTTCTTCTTTGTGTGAAAATGTTGGTTTTATTTATTTTTGTTTTTTATTTTTAAATATAATTTATTGTAAACTTAGCTAACATACAGTGTATACAGGTGCTCTTGGTTTCAGGGGTGGATTCCCATGATTCATCCCTTACAACACCCAGTGCTCATCCCAACAAGTGCCCTCCTCAATGCCCATCACCTCTCCCCCACACCCCTCCCATCAGTCCTCAGTTTGTTCTTGTATTTAAGAGTCTCTTATGGTTTTTGTCTCCCTCTCTGTTTGAAAATACTTTTTCTCCTTCCCTTTCCCCATGATCTTCTGTTAAGTTTCTCAAGTTC
Organism: Lynx canadensis; assembly: GCF_007474595.2. NCBI lineage: Eukaryota > Metazoa > Chordata > Mammalia > Carnivora > Felidae > Lynx > Lynx canadensis. Next base: position 47,812,914 of record NC_044307.1, read on the forward strand.
CACATATGAGTGAAAACATATGATATCTGTCTTTCTCTGACTGACTTATTTCACTTAGCATAATACCCTCCAGTTCTATCCACATTGTTGCAAATGGCAGAATTTCATTCTTTCGCATTGCCATATTATTTCTTGAATGTTTTAGAAAATTCTTGAATCTTTTGTAAGCAAAGTGAATTTTTTTTTTGTCTTTAGCAAAGTCTGGAGTACTTGTGTGGTTCCACTCACAGATTCCTTTTTATGTTTCTTTTTTCTGTTTTATTTTTTATGACTTTCAATCTTTTTGTGTTTCCAGTTTTAGATTCATTTGTATGGATATGAGGGGAAAAAGGTTTATATGATCTGATCTTAGAATCGAGGGATGAGAATTTTGGTGTAGGCCTTTTATGACAATTATTAATCAGTGGTCGTGTAGAAAGCAGGTCAATTTGTTGTGTTTCAAGACTTTGTACTACCACAAGAAGAGAATAACAATGAGTGTAATACTTCCAGAACACCCAGAATTAGGACATTTTGTAAATAGGTCATAAGAGATTATAATACCCTAGGGTAGTACAATATTACAGTAGGATCTTGAAGTTGATGTTGACTTTTATTTAGGGTAAGTTATAATTTGGGTGGTATTGTTTACATTTTTGGGTGAGGGGATATTTTGTTATGTTCTGCAATGATGAATCAGTTTAAATAACAGGATAGACTGGGGTGCCCGGGTGGCTCAGTCGGTTAAGAGTCCAACTTCGGCCTCAGGTCATGATCTCGTGGTCCGTGGGTTCGAGCCCTGCATCGGGCTCTGGGGCTGACAGCTCAGAGCCTGGAGCCTGGTTCAGATTCTGTGTCTCCCTCTTTCTCTGACCCTCCCCTGTTCATGTTCTCTCTCTGTCTCAAAAATAAATAAATGTTAAAAAAATTTTTTTTAAATAATAAAAAAAATAACAAGATAGACCTTGTTCTCAGAAACAGGACAGGAGAAGCATAGGGGAAATAGGAAGCATTAAAATTTGTGATTATCTCTTTTAGTTTGAGTTTTGTTTGGCTGTGTCCATTTTTGTTTTCCTTTTCTGGGGCAGAATTTTCCATTAAGGAAAGTTCTTGGTAATAGATGGTGTTGATTCAAGAGACTGGGGCCTCAGGTTAGGGTGTGGGCTGTAGGGCAATTTACCATCCACAAAGAGCATGTGGAGCCTCAGCCTTTGTGAAGATTTTGGCCCTTTTCTTCGTTACTTAGGCCAAGGAGAGTCTCTGTTGAGCTACTGTTGAGAAATATAGACCAGCATTGTGTCTGGCTCTCCTTGGATGAGACATTCCTTTCTATCTTGTTTATAGTCTTGTCTTATATTTACATCCCTTTATCCAAACCAAACACTCCACTGTCTTATGAGCTGGCAGTACTCCTGCGACTAGGTGTCCTGACTTTTGTTTTCTTCAGCCTCGAAGCCTCCTACTCACATGCATTGATATCCATTTATGGCCCTGACTGACTGGATGTGTGTGGTCCCTGAAGTCTTCTAGCACCCTCTCTGCTGCACCCCCAGGACACGAGATTCCCTGACTTTCTACTAACTTGCTTAGTTCTCCCTTGAGTGGTAGGTCAAATTGTATTTGTCTCTTACCCTTCATGAGCATTAAACATTGTTCCCCTCTGAATATCCTGGAACTGCATATTATTATTTTTATTTATCTTTTTAACGTTTATTTATCATTGAGAGACAGAGAGAGACAGAGCATGAGCATGGAAGGGGCAGAGAGAGAGAGGGAGATATAGAATCCAAACTAGGCTCCAGGCTCTGAGCTGTCAGCACAGAGCCTGATGCAAGGGCTCGAACTCACAAACTCGGAGATCATGACCTGAGCCGAAGTCAGACGTTCAACCAACAGAGCCACCCAGGTACCCCTTGGGACTGCATATTACTTATCTTTTATACCTAATACAGTATTTCATTACTATCTTAGGCACTTCCTTGCACATACGCACCCGTTCTTATGTTATATCCCAACTGTACTCATGACACAAATATTTTTGAGAAAATCAACAAAATGTCAATTTTAATTTTTGATGAGGGTGAAAAGAACTTTTTATTTATTTACCATGCCATTCACATTTTTATCAAATGAATACAAATTTGATAGAAATGTGGGATTCTATACAAATATATATATGTATATGTGTGTGTGTGTGTGTGTGTGTGTGTGTGTGTGTGTATATATATATATATATATTTTTTTTTTACCAAGTGGCTGTGAATTAGCTGCACATTCCTGAACCAGTCACATCCCTTATATCCTGTAGTCTACTTGTACTCTCACCAAGTCTCTAACAGAAAACCATTTTACGCTGCTCTGGCACTAGTCCTATATTTTTAGTGTACCTTTTGGAACTTATTTATTTTTAATACTAGTTCATATTGTTCATATATCTTCTGTGATTCCTTTGACATGAAGGGACGACCTCCCATCTATATGCATTATATTTTGTAGTCACTGCTGAACAAATATTGTAAATTAAGGACGTGCGATGTTGTTTATTCCTGCTTTTCATATGTTTATGGAAGTTACAATGAATATATGGTACATGTAAACCACTTTCAATTAAGTAATATTTGCCTTAATTATTAAGTAATGAGACTCTGTTTTGTAGATCGCTTTAGTGATTGACTTAAAAAAGAAGTAAATGAAAAAGTGAGGAGAAGTAAATGAAAAGTGACTAAAAAGTTTTCAGTTATGCCATCCATTGAATCAGGTCAACCTTAACAGCTATAACTCACATGATTTGATGAGGTTATGTTGAACTCCATCTTTAGCTCTAGCATTAATAAAGGTTGCAACAGTGTTAGCTCAGGCTGTATCAAGAGAGGAGTAGATGACATTGATGTTAATAAACTGAGGCCCTGTTGATTACTATAAATTAGGATTTCAGGTACCAATTAAACAAAATTCAGTAAGTGCTACTGGGGAAAAATAAGGTAAAAGATATGATCCAATAAACATCTCTCTATCTCCACAACATAGTACGTGAACAATGAGCTATTTTATCTCCGTAAAATAGCAAGTGGATTTGCAGACTTGTTCTACCACCATGTGACCTCATTCAAGACTTTGTATTTTTTCATGACAGCTAATGACTTCATTAGCTCGGGAACAGGAGCTAACTGAAAGAAATTAGCATGGTTATACAACATTGTCTCAAAAAAGCCACAGTCACTGAGAAAATAGACTTGTCTTAAAGATATAAAACTTTAATTTTATTAACAGTAGGTAAGTATATCTGATTTACATGAGTTAATTAAATCTGTATTGAATACATGTAATGGGTTAAATGAAGTCAGTTATCAAAAGAAAAGTTACAATTCTAACCTTAAAATAGGCTTCTTATATTGTATCAATCATTTTTGCAATGTATACATGTATTGAACCATTATGTTGTACACTTTACACTTACACAATGCTATATGTCAATTACACCTCAATAAAGCTGAAGGAAAGACTATAAGTACTGCATGTTCCCCTCCATTAGAATAGTGTTATTTCAGTGAATGGATGTATCCACCATTGTGTAATGTTTGTAATACAATGTTTAAAATATTCATAAAAACAGGGGCCCCTAGGTGGCTCAGTTGGTTAAGCAACCAACTTTGGCTCAGGTCATGTTCTCGCGGTTTGTGAGTTCAAGCCCCGCGTCAGGCTTTGTGCTGACAGCTTGCTCAAAGCTTGGAGCCTGCTCCGGATTTTGTCTACCTTTCTCTCCGCCCCTGCTCTGCTCACACTCTGTCTCTGTCTCTCTCAAAAATAAATAAACATTTAAAAGATACTTGTAAGAACAAAATTTCTGAAGTGTTATTTGTTTCTATGTTGAGAACAGTGTTAATTTAGTAAATGGATGTTCTAACCAAAAAAAAAAAAAATGGGGAAGATTTCTTCACAATTTGCTGTATGAAGACAGAAGCTAGATTAAGATTTTTTCTTTTCCTTTCTTTATTGTGAAAAAATATACATAACAGAAAATTTACCATTTTTTAAATCATTTTTAAGTGTGAAGTTTAATGGCATTAAGTATATTCACATTGTTGTGTAACCTCCATCATTCATCTTTAGGATTTTTTTTCATCTTCTCACATTGAGACTCTATCCCTTAAACAATGGTTCTCCATATCCCACTCTTTCCCAGCCCTTGGAAACCACCATGCTACTCTCTGTCTGTTGAACTTGACTTCTCCAGGTCACTCATCTAAGTGGAACTTTACAGTATTTGTCCCTATGTGACTGGCTTATATCATTTAGCATGTCTTCAAGGTTAATCCGTGTTGTAGCAAGGCTCAGAATTTCCTTCCTTTTTAAGGTGGAATTATATTCCATTGTATGTACACATCACCTTTTGCTTATCCATTCATCCATTGATGGACACTTGGGTTGCTTCCACCTTTTTGCTATCATAAATGATGCTATTATGAACTTGATTGTGTGAATCTCTAGTCTAGTCTCTGTTTTCAATTCTTTTGGGAATAATACCTGAAAGTGGACTTACTGAATCATATGCTAGTTCTATGTTTAATGTTTTGAGGAATTGGCATATTGCCTATCACAGTGACTGCATCCTTATACGTTCCCAACAACAGGGCTCAAGGGCTCCAATTGCAACACATCCTCACCAACAATTGTTAGTTAAACTTGTTTATGCACAGCTGGAAATGATGGCAACCAGCCAGAGGAAATAATATTGGCAGAGGAAGGTGACTTGATTATTGCCATTTTTTCTATTTATTGTCCTTTTATTTTTCTTTGGAAATAAGTTGGCTTTTGGATTTATCTATTTTAAAAATCCCAACATGCATTTTTTATGGGATATGAGTGATGAGTAGAGGGAAACTATAGGTAAAAAAAGAAGTGGCATTGATTACTTTGTAATGAACAGGCCAATGTTCAAAGGGAACTTGAATATTGATATTCTGTACAGAGGCTGTGCATGGCTGTGCATGAGACTAATTTCTCAATCATATTACCTAATATATTCAGGGATGATCAGAGTCATGTGTCAACCTTCCCTGACTCATTCTTATTGAAACCAGAAAGTCTATTTATGAGTTTTCCCTAAGAAACATGAGTGGCTATCATCAACCCTGACTCCTTCCCTTTTTCTTGTCAAACCTGTGTGGAAAATCAGGTAACAAAGAGGTCTGCTTGGCTGTTTCATAAAAATCAAGGGACATACTGTAATAAATGCCATGTAGTGTTGGCATAAAGACAAGCATGTGGACCACTGGAAAGGATAGAGAGCCCAGAAATAAACCCTTACATATATTGTCAAATAATATTCAGAAAGAGTCCCAAGCCATTTAATGGGGAAAACAGTGTTTTCAACAAATGGTGCTGGGGAAACTGAATATCCAAATGACAAAGAATGAAGTTGTACCCTGACTTTATACCATATAAAAATTGAACTCAAGGGGCACATGGGCGACTCAGTCGGTTAAGTGTCCAACTCTTGATTTCAGCTCAGGTCATAATCTCGCATTTGGTGAGATTGAGCCCCTTGTTTGTCTCTGCATTGACAGTGTGGAGCCTGTTTGGGATTCTCTCTCTTCCTCTCTCTCTGCATCTCCCTTGCCCATACTCTCTCATTCTCTCAAAAATAATCATTTATTTTTTTTATTATTTTTATTTTTTTTTTTTTTTTATATATATATATATATATATATATATATATATATATATATATATATGAAATTTATTGACAAATTGGTTTCCATACAACACCCAGTGCTCATCCCAAAAGGTGCCCTCCTCAATACCCATCACCCACCCTCCCCTCCCTCCCACCCCCCATCAACCCTCAGTTTGTTCTCAGTTTTTAACAGTCTCTTATGCTTTGGCTCTCTCCCACTCTAACGTCTTTTTTTTTTTTTTCCTTCCCCTCCCCCATGGGTTCCTGTTGAGTTTCTCAGGATCCACATAAGAGTGAAACCATATGGTATCTGTCTTTCTCTGTATGGCTTATTTCATTTAGCATTACACTCTCCAGTTCCATCCACGTTGCTACAAAAGGCCATATTTCATTTTTTCTCATTGCTACGTAGTATTCCATTGTGTATATAAACCACAATTTCTTTATCCATTCATCAGTTGATGGACATTTAGGCTCTTTCCATAATTTGGCTATTGTTGAGAGTGCTGCTATGAACATTGGGGTACAAGTGCCCCTATGCATCAGTACTCCTGTATCCCTTGGATAAATTCCTAGCAGTGCTATTGCTGGGTCATAGGGTAGGTCTATTTTTAATTTTCTGAGGAACCTCCACACTGCTTTCCAGAGCGGCTGCACCAATTTGCATTCCCACCAACAGTGCAAGAGGGTTCCCGTTTCTCCACATCCTCTCCAGCATCTATAGTCTCCTGATTTGTTCATTTTGGCCACTCTGACTGGCGTGAGGTGATACCTGAGTGTGGTTTTGATTTGTATTTCCCTGATAAGGAGCGACGCTGAACATCTTTTCATGTGCCTGTTGGCCATCTGGATGTCTTCTTTAGAGAAGTGTCTATTCATGTTTTCTGCCCATTTCTTCACTGGGTTATTTGTTTTTCGGGTGTGGAGTTTGGTGAGCTCTTTATAGATTTTAGATACTAGCCCTTTGTCCGATATGTCATTTGCAAATATCTTTTCCCATTCCGTTGGTTGCCTTTTAGTTTTGTTGGTTGTTTCCTTTGCTGTGCAGAAGCTTTTGATCTTCATAAGGTCCCAGTAATTCACTTTTGCTTTTAATTCCCTTGCCTTTGGGGATGTGTCGAGTAAGAGATTGCTACGGCTAAGGTCAGAGAGGTCTTTTCCTGCTTTCTCCTCTAAGGTTTTGATGGTTTCCTGTCTCACATTTAGGTCCTTTATCCATTTTGAGTTTATTTTTGTGAATGGTGTGAGAAAGTGGTCTAGTTTCAACCTTCTGCATGTTGCTGTCCAGTTCTCCCAGCACCATTTGTTAAAGAGGCTGTCTTTTTTCCATTGGATGTTCTTTCCTGCTTTGTCAAAGATGAGTTGGCCATACGTTTGTGGGTCTAGTTCTGGGGTTTCTATTCTATTCCATTGGTCTGTGTGTCTGTTTTTGTGCCAATACCATGCTGTCTTGATGATGACAGCTTTGTAGTAGAGGCTAAAGTCTGGGATTGTGATGCCTCCTGCTTTGGTCTTCTTCTTCAAAATTCCTTTGGCTATTCGGGGCCTTTTGTGGTTCCATATGAATTTTAGGATTGCTTGTTCTAGTTTTGAGAAGAATGCTGGTGCAATTTTGATTGGGATTGCATTGAATGTGTAGATAGCTTTGGGTAGTATTGACATTTTGACAATATTTATTTTTCCAATCCATGAGCAGGGAATGTCTTTCCATTTCTTTAAATCTTCTTCAATTACCTTCATAAGCTTTCTATAGTTTTCAGCATATAGATCCTTTACATCTTTGGTTAGATTTATTCCTAGGTATTTTATGCTTCTTGGTGCAATTGTGAATGGGATCATTTTCTTTATTTGTCTTTCTGTTGCTTCATTGTTAGTGTATAAGAATGCAACTGATTTCTGTACATTGATTTTGTATCCTGCAACTTTGCTGAATTCATGTATCAGTTCTAGCAGACTTTTGGTGGAGTCTATCGGATTTTCCATGTATAATATCGTCATCTGCAAAAAGCGAAAGCTTGACTTCCTCTTTGCCAATTTTGATGCCTTTGATTTCCTTTTGTTGTCTGATTGCTGATGCTAGAACTTCCAGCACTATGTTAAACAACAGCGGTGAGAGTGGGCATCCCTGTCGTGTTCCTGATCTCAGGGAAAAAGCTCTCAGTTTTTCCCCGTTGAGGATGATGTTAGCTGTGGGCTTTTCATAAATGGCTTTTATGATCTTTAAGTATGTTCCTTCTATCCCGACTTTCTCAGGGGTTTTTATTAAGAAAGGGTGCTGGATTTTGTCAAAGGCCTTTTCTGCATCGATTGACAGGATCATATGGTTCTTCTCTTTTTTTTTGTTAATGTGATGTATCACGTTGATTGATTTGCAAATGTTGAACCAGCCCTGCATCCCAGGAATGAATCCCACTTGATCATGGTGAATAATTCTTTTTATATGCTGTTGAATTCGATTTGCTAGTATCTTATTGAGAATTTTTGCATCCATATTCATCAGGGATATTGGCCTGTAGTTCTCTTTTTTGACTGGGTCTCTGTCTGGTTTAGGAATCAAAGTAATACTGGCTTCATAGAATGAGTCTGGAAGTTTTCCTTCCCTTTCTATTTCTTGGAATAGCTTGAGAAGGATAGGTATTATCTCTGCTTTAAATGTCTGGTAGAACTCCCCTGGGAAGCCATCTGGTCCTGGACTCTTATTTGTTGGGAGATTTTTGATAACCGATTCAATTTCTTCGCTGGTTATGGGTCTGTTCAAGCTTTCTCTTTCCTCCTGATTGAGTTTTGGAAGAGTGTGGGTGTTCAGGAATGTGTCCATTTCTTCCAGGTTGTCCAATTTGTTGGCATATAATTTTTCATAGTATTCCCTGATAATTGTTTGTATCTCTGAGGGATTGGTTGTAATAATTCCATTTTCATTCATGATTTTATCTATTTGGGTCATCTCCCTTTTCTTTTTGAGAAGCCTGGCTAGAGGTTTGTCAATTTTGTTTATTTTTTCAAAAAACCAACTCTTGGTTTCGTTGATCTGCTCTACAGTTTTTTTAGATTCTATATTGTTTATTTCTGCTCTGATCTTTATTATTTCTCTTCTTCTGCTGGGTTTAGGCTGCCTTTGCTGTTCTGCTTCTATTTCCTTTAGGTGTGCTGTTAGATTTTGTATTTGGGATTTTTCTTGTTTCTTGAGATAGGCCTGGATGGCAATGTATTTTCCTCTCAGGACTGCCTTCGCTGCGTCCCAAAGCGTTTGGATTGTTGTATTTTCATTTTCGTTTGTTTCCATATATTTTTTGATTTCTTCTCTAATTCCCTGGTTGAGCCACTCATTCGTTAGTAGGGTGTTTTTTAACCTCCATGCTTTTGGAGGTTTTCCAGACTTTTTCCTGTGGTTGATTTCAAGCTTCATAGCATTGTGGTCTGAAAGTATGCATGGTATAATTTCAATTCTTGTAAACTTATGAAGGGCTGTTTTGTGACCCAGTATATGATCTATCTTGGAGAATGTTCCATGTGCACTCGAGAAGAAAGTATATTCTGTTGCTTTGGGATGCAGAGTTCTAAATATATCTGTCAAGTCCATCTGATCCAGTGTCTCATTTAGGGCCCTTGTTTCTTTATTGACCGTGTGTCTAGATGATCTATCCATTTCTGTAAGTGGGGTGTTAAAGTCCCCTGCAATTACCACATTCTTATCAATAAGGTTGCTTCTGTTTATGAATAATTGTTTTATATATTTGGGGGCTCCGGTATTCGGCGCATAGACATTTATAATTGTTAGCTCTTCCTGATGGATAGACCCTGTAACTATTATATAATGTCCTTCTTCATCTCTTGTTACAGCCTTTAATTTAAAGTCTAGTTTGTCTGATATAAGTATGGCTACTCCAGCTTTCTTTTGGCTTCCAGTAGCATGATAAATAGTTCTCCATCCCCTCACTCTCAATCTGAAGGTGTCCTCAGGTCTAAAATGAGTCTCTTGTAGACAGCAAATAGATGGGTCTTGTTTTTTTATCCATTCTGATACCCTATGTCTTTTGGTTGGTGCATTTAATCCGTTTACATTCAGTGTTATTATAGAAAGATACGGGTTTAGAGTCATTGTGATGTCTGTATGTTTTATGCTTGTAGTGATGTCTCTGGTACTTTGTCTCACAGGGTCCCACTTAGGATCTCTTGTAGGGCTGGTTTAGTGGTGACAAATTCCTTCAGTTTTTGTTTGTTTGGGAAGACCTTTATCTCTCCTTCTATTCTAAATGACAGACTTGCTGGATAAAGGATTCTCGGCTGCATATTTTTGCTGTCTAGCACCCTGAAAATCTCGTGCCAATTCTTTCTGGCCTGCCAAGTTTCAAAAGAGAGATCCGTCACGAGTCTTATAGGTCTCCCTTTATATGTGAGGGCACGTTTACCCCTTGCTGCTTTCAGAATTTTCTCTTTATCCTTGTATTTTGCCAGTTTCACTATGATATGTCGTGCAGAAGATCGATTCAAGTTACGTCTGAAGGGAGTTCTCTGTGCCTCTTGGATTTCAATGCCTTTTTCCTTCCCCAGATCTGGGAAGTTCTCAGCTATGATTTCTTCAAGTACCCCTTCAGCACCTTTCCCTCTCTCTTCCTCCTCTGGGATACCAATTATGCGTATATTATTTCTTTTTAGTGTATCACTTAGTTCTCTAATTTTCCCCTCATACTCCTGGATTTTTTTATCTCTCTTTTTCTCAGCTTCCTCTTTTTCCATAACTTTATCTTCTAGTTCACCTATTCTCTCCTCTGCCTCTTCCATCCGAGCTGTGGTGGTTTGCATTTTGTTTTGCATTTCCTTTAAAGCGTTTTTCAGCTCCTCGTGACTGTTCCTTAGTCCCTTGATCTCTGTAGCAAGAGATTCTCTGCTGTCCTGTATACTGTTTTCCAGCCCAGCGATTAATTTTATGACTATTATTCTAAATTCACTTTCTGTTATATTATTTAAATCCTTTTTGATCAGCTCATTAGCTGTTGTTATTTCCTGGAGATTCTTCTGAGGGGAATTCTTCCGCTTGGTCATTTTGGATAGTCCCTGGTGTGGTGAGGACCTGCAGGGCACTTCCCCTGTGCTGTGGTGTATAACTGGAGTTGGTGGGCGGGGCCGCTGTCCGACCTGATGTCTGCCCCCAGCCCACCGCTGGGGCCACAGTCAGACTGGTGTGTGCCTCCTCTTCCCCTCTCCTAGGGGCGGGATTCACTGTGGGGTGGCGTGGCCCGTCTGGGCTACTTGCACACTGCCAGGCTTGTGATGCTGCGGATCTGGCGTATTAGCTGGGGTGGGTAGGCAAGGTGCACGGCGGCAGGGGGGCAGGCTTAGCTCGCTTCTCCTTAGGTGATCCACTTCAGGAGGGGCCCCTCTTCCGTGGGCCTCTCGTCTGCGCTTGGGTCTGGCGACTCCGTTCTGCTAATCTTCTGGCTGTTTTCTGGGTTATTTAGGCAGGTGTAGGTGGAATCTAAGTGATCAGCAGGACGCGCGGTGAGCCCAGCATCCTCCTACGCCGCCATCTTCCCTCCCCCCTCAAAAATAATCATTTAAAAAAATTAACTCAAAATGGATTAAAAACCTAAATGTAAGTACTAAAACTGTAAAACTCTTAGAAGAAAACAGGGAAACACTTTATGACATTAGATTTGGTAATGATTCTTGAACATGAGACTGAAAGCATGGGCAATTGGATGACATCAAGTTAAAATTTTCTGTGTAGTAAAGGACACAGTAAGCAGAGTGAAAATGCTACCCATGGAATGGGGAAAACTATGTGCAAAACATATACCTGAGAAGGGGTTAGTATCCAAAACACAGAATTCCTGCAACACAAGTATAATTAAGGGGAAAAAAACAATCTCATTAAAAAAAGGGCCAAAGTAAATGAAATTAGTAAGTCAGAGAAAGACAAATACCATATGATTTCACTCATATGTGGAATTTAAGAAGCAAAACAAGTGAACAACAACAAAAAAGAGATAAACCAAAAAAACAGACTCTTCTACAGAAAACAGATGATAAACAGAGGAGAGGGGGGTGAGGGGTTGGATGAAATAGGTGAAGGGGATTAAAAGCACACTTATCTTGATGAGCACTGAGTAATTCATAGAATTGTTGAATCACTATATTTTGCACATGAAACTAATGTAACATTGCACATTAATTATACTGGAATTAAAAATAAATTTTTAAAAATGAGCTAAGGATTTGAATAGATATTATTCCAGGGAATACACACAAACGGACAATAAGCCCATGAAAGGTGTTCAATACTACAGATCAAAACCATAATATGATGCCAACTCATACCCATTAGCAAGTTACTATAAAACAAAACAAAACAAAACAAAACAAAGCAGAATATACAGGTGTTGGTGAGGAAGTGCTGAAATTGGAATGCTTGTGCACTTTTGGTAGGAATGTAAAACTATATAGCTGCTGTGAAAAACAGTATGGTGGTTTCTTCAGATATTGAAAATAAAATTACTAATAATCCAATACTTTCATTTTGTGTATAAAAGTATTGGAAGCAGAAACTCAAAGAGATATTTGCTCACCTGTGTTCCTAGGAACATAATTTGCAATAGCTGAAAGGTAAAAATAAGCCAAATGGCTGTTGACAGATCAGTGGATCAACAAAATGTGGTCTATGCATACAATGGGAGAGAATTTTGCCTTAAAAAGGAATGATATTCTGACACATGCTATAACATGGATTAATACAGATTGGGGGATATTTACAATGTGAAATAAGCAAGTTGAAAAAGGACAAATATTGTGTGTTTCCATTTATAGGAGGTACTTAACATAGTCAAACTAGTAAATACAGAAAGTAGAATGTGGAACTGGGGGCAGGGGGAAATGAGGAGTGATGGTTTCATGGGTATGATTTGAGTTTGGAAGACTAAGAATTTCTGGAGATGAATGGTGGTTTTGCACAACTGTGGCTTCCACAACAACAAAAAAGAGACATCACTTAATTCACAATTATATGAATGTATGTGATGCTTCTCAGCACTAATGCCACAGAATTAAAAAAAAGGTAAATGTGGTATATTTTAGGGGATCTCTGTGCTACAAAAGGAGTAGAGGCTATTGTTTTTTATTATTATAAATATCACAAATGCAATTTACAAATGAGATTGATACTTTATGGTTTTGTGACTTCCTATAAAATCAAATGTGTAAGGAGAGGAACTGAAGAGGTTAACTATCTTCTCTAAGCCATATGTTGAGGGAATTACTTTTCCCTGGGTTCCAAATTATCAGAAGAACTCAGTGGGCCAAGTGTACATGTGCAATAGGATTGTAGAATGATTTTTTATTGTTCCTATCTTTTTGTCACACATACTTGTATCCCTTAAATAAAGTGTATATTTTCTAGCACACAGGTTACCCATTTATAATAATTATTTGTACATATTGTTCCAAGATATTTTCTTGTTTTTACTTTTTATTTATTTATTTTTAAAAGTTTATTTATTGAGAGAGACAGAGAGAGAGAGAGCGAGCACATGAGCAGGTGAAGGGGAGACAGGGAGGGAGGGAGAGAATCCCAAGCAGGCTCCACACTGTTAGCACACAGCCCAATGTGGAGTTCAAACCCATGAACCATGAATCCTGACCTGTGCTGAAGTCAAGAGCCAGATGCTTAACCAACTGAACCACCCAGGTACCCCTTGTTTTTACTTTTTAAAATGCATCACTAAGGTGCCTGGGTGGCTCAGTAGGTTAAGTGTTTGATATCGGCTCGGGTCATGACCTTTGGGTTCATGAGTTTGAGCCCCACATTGGGCTCTCTGCTGTTAGCCCAGAGCCCACTTTGGATCCTCTGTCTCCCTCTTTCTCTGGCCTCCCCAACCTCGGACATGTGTGCACCCTCTCTCTTTCTCTCAAAAATAAATAAACATTAAAATTTTCTTTTAAAAAATGCATCACTGATCATACAAAAAACACCCTATGAAAGGAGGCAGATTCAGCAGTATCTCTGTTGGCGGTATTGTCTTACTGGTGAGTGAACTTGTGGTGCTCAGATTTGGTGAGAAATTGACAGTAGCAGATGATGAGCAAACTCTGAAATCAAATGAACTAACATTTGAGTCTCTGTCACTTCAAGCTGATAGAGAAGGGTGAATGCAAATCAGAGAAGCCTATGGGTATGACTTGAAAGGAACCACATAGAGGTGTTCATAAAGCAAAGACCTTAAAATAAACATTTGTTCAATTAGCCATTCATTCATGGCATGGGTTTTGATGGAGCACGGTATTCAGGAGTGATCAGCCTTTCCCCTGGGACAAAGAAGGCCACATTGCTAATTCACTGCTCTGAGCTCCACATTGTCTCCCAGGTCTACAGTTGGGTAGCCCCTTACTCACCTATTGACTCCAAATCCAACCCCCTCCTGCATCTCAGGTCCTTACAGTACAGTGGCCAGGAATTCCAGTTCAGAGGGACCCAAAATATGTGGAAATCAAATCCAGGGGGGGTCCACCCGACAATCATGCCTGCCTTCCTCTGCATTGTGTCTTGTGTCTCTCATCTCAAAAATACCACAACTCTTATTTGAACTTTCCACACCAAGGATATTAATGCAGCTTTGGGAACCCAGGAAAATGTATTCATCTCTTGTCCTTACTGCATCAGACATCAGCAGTGGCCAGCTTAGGTACTGAGTTGCTTCTCTAGGGCAGGCAGTATAAGTCTTTAGTAATCTAGTCCACATGAATTTCTGCCTTGCCTCAGGAAATATGAATCTGAGTAATTGAAAAGCCTGAACTGAGCACATTCTATACCAAGGGATTGCAGAAAGAAGACAGAGCACAGAAGTTAAGCAAGAAATGAGTACAAAGAGATTTGATAAGGAAGGAAAACACATTCTATTAATTCATGCAGAACTAAGTTTCATGGGTTTGTAGAGATTTAACAATAAATAAATTGATACTCAGAGTTCTATTGGTTCACTTTGTGAGTATGAAACATATGAGAATATCCACAACTACATTTCCTGACACCTTTCAATTTTCTTATTTTTAAATATTTATCTCATCAATTATAAATAAAAGCTTTTGATAGAACTAAAACTTCGAGGAGTAGCTCCAACAATATTGTTTCAACCAGAAATTACTCTCAAATTCTTTGAGTATGTAGGGAAAGGAAAAATCATTTTATAGAGATGATAGTGTATTTTTTGTGTCTGTTCTTATATAGGATATCAATGTGTAACTACATTCCCAGATTGGAAATCTGTGGGTAATATGGAATTTTATGGAATATAGACTAGACTATAGGACCATAAGCACTGGAAGACACCACCAACTCTCCATAGAGAGGTAGCTATTGGCATTATTTTTTAGAAAGTTTAATCTGCTTAATGATTTAAGAATCCACAGGTATATATTTAAAGTACATCTTAAAAATGAGCTCTAATTATTTCAGAAGGAATTCCTTTGAGAACATATAGTATTTTCTCTATTATTGGGAAGAATCTAGAGATCTGCAAGTTTTACATACACATATAATTTTTTTTGCAATTGTTTAAAAAGCTATTGTTTTAGGATGAGTGTGCATAGAGAATTAGATAACATGACTACATAATGCTTATGTAGGTTCAACTCCAGCTTCTGCTAATATTCTAATGACAATTTATTTAAGTCATTCTGTTTGGGTGGGTATCTCACAACTTTGCAGTGGTCTAAGTAGGTTAATTTTTATTCCAATCATTGTTCTGAATACACACTGTCATGCTTACTTTTCCGCCACTCACTTTCTACACCCTAATTCAGGAAATCTTGGTCTCAGCAACGTTTCTATTGTATCTCTAATTTTAATCACAAACAGGGACACTATGGCTACTTTTTGGCAAGCTGATGTATTCTTACCCGCGCTTCCAAATCACAGCTATGTGTACCTAGTAATTTTTCAAATCCTTGTTCAGTTGATGCGAGGGAAAACTTACTCCTAATTATTTATTACCTAGAACATTGGATGGCTCTTATTCACTTATTAATGTATTTATAATAGTTTCTGGTTTTTTTACTATCAAAGAAAAAGTTGTTATGAACGTTCATGTACAAATCTTTGTATGGATATACAATTTCATTTTTCTTGGTTAAATCCTTAGGAATGGAATGGACAAGACTGATAGTTGTAATTTTTTTTACTTCTAAGAAGCTGCCAACTCTTTTCAAATATGGTTGTACCAGTTAACATTTCCACCAACAGTGTGTTCAAGTTCCAACTGCTATACCTTCTTTTACTTAGTCTTCTTAATTTTTGTTCTAATGGTTTATAGTTCTATTTCATCATTTAATTTGGAATTCTCTAACAATAAATGATGTTGAACATCTTTTCATGTGTTTATTTCCTGTCTGTATCTTCTGCAGTGAAGCATGTGTTCAAAACCTTGCAAATTTATATATATGTATGTATATACATACATACATATAGGTCTTTTTGTTGTCAGAATTTTTATGTAAACTTGGAAACAATTTCAGTATCACATATGCAATTTTGAAGAATTATGTTTATTATTATTATTAATTTATTTTGAGAGAGAGGCAGAAAGAGAGGGAGAGAGAGAATCCCAAGAAGCCTCTGAGTTGTCAGAGTAGAGCCCGTCATGGGGTTCAGTGTCACAAATGGGGAAATCATGACATGAGCCGAGATCAAGAGTCAGAGGTTCAACTGACTGAGCCACCCTGGCGCCCCTGAATGGTGTTTTTGTTGCTTAACAGTGTTTCAATTACACGCTTCTAATTTTGAAAAAGGCCAAATTATCATTTTTTTCACTTATGAACTTTATTTTTTGTTGATTCTAAGAAAACTGCCTACCAACTCACACATGTCTTTGTTTCTTCCAGATGTTTTAGATGTTACATTTATGTCAAGGACCCATTTTGAGTTAATTTCTGCATAAATTTCAGCGTATAGATCAATGTTCAGTTTTTATGCATATGGATGCCAGACTGTTGCAACATTATTTGTTGAAGGGGCTTTTCTTTTCCAACAGAGTGTTTTTCAACTTTGTTGAAAATAACTTGGTCACTTATGTCTATGTTTGTTCTAGGCTCTGTTCATCTTGATGAAAATACCATATTGTCTTGATTACCTAGAATTATACAATAAGAACTTCCTTCTTTTCTAACACAGGCATTTAGTAATATAAACTTCCCCATAAGCACTGCTTTAATTTTTAACCAAATTACTGGATATTTGGTTTTAGTTTCATTTAGTTCCAGTAGTTTCTTAATTTTCCATTATTGTCTCGGGCTTTGTGAGCTATTTATTTGTGAGTTATTTAGTGTCAGAAAACAATTGAGAATGTTCCAGATAAATTTCTGTAATTGATTTATAATTTATTTCCATTGCAGTCAAAGGTTGGATGTTGTGTGCTGTGAATTCATTTTGAAACATTGAAATGTCTTATAACAACAAGAATATATTCTATTTTAATAAATATCTCTTTATACTGAAAAATAGGGTGTATTTGTATCACAGAGGGGTAACTTTTAAAAGTAGCCTAAAAATCAACTTTGAAATACAACATAAGAAATGGAAATAATCTATAATCCGTCCTATTAGTAAGTGGTTAAAAATTTAGTGCATTTTAGCTTTGATTCATAATTCTGTTGAAAACTGATAAGGAATGTGCACTCCACAGAGTCTGGGTGCTAAGTTACCCAATAGTCTGTATGCATATAAGCCAATTTAATCATTTGTTTTATGAACAAAATGAATCAATCTCTTATTAAATATTAACATTTCTCTTTTACAAAGCCATAAACTCTATTAGGAAAATAGCCATGAGCTACTAAGTTGGCATTGTAAAAAAAAATTTCCGTGAGCTTTTCTCATTGTTAATAAAGGTAAAAAAAATAGTGGTATAATCCTCTTTCCTGATTATTTAAATAGAACTAGTTTTAACAAGTTATTGTAGAATCCTACAGTAACACTGTGGATAGATGAACAATGCAAGCATTTTAAAGTACCTGTTTTATCTATCTAAAATTTTATCTGTTTGTCTATGTTTTTCAGTAACATACTACTCTTACATAAATATTAGAACAAATTACTAAATAGTAAGACAATTTAGTATTGTTTAATTTTTGTTTGTCAAATGTGGGGTTCTTCTGTGTTCTTTTCTTTCTGTGTTCTTTTTCTAAGACATGTTATAGCCACAACCATGATTTATTGAGCAGTTTTGATGTTCTAGGCATCCTGACAGCAGTTTAACATATGTCATCTCATTTAATTCTCACATTGAAACTGCTGCAATCTGTTCACAGTCACCTATTACAGATGAGATAGCTGGGATTTATAGGATAAACAATTTTCCCAAGAGCACATGTCAAAAGTGGCAGAGCTGACCTGAGGATTGTGAGTGACTCACCTGTTAGACATCTAACCACAAGGACACATTTCCCCCCTGTCAGTACAGATGACTTGATCATGACCTCCCAAAGTAGAGACCAGAAAAATGCCCCACATGGTTTGTGGTGTTACACTGATGATATCTATTTTTTTCAGGTTTTAAATCTGGTGTCTGAGCACCAAATTTGTTTTCTTAATAAATGCAAAGGACCTCAGATAAATATAGGGACAAAATGAAATGACTAAACCACCCAGATCACAAATATTTTATTTTTCTGTAAGATCTTTGCACACTAAATTCTTGCACAACATGTAGTTTCATTTCCTGAAATAAAGAAAATTGTGTTACAGGGCCGCCTAGGTGGCTCAGTTGGTTAAGCATCCAACTTCAGCTCAGGTCATGATCTCACGGTTCATGGGTTCTAGCCCTGTGTCTGGATCTGTGTTGACAGCTCAAAGCCTGGAGTCTGCTTCAGATTCTGTTTCTCCCTCTCTCTCTGCTCCTGCCCTGCTTGTACTCTGTCTCTCTCTCAAAAATAAATTTAAAAAATTAAAATATTTTTTTTAAATTTAAAAAAAGCATTAAAAAATTAAAGGAAAAGAAAATTGTTTTCCAAAACTTCTTGATTTGTAGGTGATTCAAAGGTGATCCCTTAAATTAAAATTTTAACAAAGTAATTAGAAGCCAGAGTTCAAATTCATAGTAGCCGTTATTTTTCTAATGGTACTTCAACTACTAAGCCGAAGAGTTTATTAATAGATAATTTTTTAAAAGAAGATAAAAGAAGGGCCACTTACTCTATCAGATATTGAGACAAATATTAAGCCATTATTGAGAAAAAGTCACAGGGTGGTATAAATAAACCAAGACAGCAGAAAAGAAAATTCAGGGATAAACACTGTGTATTTAGACACTTGGTTTATAACAGAATTTGTATCAAATATTAGTGGGAAAATAAAACAGTTGATAAAGAAATTGTTTCTGACAAATTGGTTTACTCTCAGGGGAAGATATAGATTCTATGTTATCTAAAGTATTTTTGAAAATATTTTAATATAAAAAATATTTTTTAGGAAAGAATTCAGGACAAAATGAGGCTGGGGATGTAGGAGTTTCTATTAACCCTATAGAGTGTTTTATGTAAGAAAGGTTATTTCCCACAAATATTTTATTGTATTTATGTATTTAATTAAAAAAAATTTTTTTTGAAAGAGAGAGAAAGAGAGAGAGAGAGAGAGAAAGAGTGCTTAGGCATGTGGGGATGGGGCAGAAGTAAAGGGAGAACCTTAATCTTAAGCCTGACTCAGAGCTAGACCTCATGACTGTGAGATCATGGCCTGAACCAAAACCAAGAGTTAGACAGTTAACCAACTGAGCCACCCAGGCACCCCTATTTCCCACAAATAAATGTCACCTATTAGGAGGATGAAACCTGAGAGACTAACATTATTATATAACTAATAATTACCAAGTGGATAACAATGTCCTTTTTTTTTTTTTTTCAACGTTTATTTATTTTTGGGACAGAGAGAGACAGAGCATGAACGGGGGAGGGGCAGAGAGAGAGGGAGACACAGAATCGGAAACAGGCTCCAGGCTCTGAGCCATCAGCCCAGAGCCTGAGGCGGGGCTCGAACTCACGGACCGCGAGATCGTGACCTGGCTGAAGTCGGACGCTTAACCGACTGCGCCACCCAGGCGCCCCACAATGTTCATGTTTTAAAATGTTTTTAAAAATATCAAAATTATTCACATGTGGTCACATCAATAGCTACATAAAAAACATAATTAGATATTGTTTGCTAAAAATATAGCCTTGGTTTTGATTGTAAGGAAGACGTGTGTGTGTGCATGTGTGCGTGTGTGTGGCATCCTGTCATTTTTGAGATAATTTTTTCCAACAGACTATGTCCATATTTATACTGTATCATTAAAGCTGATATTCAGCTTCAGTGTTTCAGAATTTTCTGAAAACAATTGGAAAGAAGAGAAGAGCTTGATTTGCAAATGATCATATAGTGTAGGAATTTTCTCTTACAACACCTGCAATTTTTATCCAGTATGAAACTGGGCTGCAACTTTCCATAACCAAATGCTACCTTGGTTAGTTAGCTAAGACCAATCACAGCACCTGATAATACAGAGGTGAGTTAAGATTTCCTATCATACATGCACTTAATTTCTAAGAACAAATTCTAAATTTATAAAATTTATAATGAGTTCCAGTTATTAAATATGTCAGGTCCAAAGTACCATCCTACTTATAGCATCCCAGGGATGAAGATAAATGTTCTTCTGACAGTAGTATGCCTGATGACTCACTTGACAATTACTCAAAAGATCATTATATGGATAAACCAATAATGGGTAAACCGAATACAATCAATGGATAGATCCAATACAACCAATGGGTAGTCTATTCATTGACTGTATTTTATGTATGTCACAGGATGGGAGAGAGATGTGTCTTACTTTTGTAATGCACATAATCTCCTTGTATCCAAATATTGAAATGAGTAAAGAAATATAAAAATAAGAGTAAAGAAATATAAAAAAAAATCTCCTTGTATCCAAATATTGAAATGAAATGAGTAAAGAAATATAAAAATAAGTATTGATTTATCTTAAAATGTTAAAATGTGAGCAAATATTTCTAGCACTCACTGTCTCCACATCAAAACCCTCAGTATTCCCTAAGCCTTCCATGCATTTTAAGTTGGTAGACCATATGCTTGTAAAATCTTTCTCATTCTAACCTGTGGGTTTCTGACTGTCAAAGAAAAGACAGTTATGCTTGTCTGGCACTAATAATATACTGCGGTATGTCTTTAACATTGCAGTTTTTTCTTTTCTTTTTATAACTTATTTTAATGTTTATTTATTTTTGAGAGAGAGACAGAGAGAGAGTGCGAGCAGGGGAGAGGCAGAGAGGGAGATGCTGAATCCTAAGCAGGCTCCAGGCTCTGAGCTGTCAGCACAGAGCCCAACATGGGGCAAGAACTCATGAAGCATGAGATCATGACCTGAGCCGAAGTTGGACACTTAACTGACTGAGCCACCCAGGCATCCCTGCAGTAGTTTTCCTATCCTGGCTCTTTCCCATGGACAGGAACACACAAACATCACTTTTTCTAAATCAGTTAACCATCATTTTTCCAATATCTTCTGCTATGTAATATTCTGGGAAAATATGATGTCAAATGGTTTTTTCCCCCCTTTATAAGTAACATATTTTTCTTTACTTTCTAAGGTGTTTTATCTCTTTATTTTATCCTTTAATTTTAACTTATATACTTTCCCCTATTTTTATAGTAGGAATTTTTTTTGTGAATTTTATTTCACAAGCATTAGACTGACTACATCTACACATGCAGGTATTGCATTTTATGTTGTTTCTGCTCCGTGTCCCATTCTTAGAGCCATGTAAACTAAAAATTTAAATTTAAATAATGAGATTACTCTTAAATATTTTGATAGGAAGAGGAAGACAAATATTTCGATTTAACGTATCATCCAATGCATCGCAAAATGAAATTTTGGTAATCATGTTCACATATAGTAAAGAGTTGACGGAAATGATTCCAATAAGTCAGAGCAGGCTTAGAAATCCATCCTAGTCATTTATTAGCAGTTTTACCTCAGACATGTTATTTAATCCCTTTGCATCTCAGTTTCTGCATCTATAAATGTGTTCCATTATTCACACCCAAAGTTTGGTCCAAAGATTTAATGAAAACGCCGTGCAATACAAATGTGATATGCTAAATCTTTTACTACATGCACAATTAATAAATGACAGCTTAGATCAGAAGCAAGTATAGTGTCAGGTAGCTCAATTGCAAATTATGAATAATAAATATTAATAGCTTATACAAAATAGCAGGATCTGTTATAGATTCAGTATATATTTTCCCTCACTTTATCCTCACAGCTTCTCTACAAGGGAGGCAGTAGTATTATTGTCCCTAATTGCAAATGAGGAAACTGAAGCACGGATAAGTTGGGTGTCAGCAGGAGCTATTCTACAAGTGATATGAGGGTAAAACCTCTCTATCAGAAGGTGTGGGACAAATAATGTCCCCAGCACTCCCATCCCTCCCTCATTGTGTATATCTCCTCCAAGGACTGCAACATATTGCCAACAACGTTGGAAGTTTTTTGTTTGTTTACTGTAAGTTACACTTTTATGGAATCATTTATCTACTCTTTAGAATGGTTTTAGGAGATCAGTCTGAGTTTGATTTTCCTTGGCAGCTAAAGTTTAACTATCATATGTATATACTGCCATCTTGTGGTCATTTTCTAGAATTATCCCTCACGTGAGGAATTTTCTACACCAGAGATGAATTAATAGCCTGGCACAGAGAAAAAACAACATGATTTTGCAGCTTTAATGATTTCATATCAAAGTTACATATTTCTATAAAAATTATATAACTAAAAGAACTAGAGTTGACAGGAAACACCCAATCTAGGTATGGGATCTCCTGGCAATGATAATAAGTAAAGCACTCACTGGCAAAGAAATCTTGTCTGTTATGACCAGGTTATCAAGTGCTTAGCTCTGAAATTTAACTGGCTAACTCAGGGATGATTGCATCCATGCATCCTGCAATGCATTGTCCCTTTAATGCACTGAAATACTTACTCCTCTATGAGCTGGAAGTCCTGACCACAGATGGCTCTACTGTCTGTTTTCTCTAAAAATTGCCCTTATTCATGACCACAGACTCTTAACAATGTTTGTTCTTCCATTCCATGAGCATGGAAGGTTTTTTTTCATTTCCTTCTGTCCTCTTCAATTTATTTCACAAGTGTTCTATAGTTTTCAGAATACAGAACTTTTACCTCTTTGGTTAGGTTTATTTCTAGGAATTTTATGGGTTTTGGTGCAATGTAAATGGGATCGATTTCTTGATTTCTCTTTCTGCCACTTCATTATTGGTGTATAGAAATGCAACAGATTTCTGCGTGTTGATTTTATATCCTGCAACTTTGCTGAATTGTATTAGTTCTAGCAATTTTTGGGTGGAGTCTTTTGGGTTTTCTACATAGAGTATCATGTCGTCTGCAAATAGTGAAAGTTTGATTTCTTCCTTGCCAATTTGGATGCCTTTTATTTCTTTTTGATGTCTGATTGTTGAGGTTGGGACTTCCAATAATACTATGTTAAATGGTAATGGTGAGAGTGGACATTGCTGTCTTGTTCCTGATCATAGAGGAAAAGCTCTCAGTTTTTCCCATTGAGGATGGTATTAGCCGTGGGTCTTTCATATATGGCCTTATGATATTGAGGTATTTTCCCTCTCTCCCTACTTTGTTGTGGGTTTTTATCAAGAATGGATGCTATACTTTGCTAAATGCATTTTCTGCATCTATTGAGAGGATCATATGGTTCTTATCCTTACTTTTATCAGTGGGTTGTATCATGCTGATTGATTTGCAGATGTAGAACCACTCCCATAGACAAGGAATAGAATAATACTTTTAATGTACTGTTGGATTTGATTGGCTAGTATCTTGTTGAGAATTTTTGCATCCATTTACCAGGGATATTTCCCTGTAATTCTCCTTTTTTGTGGGATCTTTGGTTTTGGAATCAAGGTAATGCTGGCATTGTAGAATGAATTTGGAAGTCTTTCTTCCATTTCTATTTTTTTTTTGAACAGTTCGAAAAAAATAGTTATTAAATCTTCTTTAAATGTCTGGTAGAATTCCCCTGGAAAGTCATCTGGCCCAGAACTTTTGTTTGTTGGGAGATTTTTGATTACTGATTCCATTTATTTGCTGGTTATGAGTCTTTACAAATATTCTATTTCTTCCTGTTTCAGTTTTGGTAGTTTATAAGTTTCTAGGAATTTATCCATTTCTTCCAGATTGCCCAGTTTGTTGGCATATAATTTTTCATGATGTTTCTGATCTTAGAGTAAAGAAAATCTGCCAACCTCATCATTGACTAAGATGTTAGTTGTGGGCTTGTCATATACCACCTTTATTTTGTTGAGGTATGTTGTTTCTCTACCTAGTTTGTTGAGAGTTTTTATCATGAAAGAATGTTGAATTTTCTCAAATACTTTTTCTGCATCTATTGAAATATATTACTTTTATCTTTTTCCATTAATATGATGTATCATATTTATTAATTTGCATATGTTGAATCATTCTTGCATCACAGGGATGAATCCCACTTGATCACATGTATGATACTTTGAATATGTTGCTAAATTGGGTTTGCTAGTATTACATTGAACATTTTTGCATCTATATCCACCAGGTATATTGACTTGCAGTTTCTTTTCTTGTAGTGTCCTCATCTGGCTTTGGGATCAGGGTAATGTTGGTGTGCTAAAATGAATTTGGGAGTGTTTCTTCCTCTTTTTTTTTTTCTGTTTGTTTTTGTTTTTGGCAGAATTTGAGAAGGATTAGTATTAATTCCTCTTTAAATATTTAGTGAAATTCACCAGCTAGTCCATTTTGCCCTGGAGCTTTTCTCTTTTGGAGGATTTTGCTTACCAATGCATTTTTCTTACTACTAATTAGTCTGTTCAGATTTTCTATTTCTTCCTGATTCAGTCTTGATAAGTAGTATGTTTCTAAGAATTTATCATTTCTTCTGGATTGTCCAGTTTGTTGGCATTTAGCTCTTCACAACAGTCTTTTAACATTATTTTTTATTTCTGTGGTAACAGTGGTATTTCTGTGGTATCGTCTTTCATTTATAATTTTGCTGATTGGGCCCTTTGTTTTTCTCATTAGTCTAACTAAAGGTTTGTCACTTTTCAAAGGAACAACTCTTAGTTTTATTAATATTTTCTCTTAATTTCTTGCTTGCTATTTCACTTACTTCTGTCCTAATCTTTATTATTTTCTTCCTTTTGAAAACTTTGGGCTTAGTTTGTTCTTCTCTATTTCCTTGATGTGTAAAGTTAGAGTGTATGTGTGTGTGTGTGTGTGTGTGTGTGTGTGTATATATATATACATACACATATATATGTATATATATATATATATAGAGAGAGAGAGAGAGAGTATATATATATATATAAAGATACACATATATAAAAATATATATGTATAAAGTTAGACTATATATGTATTATATATTATACATTATATATGTAAATAAACTATATGTGGTATATATAAATAAAATAAGCTATATGTAGAGAGAGTTTTACTGCTTCCCCTGAGATTATTTAGACTCTGTTGCGACTATATCATATTTCAACTTCTCTGTGTGGCAAGATAAATTTCTTGCTTTTTTCCCCCCTACCTCCACAGGAAGGTGTAAATCTGGAGATCTTGCCTCCATAAACATCCTACATGCTAATCTCTATGTCAAAGTTAGCTTATTATATCAGGCAAACTAATAGTAACACTCATTATCTGTATTTGTAGTTCAGACATCTCGGAAGGAGCTCTCTAGGACGTCACCTCTTATTAATGTTGGTATGATACTCCTTTTTTTATGGTTCATCCATGATTAAAATTACAAATAAGTATTCATTGTTACTGCAGTAAGCCATGAAATCTGGCTTTCCCAGGTGGTTCTATGTTCATGTTTCCTAATCCTATGTATTGACATTTTTTTTTCTTCTTTTGAAAATCTCTGCCTGGCAGTTGTGTTTTCTCTTCAATCTTATTCTTGTTCCTTAAATTTGCTGCTGGTAATTCTATCACTTCATATCCTCGTCCTATGCCTTGTTTATGGGGACAGCTCAGCTTCCATATTCCCTTTGAAATGTTTCTCTATTTTACTAGTACACGAGGAATCATCTCATCCATCTCATTCCTTTGCAGTTTAGCATTTAAATTAATTCATTTCTTTATTATTTTCTAATATTTTCTTTCTGTTTCTCTTGATTGCCCAATATTCAGATTTTTTAAATCAGAAGCTATGCTGTCCATTCATTCTTTTACTTGTTAAGCTCCTCCTACTCACATTTGCTCATCAGGAAACCAAGGGGTTTGGCACCTATTTGTCTTAAAGGAGGTAAATAGTTAAGAGCAGGTGCTGGGAATTGGTCCATTTGCATTTGTATCTGGGTGCCAGGATTTGTAATTTCAGATAAGCTACCTAAATTATCTGAGGTTCAGATTTATAATCTGTAAAATAAATATATTATCTACCCTATAATATTATTGAAGAAATTAAATAAGTTAACGGAATAAGGTTCTAGAAGAGTGTCAGTAGTAAGCACCATATGTGTGTTAGCTACAATACTTGCAATACAATGATGCCTATGATAGCTAGTGATTTTAAATGTTTTGTTCCAGTAATTTTAGACTAAGATGACCAAGAGATAAATTTCAAAATAATTTTTCCATTCACCTGCTTCCTCCTCTTGTCATTTGCATGAGAAAGTGTCTTTTATAATCACCTCCAGAGCCTATACGGTTTCTAGTCCTTGTACTTTAGGCCCATCCAGGGTTAAAGGAACCAGGATAAGATTGCCTAAAAACCTGAGGGATACCTCTGGGAGATAATGAGTACAAGGCTAATCACCTGGTACATCTGAGACTGCCCTGAATTTGTTTGTTTTATAGCACTTAATCTGCTCACACAGCAGGTTTATAGTGGAAAGACCATTTGTCTTATCTTTTAAGGTGCAAGGGAACTGGGAAATAGATTTGTCAATATTTGTTTATCTGGCAGCACCCCCTGACTTAGAATCTGGACATCTTGCTTCTCAGGTGAGTGTCTAGCCTCTGGGCTGCTCCCCAGTGAAGACAGTTATGAAACGCCTCTCTCACTTAAAGCTCACAATGCTGACAATGCTGGCTGGCAGCATGAGCTTCAGCTGGGAGCTTGTAGTGGTCTCTACCCCAGACTTCCCCAAATCAGGATCTCAGACAGTGGGGCCCAGGAATCTGTGCTTTACCAAGTTGTTCAAGTAATTCTTAGCACGCTCAAATTTATAAAGCACTGTCCCAGGGTATATTATGAATGGAGTTAGACTGTCTGAGTTGGAATTATCGCTCTGTCATTTAATAACTGTATGATTGTGGGGATGTTGTTTACTACCTCTGTGTCTCCATTTCTTCTGCTTCATTATAGCCTTGTTTACGGAAAGCAAACTTTTTGTATATTTGTCTACCTCAATGGACCATGGACCTGGGGTGGCAAAGGAACTGAGAACAAGAGATGACAGTATAGTGAGGCACAGGACACCCAGAGCCAACAGCCCGAGGTACCGAGGTTTATTGTACATCTTCTTATATACATTTTCAGGAAAAACAAATCAGCAGTGGTTAACAACAGAAGCTTAGCAAAGCATGTCAACAATGTACATCTGATTCAGCTATCATATGTACCTTGCATAGGAGAGCAGTCTTGAAGATACCTATGTTCAGATAAGAATCTTTACGATAGAAGCAAAGACAAAGAAGGGAGTGAATGCACTGTGCTGTACACACACACACACACACACACACACACACGCACACATATATCTGGCTTCCTTTAAGCAAAACATCTCTACCTGCATACTAAACAACAGACCACATTTCCCAAGGACAATTCACTCAAGTCCTTTCAGGTTATTTTTGACCTTCTGATCTCAAGTTTTCTCAAAGATCTTGGAGCCTGAACAAATATGTGCCTGTGGTCATTGTGGTGTTCTTTTTCCCACATATATTAAAAGTGCTTAAAACTTAAAAAGAATCAGTTAAAATATTACTATATTTATGGCATCACTGTTGCTGTTTAATTAATCTTTTCTTCAGCATGTTGCTGGCTGATGGAATTATTTCTTTCTTGACAATGTTACACAGGGTAACAATTTCTGCTTGAACAATTGGTGAGTTGGTATTATACAGGTTTCTAGCAATTTTTCCTGTTACAGGAATATTGCTAATTAGTCTTTCTTCAGACAGAATTTATCACATTAAATATAGAATTTGGATACCTATAGGCAATTTGAATTGATCATTTAAAATTAATAAATAGTAATATAGAGTATTTCTTAATTAATGATTTCTCAGTATATTAGTATTCATTTCTATAGTACTAGTTTTGAGAATTTCTGAATCAGCCTGGCATTACACTAGTCCAAAGCATAATGTACTGGACAATCTGTGAATAGGGCTTTTAAATAAATGATTGGTTCTTTGTAACTATGTGAGGTGATGGTTGTTAACTAAATTTATGTAGTAAATATATATATTATATATAGTGTATCTGTCTACATATGAATACATATATGTATGTATGAATACATATGTATACATATAAAAACATATTGTATAAGTATATACATATTTTTTATATGTGTATTTATACATATAATGTGTATATTATACATATATACATATACATATAATATGTATATTATACATATAACATATATTATGCATAGGTATATATGTATATTATATGCACATATTTATTATATATTTATATACATAATATGTATATAACATGTTTTCACCAATATGTGTAATTTTAGAAACAAAACAAATGAACAAAGAGAAGCAAAAAAAAAAGAGACAAACCAAGAAACAGACTCTTAGCTAGAGAACAAACTGAGGGTTGCTGGAGCAGAGGTGGGGAAGATAAGTTAAATGGGTGATGGATATTAAGGAGAGCACTTGTGATGAGCACTGGGTGATTATATATAAGTGATTAATCACTAAATTCTATAACAAACTAATATTACGCTGTATGTTAATGAACTAGGATTTAAAATAAAAATTTGAAAAGAAAAAATATATATAACACACACATATCAAATAATTATGTTATATACCTTAAAGGCATACAATGTTATATGCCAATTAAATCTCAGTAAAACTGGAGGGAAGGCATAGACATAGAAAAGGTAAATGTTAAACATCTATTGGCAGATAAAATGGTCATCTATACAGAAAATCCTACAAAACCAATATACAAAAGCAACTAGAATTAATAAGTGATTTTAGACAGGTTACAAATATATATCAATATGCAAAAATTTATATTTCTATATACTGGCCCAACTCATCAGAAATTGAAATTGTATAATCTAAGTATTATAGTATAAAAATATGACATTCTTATTAATAAATTTAACAAAAGATAATCAAGACCTGTACATAAGATATTGCTATGAGATATTGAGGTAGACCTAGATAAAGATGAGATATCATGGATGGTAAAACTCAATACTGCACCAGTATATACAGATTTTCTTTGCAACACCAACAATAATCCCAGTTAGGAGAGTACCTCTTTTTTAGAAATCGGTAACCTGATTTTGAAATTTATATTGAAAATCAAAGGATGGGTAAGACCAATTTTGACATAAAAGGATAAAGTTAGAGGACTTATACAACCCGACTTTAAGATGTATTATAAAGCTATATAAATAAGAAAGAGTGCTACTGGAATAAAAATAGTCATGTAGATCAATGAATCAAAGTAGAGAGTCCATTAATAAATGAACACATATGTGGGCAATTGATTTTCAAAATGGTGTCAAGGCAATTCAGTGGAGGAAAGTAACCTTTGCAACAAATGAAGCCGAAACAGTTACTTAGCCATATACCAAAAAATCAGTCTCATCTCTTATTTCACAAAGCATATGAAAATTAACTTGAAATTCATCATAGATCTAAATATTAGACATAAAGCACACCAACTATGAGATAAAACAAATTAGACAGTATTATACATATTTAGAAATGTATAAATACATATAGATATGAACATGTGTATAAACATATACATATTTATAAATGTTACTCAATGCAGTTGTGATATAATAAAAATAACACTAATCCTGGATTTAAAATGCTAGAGGTTTGACTTGAGTTTTCTTATTATCTGTGACACTGATAAGTCATACATTTTCTAAAAATCAACTTCCTCATCCTTGGAATACAGAACAAAATGTTCAAAATTAATTCGTTTCATACTTCTATGTCTGTTTCAGTACTAAAGGACAAAAAGTAACTTAATGACTATCATTTACCAAATTTTTTTTTAAAGCAACTGAAATTATTTCTATTTTTTTATTATTATTATTATTATTATTACTATTATTAATTTGTACATTCTGTTCTTTCAGAAAGGAATACTAGTAGGTCAAAAACATATTTTTCAGTAAATGTATCAAATATTTAAATAGTGAAGGATGGAACTGCCAAGAACAGTGTAAAAAAAATAAAACACTACGTATCAAGGCACCAGATATGCTTTTAGTTATCATACAATTTATAGTAGTGCTTGTATATTCAGGTATGTAATTTTCTGTAGATACACTTAATGTCACTTACATGGATATTTACATAGCTAACTATCCACTTGTATGGTTTTAAAATACAGATTGGTGAAAAGTCCCTCAGCAGTGCCCATTTCTGTTAACCACAGAAGCAGAAAGTGGATTCAATACGTGTATTAAGGTTTATTCCATTTTCATCCAGACTCCAGGCATTTTTGCTCTGAGAAGGTTTGGAATATCATGATTCTGTTGAAATTCTAGAGTAGTGAAATTTTTATAATGCTATGTTTTATTAAGTTTTAACAACCTGATGCTTATAAAGACATCAGTCTTCTGGCTTCTGCACACAATGCTACTTTCTAAAGTTTTGTAAGAGCTCATTTTTTTCTGCTGTGTATTTATAAGGTGGGTAAATGAGTGAGTGGGAAAGCCATCTATGTGCTGTATACCATAGTAAATTTGAAAAATTTTAAATAAACACTTGACATGTGACGTATGCTCAAGTATACAGTATTAAAAAATTCTTTTGTGGTGAGTGACTAAAACAATTTAGTTTTCTATTTGGCTATTGGAAACTGATCTTCAGCAATATTGGGCTAAGGTGCCCAATAACATATACATGTGAAATTTACATCAGTAAATTTTGTATTATGTAAAATATTATGTAAAATACTCTTGAAAAAGTTATTAAAGAGTGCTTACATAGAAAATGCTAATGGGTTTTCTGGAACTAAGCAGTAAATACCTACTTTTATAGTCTTCACATTGCCATGAGATGGGCTCATTTTACAGCCCTGAAAATTTTTCTTATGGGCAGCTTAATATGGTTGCATATCACACATTTCCCAAAGCAAAAGAAATCCCCATGGTGATATCATGGGCAGCTGAGAAAACTATACAGAGTGGTAATTTACTATCTATCTGTCATCAATCTTGTCATCATTGCATTACTCAAAGCGTTCTGTCATTTTTAGACTTTTCTTTTAGATTCTTTTGTGTTGATCAAGCTCTATAAGATTTAAATACCCAAATTAAAAAAAAAAAAAACAATGAAACAGTGTATTAGGTCACATTCACAGTCATGAATGGGTGCAAAGGCAAATGATGGCTGACTTCATCATGGGCAGGTGACTTAATTGCTGGTGATTTTTGAGCAAGACTTGGCTCAAACGCCATACACCTACCTACTTATAGCTTGCCACTCCTTTGTGTTGTTTTTAGTTCACACTGCTTAGACAACATTCTGGAATTTTGTGCATTTGCACTCCACTCTACAGTAGAAGATTAAAAACCAAGCACACAGTCTTATTAAAATTTCCATAAGATTCCAGTTTTTCTCCCTAAAAATTCAATGCCAGCAATATAGGTTTCTTCTGATACCTGAAAGTAGAGTTACTATGAAACTTTTTGTAAGCCAAACTGGTATAAAGGGAGGAAGCATTACCATTAATTTATATGGAAAAAAAAATTGAGCATCCCCAGACCTAAAAAATAACCTCTCCTAGGATTTTCTGATACTGTAGGGTGCATCTTGCTAACCGATGCACAAAATAAATGGAGATAAAGCCCAGATGCTCATAGACAACATTCAGAGCTATGGCAGCTTGATGCTGAACTGTTGAATGTGATTCCCAGGAAGGAGCGTGGAGGTGCTACTCTCACCACTTGGGGTGTGAGCTGCCTCATAAAGGGTTAATGCAAAATGAATGCTGAATGTTATTTTTACTTTTTGTCTTTTTTTTCGGTAAAGGGAAAATCCTCTGGATTTCTTTTAGTGAAAATGGGTAGTAATGTAGGTCTTTGACACAAGTGAAGAGGTGTAATGCAAACTCAAAAAGGATGCTCAATTGTGCAGGCTAAACTTTTAAATAATGACACGATTCTTAAATATTCTGACTGGAAGAAGAAGAACAACATTTCAATTTCATGTATCAGCGATTGATTCACAAAATCAAAATTTGGGAATTTGGTAGTAACGTACAGATGTAGCTTTTCTTTCAGATGCAGTAAAGATTCAAAGGAGATGCTTCCAGTGAATCAGATGAGGGTTAGCAATCCATTGTAGTCATTTATTAGCAATTGTACCCCAGACACATTAGTATTCAGTCTCTTTGTATCTCAGTTTCTGCATCTGTAAGTGTGACCCATTTTCACACCCCAAAATTTTCCAAATACTTAATGAGGTACCACATGCAATACAATTGTGACATGCTAAACCTTCTGCCACATGCAGTTAGTAAATGACAGCTTAGATTAGAAGCAAGTATAGTGTCAGACATCTCATTGGAAAATTGCACAGAATGAAAATTAATAGCTAATATGACATACCAGGATCGGTTATAGATTCAGTATATATTTTCTCTTACTTTACCCTCACAGCAGCTCTGCGAGGGAGGTATTGATATTATTATCCCCATCTACCAACAAGAAAACTTAGGCACAGATGTTATCAGGTAGGTGTCAGCAACAGCTATTCTATAGGTAAGATGAAAGGTAGAACTTCTCTATCAGATGATGTGGGACAAATAATCTAACACTCTCATCCCCTCTTTGAGTATGTCCCCTTGAAAGACTGAAACATACTCCCAATAAAGTGTGTAGGTTGTTTTTACTATAGCTTTCATGCCAGTCATCCATCTATTTGTTAGAATAAGTTCAGGATATTCATCTAACAGAGATTCCTTATTTTCCTTGGTGTCAAATAAGTGTAGCTATCGTATGTGTATGCTGCCATCTTGTGCTCATTTCCAGGATTACCCTTCATGTTACTGAATATTCTAAGTCATGAGATGAATTAATAACTCCATAGCCTGGCGCAGAACAATATCATGGCTTTGCAGCTTTTAGTTGTTTCACACAAAGGACGTTTTTCTGTCTTGGTTATATGTAACCGAAAAGTAGAGATGCGAGAACACACCCCATCCAGGGATGGGATCTCCTGGCAATAATAATACTGATTCACTCACTAGTAAAGAAATCTTGCCCGTTATGATCAGGGTATCATTTATTTGGCATTTATTTATTTGGTAGATTATTTGTTGGAACTTATCCGGCTAGCTCAAAGATGACTGCATCCATGCATGGAGTGACACATTACCCAGGTGGGTCCTGCTCTGCGCTGAAAGACTTATTCCCCTGGCCAACGGAAGCCGTATTCACAGACAGCTATACTGTCTGCCCGCTCTTAAAACTGCCCTTATCCATGACAGTAATCCCTTCCTTTGAGAAATCCACATTCAAGACAGGTAGAAGTGGGAACTATAAATGGCAAGCTATATATATTTTTGTGTGTCTTCCTGTGGGGGTTGTTAGGTCTCTGACTCCATCCGAAGTCAATCTTCCTCACGTGCCCAATCTTGCTTCTCTCACTACTTCCACAAGAAGTTGTAAAACTGGAGATCTTCCACCAATAAATATGCATGCTAATCTCTATCAGAGTCTGATTATCTTATTGGACAAATTACCTATAATATGCATTATATAGTTTGCAGTTCACATATCTTTAAAAAAGATCTGTTGATATTACTTCTATTAATGTTAGTATGAAACTCCTTTTTGTGATACAACCATATTTAAAATCACAACTGAGTATTTATGGTTGTAGTAAACCATGAAATCTGGTCTTAATGGATGGTTCTGTTTTATCACCTCCTAACTCTATGTATTGATCTTTTTCCTTTTTTTTTTTTAACCTCTGCCTGGCAGTTATGCTTGCCTTTTCATTTCTACTCCTGTTCCTTTAATTATCCGCTGCTAATTCTATCAGCTTCTTTATATCCATGCCCATGCATTATTCCTAGAAGAACTCAGGTCTCTTTTTCCCTTTACAATGCTACTCAGTTTTACTGTGCACTTAATCTATCATCTTATTGATCTTTCCTACCTTTGCACCTTACCACTTAAATAAATTCATTCCTTTATTATTTCCTAATGTTTTCTTTGCATTTCTTTTTAATCCCCAATGTTAAGATTTCTGAACTATACTGTCCTTTTATTCTTTTACTGTATGGCACCTCCTAGCACACTAATTCATTCATCTGAAAACCCAACAGTTTAAACCCTTTTGCCCTATGAGAAGTGAGTAGTTAAGAGCAGGATCCCTGGAGCTGGCCCACTTACGCTGGAGTCTGGGTTCCAATACTTAACGACTGAATAAACTACCAAATTTCTCTGAGGTTCAGATTTATAATCTGTAAAACAGAGATAATATATTATCTACCCTACAGGATTATTGAAGGAATTAAATGAGTGACTGTAATAAGGTTCTTAGCACCAAATGCATGTCAGCAACAACACTCACGATGCAAAAATGCTTATGATCGCTATTGGGTTTTATTTTGTTTGTTTGTTTAAATAACACATTGGCTTTTAAGATGACCAAGGAATAAATTGTGAAGTATTTTTCTATTCACTTGCTTTCTCCCCTTTGTCGTTTGTGGGAGGAAACAGTCCCTAGAGTCGCCATCTAGAGTCTACACTATTTCTAATCTTCTTGGTCTATGATAATCCAGGGTTAAGGAAGCAGCCTTAGGATCCCAAAAACCTAAGTGATACTTTGAGGAGATAATAAATGCTAGGCTAATCAACCACATGCACTTCCTTAAGTTTGTTTTTGTTTTATATCATCTATTCCACTTACATAGCAGGTGTAGAGTGAAAAGACAGTTTCTCTCCCATTGTATGGGATACAAAGAAACTGGAATATAGATTTGCCAATATTTACCTGCCCAATGAAGACAGCTATGAAGTGCCTCTACAACTTAAAGTTTGTTACACTGATGATACTGACGGGCAGCATTATAATCAGCTGGGACACTGGCATGGTCTCCATCCCAGATCTCTTGAATCAGGACCTCAGAGAGTGGGGCCCAGGAATCTGTGACTTACAAAGTTCTTCAGGTGATTTTAAAGCACACTCAAGTTTGAGAAGCACTGTTCTAGAGTACGTCAAGATTGAAGCTAGTCTAGGGGCACTTGCGTGGCTTACATGGTTGAACATCTGGCTCTTGATTTCATCTCAGGTAATGATCTCATCGTTCATGAGATGCTGCCCTGTGTTGGGCTGTGCACTAATAGCATGGAGCCTGATTGGGATTCTCTCTCCCTCTCTCTCTGCACCTCTCCTGCTTGCATACATGTGTGCATTCTCTCTCTCTGTCTCAAAATAGATAAATAAACTTAAAAAAAAAATGAAGCTAGCCTGTCTGAGTTGGGATTAATGCTCTGTCCTTTACTTACTGTATAATTTGGGGGGAAGTTATTTACCTCCTCTGGGCCTCTGTTTCTTCTGAAGGAAGAAACACCATCAAGGGGTCCTGTTCCAATTACTGTAAGATTTGGGGGATTGGCTGAGAGCTCCATCAGCCACCTGTTTTGGGAAGAGTTGAATGATGAAATCTTCAAAATCTATCCAATAACCTAACACATGGTGGATTTTCTTTCATCCAGAGAATTGACGGCTTTTTAATTTATTCTTTTTTATTTGGCATTTGAAAGTATAAATACAGTCATTTCTCTATTAAAACTACTGACTGAAGCTTCTCTTAAAAATATGTTTTGTAGGCGCACCTGGGTGGCTCAGTCAGTTAAGCATCCAACTCTTGATTTCAGCTCAGGTCATGATCTCATGGTTTGTGAGTTTGAGCTTACTGTATTTACCTGATAAATACTAATCCTCTCAGAGAAGAAAAAAGTGATGTATTTTTGTCCATTTAGTCATGGAAAATTCATGGACCAGTTGGTAATGAAGTAGCTTCTGAGTTTCTTAGCACTTTGGTGTTAGACAGAGGAGCTCTATTAAATAGACATGGGCCTGTAGAGCCAGACTGTTAAAGTTGTGTGATCTTGGATACATGACTTAGCCTCTCTCTGCCTTGGTTCCTTCAACTGCAGAATAAGACAAGGAGTAGAAGTTGGCTGATAGAACACTTATGAGAATTGGTGAATAGTGTGTCTCATGCCAAATAGTATTTGTAGCATAATAAGATCTATTTAAGTGTTAACTCTTATTTTTACCTTGAAACTAATAATGGAACATAAAATCTGCACATATTCTTATCATCAGGCAAGCAGGAAGACAACAGCAGGCGAAAACAAGAAAAATTTTATTGCCACCCTGAAAGGAAATTAATAATTTTAGAGTTATTCTCAATTTTGTGATCAATGTTTTGTCATATAGCCTTTTCTGAACTATTTTGATGGGTATTTGTATTTTCCGCAAAGGAGATCTGTAGGGCAAGAGAAAGCTTTAATGCAGTTTTTGGGACAAAGGACATAATTTAAAGCATTTGATAACTATAGGAGATACTTTTTTTTATGTTTATTTTTTTGAGAGACAAAGACAGAGCACAAGCAGGGGAGGGACAGAGAGAGAGGGAGGCACAGAATCCCAAGCAGGCTCCAGGCTCTGAGCTGTCAGCATAGAGCCCCATGTGGGGCTCAAACCCGCTAACCATGAGTTCATGACAGGAGCTGAAGTTGGACGTTTAATCGACTGAGCCACCCAGAGGATCCCTCTGGGAGATACTTTTGAGAGGCAGCTCATTCTTTCTTATATTATTTAAAAGTATGACAAAATTAAGATTTTTCTAGTCATATGAACAGCATCTCAATGCCAGCAGATGAATGTATCAATTAAACCAATATTTTAATGTATATGATGTGTCCCTTTTGTGACTTTGGCAAAATGTTACACTTTGAAATTGCTCATCACCTTATGCACCAACTCTTCTCATAGAACTTCACTTGGATTTTCTAAACGAGTTACAATTATTATGTCTAATGTGATTCTATGCATATTATATATCAATAGGAAATAGGAAAAGTTGTGAAATATTTTAATAAATAATAATGAAGCAAATATAAAAAGCCTGGATTTTAAAAACATATTTTGAAAATATTCAGCAGATTCTTTAAAATAATAGTGGTATTTAGGGAAATGCTTTTTTTAATAGCATTTTTCACCTGAAAAAAAATCATTTATTATTTCTAATTTTCTCTTTAATCATCTAGTTAAGAATTTAATTGACATAATTTTTTTTAAAAACTTCCTATTTAAAAAATTAAACATGAAAAGTATGGTAGGAATCATAATGGAATCCTGAAGGATAATTCCTACTTAAGTCCATTCAAGGTTCCTGGTCTATAGTTGAAATACTCCTCTATGTAAGTGAAATGAATATTTGATTTCTTCAAGTCCCTTTCACAGTATATGCATTTCTTTATAAATTTTCTTTATAAAGTTGACTCCTTAAATCAGCTTTCCTAGTGTCCAGAATACAGAATATTTATCATATTATCTGAAATGAAGGATATAATATGATGGTGACCACCTAAGTCCATAGGAAAGAAGGCCAAACATAGGCCACTAAAATATATCTTGTAGATCCTATTTATTTTTCTTTGTGAAGTAGAGATACTCTACAATCTCTAATAAGTACAGTTACACCAGAGAAAATCTGTATCCTTTTTTAAATGGACACAGTTGGAATTTCTAACATATTAATGAAAATATGTCATAAAAATGGCTAGCACATCCATTCTACAATATGACAAATTGCTTATTTTCAAAAATAATCCTGAGTGGTGAGCAGAAAAGTCCAATAATTATTTTACAGAAATTATCAGAGGGAAGTTAAAAAATATTATGAGTTAAAAGGGAAAAAATGAGATATCAAAATTTGTGGATGTCACTAAGTAAGTATGCAAGTAGATATCGACAGTATCTGATTAACTATTTAGAAAAAAGATCAAATCAAAATGACCTTTACTTTCACTTTAAGAAACAAATAAGCAAACCAATAAGCAAAACCTCAAATTAAATTCCAATCATATAGATGGAAAGGAATAATAGAGCAGAATAAATGAAAAAAAAAAGAAACTTTTAAAAAAACAATAGAAAAAATCAATGACAAAAGCTAGTCCTGAGCAAGAATTTGTCAAATAGATTAAAAAGGGAAACATAACACACTTAATATCAAGACACAGAGAACAATATAAACAAATGTATGCAATAAATTTGATCACTAGATAAGCCAAACACATTTCTTGGAAATACTAAATTTCTAAATTTCATTCAAGAAGAAATAATAAAGAGACGTAAACATATTAAAAATACTTTATTTTTACATATTTTTAAATTTTTATTTATGTTTGAGAGAGACAGCGCTAGAGTGGGTGAGGGGCAGAGAGAGAGACACACACAGAAGCCAGTTCAAGGCTCAAAGCTGTCAGCACTGAGCCCGACACAGGGCTCAAAACCACGAACTGTGAGATCATGACCTGAGCCAAAGTTAGATGCTTAAATCACTGAGCCACCCAGGCACCCCATAAAAACACTTTATTTGAATTTTAAACATTCCAAGTAAGAACTTCTGCTTAGATGACTTTGCTAGTTATGCTAAATTTAATCTAGCATTTAATGAAGAAGTGTAATTTATTTATTTATTTATTTATTTATTTATTTATGTTTTAAAAATTTTTATATATCCTAAGAGAGAGAGAGCAGGAGAGAGAGAGAGACAGCAAGCAGTGCAAGCAAGGGAGGGGCAGACAGAGAGAGAGAGAGAGAGAGAGAGAGAGAATCTCAAGCAGATTCTATACCGTCAGTACAAAGCCCAACGTAGGGCTCAAAGCCACCAGCTCAGATCATGACCTGAGCTGAAATCAAGAGTTGGATGCTTGGATTCTGGGAAGATGGCGGCGTAGGAGGACGCTGGGCTCACCGCGCGTCCTGCTGATCACTTAGATTCCACCTACACCTGCCTAAGTAACCCAGAAAACCGCCAGAGGATTAGCAGAACAGAGTCACCGGACCCAAGTGCAGACAAGAGGCCCACGGAAGAGGGTAGGAAGGGCGGCGAGGCGGTGCGCGCTCCACGGACTGGCGGGAGGGAGCCGGGGCTGAGGGGCGGCTCGTCAGCCAAGCAGAGCCCCCGAGTCTGGCTGGCAAAAGCGGAGGGGCCTGACGGACTGTGTTCCGACAGCAAGCGCGACTTAGCGTCTGGGAGGTCATAAGTTAACAGCTCTGCTCGGAAAGCGGGAAGGCCGGAGGACAAAGGGAGGGTGAGCTGCGGAGCCCCCGGACGACAG
Organism: Lynx canadensis; assembly: GCF_007474595.2. Classification (NCBI taxonomy): domain Eukaryota; kingdom Metazoa; phylum Chordata; class Mammalia; order Carnivora; family Felidae; genus Lynx; species Lynx canadensis. The sequence goes on from NC_044307.1 coordinate 47,852,240, forward strand.
AGCTCAGTTTGGCGGGGAACAAAGGCGCTCGCCAGCGCCATCTCCCCCGCCCATCCCCCAGCCAAAATCCCAAAGGGAACCGGTTCCGGCCAGGGAAATTGCTCGCTCCGCGCAAACACCCAACTCTGTGCTTCTGCGGAGCCAAACCTCCGGCAGCGGATCTGACTCCCTCCGGCTGCCACAGGGCCCCTCCTGAAGTGGATCACCTAAGGAGAAGCGAGCTAAGCCTGCCCCCCCTGCCGCCGTGCACCTTGCCTTCCCACCCCAGCTAATACGCCAGATCCCCAGCATCACAAGCCTGGCAGTGTGCAAGTAGCCCAGACGGGCCACGCCACCCCACAGTGAATCCCGCCCCTAGGAGAGGGGAAGAGAAGGCACACACCAGTCTGACTGTGGCCCCAGCGGTGGGCTGGGGGCAGACATCAGGACTGACTGCGGCCCCGCCCACCTACTCCAGTTATACACCACAGCACAGGGGAAGTGCCCTGCAGGTCCTCACCACACCAGGGACTATCCAAAATGACCAAGCGGAAGAATTCCCCTCAGAAGAATCTCCAGGAAATAACAACAGCTAATGAGCTGATCAAAAAGGATTTAAATAATATAACAGAAAGTGAATTTAGAATAATAGTCATAAAATTAATCGCTGGGCTGGAAAACAGCATACAGGACAGCAGAGAATCTCTTGCTACAGAGATCAAGGGACTAAGGAACAGTCACGAGGAGCTGAAAAACGCTTTAAAGGAAATGCAAAACAAAATGCAAACCACCACAGCTCGGATGGAAGAGGCAGAGGAGAGAATAGGTGAACTAGAAGATAAAGTTATGGAAAAAGAGGAAGCTGAGAAAAAGAGAGATAAAAAAATCCAGGAGTATGAGGGGAAAATTAGAGAACTAAGTGATACACTAAAAAGAAATAATATACGCATAATTGGTATCCCAGAGGAGGAAGAGAGAGGGAAAGGTGCTGAAGGGGTACTTGAAGAAATAATAGCTGAGAACTTCCCTGAACTGGGGAAGGAAAAAGGCATTGAAATCCAAGAGGCACAGAGAACTCCCTTCAGACGTAACTTGAATCGATCTTCTGCACGACATATCATAGTGAAACTGGCAAAATACAAGGATAAAGAGAAAATTCTGAAAGCAGCAAGGGGTAAACGTGCCCTCACATATAAAGGGAGACCTATAAGACTCGTGACGGATCTCTCTTTTGAAACTTGGCAGGCCAGAAAGAATTGGCACGAGATTTTCAGGGTGCTAGACAGCAAAAATATGCAGCCGAGAATCCTTTATCCAGCAAGTCTGTCATTTAGAATAGAAGGAGAGATAAAGGTCTTCCCAAACAAACAAAAACTGAAGGAATTTGTCACCACTAAACCAGCCCTACAAGAGATCCTAAGGGGGACCCTGTGAGACAAAGTACCAGAGACATCACTACAAGCATAAAACATACAGACATCACAATGACTCTAAACCCGTATCTTTCTATAATAACACTGAATGTAAATGGATTAAATGCGCCAACCAAAAGACATAGGGTATCAGAATGGATAAAAAAACAAGACCCATCTATTTGCTGTCTACAAGAGACTCATTTTAGACCTGAGGACACCTTTAGATTCAGAGTCAGGGGATGGAGAACTCTTTATCATGCTACTGGAAGCCAAAAGAAAGCTGGAGTAGCCATACTTATATCAGACAAACTAGACTTTAAATTAAAGGCTGTAACAAGAGATGAAGAAGGGCATTATATAATAGTTACAGGGTCTATCCATCAGGAAGAGCTAACAATTATAAATGTCTATGCGCCGAATACCGGAGCCCCCAAATATATAAAACAATTACTCATAAACAGAAGCAACCTTATTGATAAGAATGTGGTAATTGCTGGGGACTTTAACACCCCACTTACAGAAATGGATAGATCATCTAGACACACGGTCAATAAAGAAACAAGGGCCCTGAATGAGACACTGGATCAGATGGACTTGACAGATATATTTAGAACTCTGCATCCCAAAGCAACAGAATATACTTTCTTCTCGAGTGCACATGGAACATTCTCCAAGATAGATCATATACTGGGTCACAAAACAGCCCTTCATAAGTTTACAAGAATTGAAATTATACCATGCATACTTTCAGACCACAATGCTATGAAGCTTGAAATCAACCACAGGAAAAAGTCTGGAAAACCTCCAAAAGCATGGAGGTTAAAGAACACCCTACTAACGAATGAGTGGGTCAACCAGGCAATTAGAGAAGAAATCAAAAAATATATGGAAACAAACGAAAATGAAAATACAACAATCCAAACGCTTTGGGACGCAGCGAAGGCAGTCCTGAGAGGAAAATACATTGCAATCCAGGCCTATCTCAAGAAACAAGAAAAATCCCAAATACAAAATCTAACAGCACACCTAAAGGAAATAGAAGCAGAACAGCAAAGACACCCCAAACCCAGCAGAAGAAGAGAAATAATAAAGATCAGAGCAGAAATAAACAATATAGAATCTAAAAAAAGTGTAGAGCAGATCAACGAAACCAAGAGTTGGTTTTTTGAAAAAATAAACAAAATTGACAAACCTCTAGCCAGGCTTCTCAAAAAGAAAAGGGAGATGACCCAAATAGATAAAATCATGAATGAAAATGGAATTGTTACAACCAATCCCTCAGAGATACAAACAATTATCAGGGAATACTATGAAAAATTATATGCCAACAAATTGGACAACCTGGAAGAAATGGACAAATTCCTGAACACCCACACTCTTCCAAAACTCAATCAGGAGGAAATAGAAAGCTTGAACAGACCCATAACCAGCGAAGAAATTGAATCGGTTATCAAAAATCTCCCAACAAATAAGAGTCCAGGACCAGATGGCTTCCCAGGGGAGTTCTACCAGACGTTTAAAGCAGAGATAATACCTATCCTTCTCAAGCTATTCCAAGAAATAGAAAGGGAAGGAAAACTTCCAGACTCATTGTATGAAGCCAGTATTACTTTGATTCCTAAACCAGACAGAGACCCAGTCAAAAAAGAGAACTACAGGCCAATATCCCTGATGAATATGGATGCAAAAATTCTCAATAAGATACTAGCAAATCGAATTCAACAGCATATAAAAAGAATTATTCACCATGATCAAGTGGGATTCATTCCTGGGATGCAGGGCTGGTTCAACATTCGCAAATCAATCAACGTGATACATCACATTAACAAAAAAAAAGAGAAGAACCATATGATCCTGTCAATCGATGCAGAAAAGGCCTTTGACAAAATCCAGCACCGTTTCTTAATAAAAACCCTTGAGAAAGTCGGGATAGAAGGAACATACTTAAAGATCATAAAAGCCATTTATGAAAAGCCCACAGCTAACATCATCCTCAACGGGGAAAAACTGAGAGCTTTTTCCCTGAGATCAGGAACACGACAGGGATGCCCACTCTCACCGTTGTTGTTTAACATAGTGCTGGAAGTTCTAGCATCAGCAATCAGACAACAAAAGGAAATCAAAGGCATCAAAATTGGCAAAGAGGAAGTCAAGCTTTCGCTTTTTGCAGATGACATGATATTATACATGGAAAATCCGATAGACTCCACCAAAAGTCTGCTAGAACTGACACATGAATTTAGCAAAGTTGCAGGATACAAAATCAATGTACAGAAATCAGTTGCATTCTTATACACTAACAATGAAGCAACAGAAAGACAAATAAAGAAACTGATCCCATTCACAATTGCACCAAGAAGCATAAAATACCTAGGAATAAATCTAACCAAAGATGTAAAGGATCTGTATGCTGAAAACTATAGAAAGCTTATGAAGGTAATTGAAGAAGATTTAAAGAAATGGAAAGACATTCCCTGCTCATGGATTGGAAAAATAAATATTGTCAAAATGTCAATACTACCCAAAGCTATCTACACATTCAATGCAATCCCAATCAAAATTGCACCAGCATTCTTCTCGAAACTAGAACAAGCAATCCTAAAATTCATATGGAACCACAAAAGGCCCCGAATAGCCAAAGGAATTTTGAAGAAGAAGACCAAAGCAGGAGGCATCACAATCCCAGACTTTAGCCTCTACTACAAAGCTGTCATCATCAAGACAGCATGGTATTGGCACAAAAACAGACACACAGACCAATGGAATAGAATAGAAACCCCAGAACTAGACCCACAAACGTATGGCCAACTCATCTTTGACAAAGCAGGAAAGAACATCCAATGGAAAAAAGACAGCCTCTTTAACAAATGGTGCTGGGAGAACTGGACAGCAACATGCAGAAGGTTGAAACTAGACCACTTTCTCACACCATTTACAAAAATAAACTCAAAATGGATAAAGGACCTAAATGTGAGACAGGAAACCATCAGAACCTTAGAGGAGAAAGCAGGAAAAGACCTCTCTGACCTCAGCCGTAGCAATCTCTTCCTCGACACATCCCCAAAGGCAAGGGAATTAAAAGCAAAAGTGAATTACTGGGACCTTATGAAGATCAAAAGCTTCTGCACAGCAAAGGAAACAACCAACAAAACTAAAAGGCAACCAACGGAATGGGAAAAGATATTTGCAAATGACATATCGGACAAAGGGCTAGTATCTAAAATCTATAAAGAGCTCACCAAACTCCACACCCGAAAAACAAATAACCCAGTGAAGAAGTGGGCAGAAAACATGAATAGACACTTCTCTAAAGAAGACATCCAGATGGCCAACAGGCACATGAAAAGATGTTCAGCGTCGCTCCTTATCAGGGAAATACAAATCAAAACCACACTCAGATATCACCTCACGCCAGTCAGAGTGGCCAAAATGAACAAATCAGGAGACTATAGATGCTGGAGAGGATGTGGAGAAACGGGAACCCTCTTGCACTGTTGGTGGGAATGCAAATTGGTGCAGCCGCTCTGGAAAGCAGTGTGGAGGTTCCTCAGAAAATTAAAAATAGACCTACCCTATGACCCAGCAATAGCACTGCTAGGAATTTATCCAAGGGATACAGGAGTACTGATGCATAGGAGCACTTGTACCCCAATGTTCATAGCAGCACTCTCAACAATAGCCAAATTATGGAAAGAGCCTAAATGTCCATCAACTGATGAATGGATAAAGAAATTGTGGTATATATACACAATGGAATACTACGTGGCAATGAGAAAAAATGAAATATGGCCTTTTGTAGCAACGTGGATGGAACTGGAGAGTGTAATGCTAAGTGAAATAAGCCATACAGAGAAAGACAGATACCATATGGTTTCACTCTTATGTGGATCCTGAGAAACTTAACAGGAACCCATGGGGGAGGGGAAGGAAAAAAAAAAAAAAAGAGGTTAGAGTGGGAGAGAGCCAAAGCATAAGAGACTGTTAAAAACTGAGAACAAACTGAGGGTTGATGGGGGGTGGGAGGGAGGGGAGGGTGGGTGATGGGTATTGAGGAGGGCACCTTTTGGGATGAGCACTGGGTGTTGTATGGAAACCAATTTGTCAATAAATTTCATATTAAAAAAAAAATAAATAAATATTATGGAACTCAAAAAAAAAAAAAAAAAAAAAAAGATCATAAAAGCCATTTATGAAAAGCCCACAGCTAACATCATCCTCAACGGGGAAAAACTGAGAGCTTTTTCCCTGAGATCAGGAACACGACAGGGATGCCCACTCTCACCGTTGTTGTTTAACATAGTGCTGGAAGTTCTAGCATCAGCAATCAGACAACAAAAGGAAATCAAAGGCATCAAAATTGGCAAAGAGGAAGTCAAGCTTTCGCTTTTTGCAGATGACATGATATTATACATGGAAAATCCGATAGACTCCACCAAAAGTCTGCTAGAACTGACACATGAATTCAGCAAAGTTGCAGGATACAAAATCAATGTACAGAAATCAGTTGCATTCTTATACACTAACAATGAAGCAACAGAAAGACAAATAAAGAAACTGATCCCATTCACAATTGCACCAAGAAGCATAAAATACCTAGGAATAAATCTAACCAAAGATGTAAAGGATCTGTATGCTGAAAACTATAGAAAGCTTATGAAGGTAATTGAAGAAGATTTAAAGAAATGGAAAGACATTCCCTGCTCATGGATTGGAAAAATAAATATTGTCAAAATGTCAATACTACCCAAAGCTATCTACACATTCAATGCAATCCCAATCAAAATTGCACCAGCATTCTTCTCGAAACTAGAACAAGCAATCCTAAAATTCATATGGAACCACAAAAGGCCCCGAATAGCCAAAGGAATTTTGAAGAAGAAGACCAAAGCAGGAGGCATCACAATCCCAGACTTTAGCCTCTACTACAAAGCTGTCATCATCAAGACAGCATGGTATTGGCACAAAAACAGACACACAGACCAATGGAATAGAATAGAAACCCCAGAACTAGACCCACAAACGTATGGCCAACTCATCTTTGACAAAGCAGGAAAGAACATCCAATGGAAAAAAGACAGCCTCTTTAACAAATGGTGCTGGGAGAACTGGACAGCAACATGCAGAAGGTTGAAACTAGACCACTTTCTCACACCATTTACAAAAATAAACTCAAAATGGATAAAGGACCTAAATGTGAGACAGGAAACCATCAAAACCTTAGAGGAGAAAGCAGGAAAAGACCTCTCTGACCTCAGCCGTAGCAATCTCTTCCTCGACACATCCCCAAAGGCAAGGGAATTAAAAGCAAAAGTGAATTACTGGGACCTTATGAAGATCAAAAGCTTCTGCACAGCAAAGGAAACAACCAACAAAACTAAAAGGCAACCAACGGAATGGGAAAAGATATTTGCAAATGACATATCGGACAAAGGGCTAGTATCTAAAATCTATAAAGAGCTCACCAAACTCCACACCCGAAAAACAAATAACCCAGTGAAGAAATGGGCAGAAAACATGAATAGACACTTCTCTAAAGAAGACATCCAGATGGCCAACAGGCACATGAAAAGATGTTCAGCGTCGCTCCTTATCAGGGAAATACAAATTAAAACCACACTCAGGTATCACCTCACGCCAGTCAGAGTGGCCAAAATGAACAAATCAGGAGACTATAGATGCTGGAGAGGATGTGGAGAAACGGGAACCCTCTTGCACTGTTGGTGGGAATGCAAATTGGTGCAGCCGCTCTGGAAAGCAGTGTGGAGGTTCCTCAGAAAATTAAAAATAGACCTACCCTATGACCCAGCAATAGCACTGCTAGGAATTTACCCAAGGGATACAGGAGTACTGATGCATAGGGGCACTTGTACCCCAATGTTCATAGCAGCATTCTCAACAATAGCCAAATTATGGAAAGAGCCTAAATGTCCATCAACTGATGAATGGATAAAGAAATTGTGGTTTATATACACAATGGAATACTACGTGGCAATGAGAAAAAATGAAATATGGCCTTTTGTAGCAACGTGGATGGAACTGGAGAGTGTGATGCTAAGTGAAATAAGCCATACAGAGAAAGACAGATACCATATGGTTTCACTCTTATGTGGATCCTGAGAAACTTAACAGGAACCCATGGGGGAGGGGAAGGAAAAAAAAAAAAAAAAAAAAAAGAAAAAAGGACGTTAGAGTGGGAGAGAGCCAAAGCATAAGAGACTGTTAAAAACTGAGAACAAACTGAGGGTTGATGGGGGGTGGGAGGGAGGGGAGGGTGGGTGATGGGTATTGAGTAGGGCACCTTTTGGGATGAGCACTGGGTGTTGAATGGAAACCAATTTGTCAATAAATTTCATATATAAAAAAAAAAATAAATAAATAAAAAAAAAAAAAAAGAGTTGGATGCTTAACCATCTGAGCCACCCAGGATCCCCAAGCAGTGATATTAATTTTACATAAGCTTCCTGATAACTGAAGACAGACTTTGGTACATATTCTAGGAGGTCAAAATTGTTCTGATACAAAACCCTCCCAAACAGTTTTCATTAAAAAAAAAAAAATCTGTAGTTCAATACCTCTCAGAATTATAGGTTAATATTTTTAACATAATTTAAGCATGCCAAATACCATAATACATAATAGTTAAAATATCATGATATACTGTTGTGCAACCTCAAAATACAATTTTTTGTCAATATACAAAAATTAATCAATGAAATTCATCATATGCATTGCTTTCCTAATGCTGCTATAACAATTTACGACAAATCAGTAGTCTAAAAATTTTTTTTTAATGTTTATCAAATTATGGTCTGGAAGTCAGAAGTTCAAAAAGAGATTTAAGGGTCTAAAATAAATGTTTTGGCAGAGCAGAATTCTTTTTGCAGAGTCTAGGAGAGCATCCACTCTTTGTCTTTTTTAGTTTCCATAGGCTGTTTATATTTCTTGGCTCATGGCCCCCTTCTAACAATAGCGGTAACAATAAAACATTACTAAGATAATAAGGAAATCTAAATAAAGGGGAGATATCATGGATGGTAAAAATTTTTTAAGAAGTTATTTATACAAATTGAAATGTATATATAATATATTTTCAATGCAATGCCAATTAAAATCTCAAAATCCAGCAGGTTTTTCCTTTTACAGAATTTGACAATCTGATTCTAAAGTTTATATTAAAATTAAAATCCCAGAAATGGACCCACAAAGGTATAGCCAACTAATCTTTGACAAAGCAGGAAAGAATATCCAATGGAATAAATACAGTCTCTTCAGCAAGTGGTGCTGGGGAAACTGGACAGCGACATGCAGAAGAATGAAGCTGGACCATTCTCTTACACCATACATAAAAATAAACTCAAAATGGATGAAAGACCTAAATGTAAGACAGGAAGCCATCATAATCCTCGTGGAGAAAACAGGCAAAAACCTCTTTGATCTTGGCCGCAGCAACTTCTTACTCAACACGTCTCAGGAGGCAAGGGAAACAAAAGCAGAAATGAACTACTGGGACCTCATCAAAATAAAAAGCTTCTGCACAGCAAAGGAAACAATCAGCAAAACTAAAAGGCAACCAACAGAATGGGAGAAGATATTTGCAAACGACATATCAGATAAAAGGTTAGTATCCAAAGTCTATAAAAACTTATCAAACTCAACACCCAAAAAACAAATAATCCAGTGAAGAAATGGGCTAAAGACATGAATAGACACTTCTCCAAAGAAGACATCCAGATGGCCAACCGACATATGATAAAATGCTCAACATCACTCATCATCAGGGAGATACAAATCAAAACCAAACTGAGATACCACCTTACACTGTCAGAATGGCTAACATTAACAACTCAGGCAACAACAGATGTTGGCAAGGATGCAGAGAAAGAGGATCTCTTTTGCACTGCTGGTGGGAATGCAAGCTGGTGCAGCCACTCTGGAAAACAGTATGGAGTTTCCTCAAAAAATTAAAAATAGAACTACCCTATGACCCAGCAATTGTACTACTAGGTATTTATCCAAGGGATACAGGTGTATTGTTTCTAAGGGACATATGCACCCCAATGTTTATAGCAGCACTATGAACAATAGCCAAAGTATGGAAAGAGCCCAAATATCCATCGATGGATGAATGGATAAAGAAGATGTGGTATATATATACAAGGTAGTATTACTCGACAATCAAAAAGAATGAAATCTTGCCACATGGATGGAACTGGAGGGTATTATGCTAAGCGAAATTAGTCAGAGAAAGACAAATGTCATATGACTTCACTTATATGAGGACTTTAGGAAACAAAACAGATGAACATAAGGGAAGGGAAACAAAAATAATATAAAAACAGGGAGGGGAACAAAACATAAGACACTCTTAAATATGGAGAACAAACAGAAGGTTACTGGAGAGGTTTTTGGGAGGGGGGATGAGCTAAATGGGTAAGGGGCGTTAAGGAATTGTCTCCTGAAATCATTGTTGCACTATATGCTAATTTGGATATAAATTAAAACAAATAAAATTAAAAAAAATAGTTTTCTAGACAAATATAAACCACCAAAATTTTTTTAAAAAGGAAAAAACACACAAATTAAAATTTAAAATTTAAAAACTAATGCTGAAAAAATATAACATAAAAAACATGTTAGAAATGTTGAACATGGTTAAAGAGTCTGGCATAATCTGGGTTGGAGTCCCACAAAAGAAGCAAAGAGAGAATGGAGCAAAAGCAATGTTCGACAGTTATCAACAATTTGTTTTACACTTTCTGTGGTGTCATTAAAATCTTCAAAGAAATAGGAAGACAATTTGAAGTTATATTTTCAAATTAGAGTACCTAAGAGCTAAAGTGATAATTTTTTGTTGGCATGATTCAATTCTTCACATGATATACTGCAAGAAGTATGTTCCTTTGTAAGATATGCTGTAGTAGTCAACACATCTGGTTCACAAATCTTCCCTTTTGTATCCCCACAGGATTATTTTAGTTCTAAATTCTGAATCAGAAAAATGTAACTTTACTCAATTACACAGACAAATCAAGAGAATGATAATATGGGCTCTAGTACACGAAGCAATTCAGCAGCTTCTATTTTTGACTGAGCATTAGTGTTTTTTGGGGGAGATGAGTAAACTTTTGATTTTTCAATAAAAAAACAAAAAATATTTTAGGATTGTAGGATTATAGAAGAAAAAACTTCAACAATTGCAGTAATTGAGTATTTTTAAAATTAAAGAATTAACCACATGGTATGATTTGATAGAATTAGTGATGGGTGAATGTGTATTTCTGATACATTGTTTATTTTTTTGTTTGTTGTCAATAATTCATAATAAAAAAGTAAAAGCAGAAAAAAATAAAATTTATATTAAAATCCCAAGCACTGAATAAGGCCAAGACAATTTTGACATAAAGAACAATGCTGGGGAACTTATACTACCTGATTACAAGACTTACTATAAAGCTGTATAAGCAAGAAACTGTGCTATTGGAATAAAAATAGTCATATAGAACAATGAATCAGAATAAAGAGTACAGTGATAGATGAACATACATTTGGTCAATTGATTTTCAAAACAGGTCTTAAAGCAATTCAGTGGGGCAAGGATAATATTATCAACAATTGAGGTTGAAACAATTGGATATAGCCATATTTCAAAAAATCATTCTCACCCCTTATGTCACAAAACATATGAAAATTAACTTGAAAACCATCATACATCTAAATATAAGATACAAAGAAAACTGTGAAATAAAATCTAATATAGTAGACTTAGTGAAAAGCAAAAATGTTTTCTAATATCACTGTTAAAAATGTAAAATTGTTGGAGCACTTGGGTGGCTCAGTTGCTTAAGTGTCCGACTTCAGCTCAGGTCATGATCTCATGGTCAGTGAGTTCAAGCCCCGCTTTGGGCTCTGTGCTGACAGCTCTGAGTCTGGAGCCTGCTTCAGATTCTGTCTCTCTGTCTCTCTCTCTCTCAAAAATAAATAAATGTTAAAAGAGGGTAAAAATGTAAAAGCTTAAGTCATAGAACAGAAGAAACTATTGCAAACAATATAAAGAGGTTATATTACATAAAACAAATACTAATTTCTAGAATATGCAACAAACTCTTAAAAAGTCAACAGTAAGAAGCTAAGCAAAAACAAACCAAATCAAACAATGTTTGAACCACACATTTCACCAAAGAAGATGTAGAATAGCCAGTAAGCAAATGGGACATGTTTAACATAATTAGACATCATAAACTTGCAAGTTAAAAGCACATGGAGAAACTGCTCCACAAACACTAGGATGGCTATGGTTGAAAAGACTGACAATATCAAGTGCTGGTGAGGGTAAGGAGCAACTGGAATTCTCATCTATTGTTCATGGGAATTTAAATGGTACAATCTCTTAAATTTGGCAATGTATTACAAGTTAAAATTATTCTTACCATATGTTCCACACGTCCATACTTTGTATTTACACATGAGAAATAAAAGCATGGATCAACCCCAACTCTTGTGTATCAATATTCACAGTAGCATCACTTTTAATATTCAAAAACTGGCCAGAGATCAAATATCCATAGATATATGAATGAATAAAAAGAAAAACAAATCTATACTATATCTGTACATGGAATGCTAGTCAGGAATGATAAAATCAAACTACTGATGTATGCAACAAGAAATAAATTCTGATTTTTTAAGTAAAAAAGTAGGATAAATAAAAGCACATATAATTCCATTTACATAAATCCAGAAAATGTTGATAAATGTACAGTGACAGAAAGCAGATCTGTGATTTTTCAGGCATGGCAGAAGGGGAGAAATTGATTAAATAAGACGAAGAAAACATTTAAGGTGATAAGCATGTTGATTATCTTGATGGTTATGATGTTTTTCTGATACACACATATATCAAAACTCTTCAAAAGTTCTTTTTAATTTGTGAAGTTTATTATATGTAAGCACAAACTAAGAAAAAGGTGTTAATAAAAAGTGTAAAATGTCACTAATGACTACCGGTATTTTCAGCATCCAACACAATTGATGTTGACAGTTAATTCATATCCTTCAAGTCTATTTTTGTTATGTATATGCTCAAAAGTTTATTTATGCAATGAAAATATAATGTATATAGAATGTTTTATCATGTTTTTTTCAAACGACTGGCATTTCCCTTATTATTATTCATTTATGATGCAGAAGACAAAGTGAATATATATGATATATATGAGTATGTATTTATATAATATATGATAATTCAATGAAGCTAATAACTCAAATAACCTATTAACTCAATGCTGTGTGATATAATACAAATAATACTTATCCTTAGTGGATTTAAAAACTGCAAGTATGGGATGCCTGGGTGGCTCAGTCAACTAAGCGCCCATCTTCGGCTCTGGTCTATGATCTCTCGGTTCATGAGTTCGAGCCCCGCATTGAGCTCTGAGTTGTCAGCTCAGATTCCGCTTCAGATTCTGTGTCTCCCTCTCTCTCTGTCCCTTGCCCACTCACAGTGTCTGTGTGTGTCTGTCTGCCTCAAAAATAAAGTAAAACATTTTTTTTTTTTTAAATTTTTTTTCAACGTTTATTTATTTTGGGGACAGAGAGAGACAGAGCATGAACGGGGGAGGGGCAGAGAGAGAAGGAGACACAGAATCGGAAACAGGCTCCAGGCTCTGAGCCATCAGCCCAGAGCCCGACGCCGGGCTCGAACTCACGGACCGCGAGATCGTGACCTGGCTGAAGTCGGACGCTTAACTGACTGCGCCACCCAGGCGCCCCAAAACATTTTTAAAAATTAAAAAAAAATACCAAATATTTAAAAACTGGAGTTCTGAACTTAAGTTCTCTTATTATTTGTGATATTGATAAATAACAAATTTTCTACAATTCCACTTTCTCATGTTTAGAATAAAGCACAAAATGGCTCAAAATTAATTAATTACATACCTATATGTCTGTTATAGTACTAGAGCACAAAATGAAACTTAATGACTATCATTTACCAAGTAAAAAATTTTTAAAAGCAATTGAAATTATTTCTTCTTGTTTTATTGTTATTAATCGGTACACTCTTTTCTTTCAGAAACTAATGCTCACAAATCAAAAACTAAACAAAACCAAGCACTGAAAGAGGAAGAACAAAGTTCATTTTTAACATAGAAAATATATAAATATGCTTTATGTAACCTTTTCTGTTTCCAGGGAACAATGACCCTGAAGCTGAAGACACTTGGTTAAGGTGAAGGAATTGCCAGGGTCAGACAACTCCTAGCCCTTGCAAAGAGCCCCTTATGCGATTGATGTTATCAGAACTCACCCCCCACTCAGAGCATCTTTTGCCTCCCAGATCCCCCCCAAGGTCAGTTAGTTCCTTTTGTTCCATCTCCTAACATTCTCTCAATATAGAAATTTCCAACCAGCAGATAATGATGTGACCCATATAAGCACTGCCATATGCCATTCTAGGGTCTCTGTGAGATTAAAATCCATGAGTTCTCCTTACCTGCACATGGGTAATTCTTGAGTGAAAAAGCTTTGGCTCTGCCACGGTGAATAGGTGCATATGGGGAAACCACATTTCTGTCAATATGATTACATAAGCTGCTGTTAGATGAGACTGGAGCCAAGCAAAACAAATGGAAGAGAAATTTGGAAAGGAGTTAGGAAATATTTGCTTTCAACCTAATTAGAAAAGACTATTTTGACTTCTTGTGTTCACATAATGTTTCTGTTCATCATTTCCACCGGAGGACAGGAAAAATTTAAAGGAAAACTACAGATAGTCCCCAATTTACAATGGCTCAACTTACAACTTTTTGACTTTAAAATGGCACAAAACTGAAATGCATCCAGTAGAAACTGTACTTTTGTAGCAGGATTCTCTCACAGAGAGTCGTGACACCAAGGCTTTTTTTTTCCAGGAAGCATCTTTATTCATGCCAGCACAACTCAGTTGGCTTCCTACCCGAAGAACTGAGCCCCCAACGCCAAGTGGTGTGTGGTTTTTTATACATTTTTTACTTCTTTGTCTCCCATGTATGGTAACTCACAAACAGGCAGTCAGATTAAGTGGTCTCATGTTACAAGGTCTTGATGGATGTTGTCAGGTACTTATGCATAACCAGGTTGCCTTGAGGGTTTTTTTTTCCTTTCCTTAGGGAGGGGACCCTACCACACTTTCAGTTCTGAATTTTGACCTTTCTGGGGCTCATGATATTGCCTGTGACCCTCTCTCTTGATGCTGCGCAGCCACAGTTCCCAGTCAGCCACAGGATCACAAGGTTTAAACAAATGATACATTTACTACTGTTTTGTACCCAAGCATTCTGTTTTTCACTTTCAGTGCAGTATTCAGTAAGTTACAGGAAATAGTCAACACAGCATTTATTATAAAAACAGGGCTTGTGTTAGATGATTTTGCCCAACTGTAGACTAATGTAACTAATGTAGCCTAGGCTGGCTAGACTAAGCTGTGATGTTCGGTAGGTGTATTAAGTGTGTTATCAACTCTCAGTATTTTCAACTTAACGTAGGATTATCAGAACATAACTTCACAGTACATTGAGAAAGATCTCTATTAAAAATATTTCCCCCCTGAAAACACTGCAAGCAAGAGTCAGTCTGAAAAATTGTTCTTCAACGTTTTTCGTTCTTCACTAAATGAAAGAATCTGCTTTACCCTTTTGCAGTGGTTTCCTCATTGTCATCCCCAAATTGAAATTTGTAGGTATGTTAATGAGAATTTTTTTTGATGACAGATTCAATGTCAGAAGAGTAGAAGTCACATTTAACTCACTAAAGACAGCTACTGTTATTCTTCTGAATTTGCAATTTCCGTAACAGACTTCAGTATCCACAGGTAACTCAAAGTATACCTTATTTTATGAATGGGTTCTAATTATTTCAGAAAGAATTCCTTGGAGAACATATATTTTCTGTATTTTTGACAAAATGTAGTGATCTGAGAGTTATAAATAAATATATAATTTTTTCTTCTGTCACAAATACGTTAGACAACATTGTTTAAGGATAAGAATATGCATAGAGAATTAGGTAACATTACTGAGCATTGTTTACATAGTTCCAGATATCCTGCTCAAGGACTTGAGAGCAGACACTAGAAAATGTATCATCATCTTTTTTCCCTACATCTCCATAAAAATTTCAGTGGAGTAAATTTTTGATCAGAGCAGTATTGTTTTCCTTTGGACCTACTCCTGAGTGATTCAACTGTAGGAAAACATTTATTTATGCGTGTATGTATGTATGTATGTATGTATGTATGTTTATTTTTGAGAGAGAGCACAAGCATGGGAGGGGAAGAGAAGAGAGAGAGAGAGAGAATCGTAGGGCCTGATCTCACCAACCGTGAGATCATGACCTAAGCCAAAACCAAGAGTCGGTTGCTTACCTGACTGAGCCACCCAGAAAATCTTTATTTATAATTGATGAGATCACTATTTAAAAAATAGCAAAATTGAAAGGTATTAAGAAATATAATAATTATAGATTGTATATTCTTTCCATGCATTTCAATTTCATATAGTCACACCTGAAGGGAGAGAATTCTGAGTATTATTTTTTATTGTAAAATGTCTACATACTTATGAAAATTAGTCCTACATGAATTTAATAAAACTGCATTTTGCTTTCAAATATCTTCATATTCATTTCTTGCTTCTCTCGATATTCTAACAAGAAATTATTTAAGCCACTCTTCTATATTGCATCTCATAATTTTACAGTGGTAAATAGGTCAATTTTTATTCTAGTCAGCATTCTGAATATGGATAATATTACTGTGTTACTCACTTTCTATGTTGTAATCTTGGGGAGACGCATGGATATCCTGGCCATAGCTACATCTCTATTGTATCTCTAATTTTAATCACAAACAGTAGCTCTATAATGATTTTTGACAGGCTGATGTATTCTCCTTATTTGTGCTTTTAAATGACAGTACCATGAACCTAGTAATTTCTCAAGTCTTTCTCCAATTGAATGGAAAGAAAGTCACACCTCCAGAACACTTGCTTGTTCTTCTTCACTTCTTGATAGACAGTCGAAGAGTTTCTAGTTTGGGGCTAATAGAAAAAAAATTTGTGGGGCGCCTGGGTGGCTCAGTCGGTTAAAAGTCCTACTTCGGCTCAGGTCATGATCTCACTGCTTATGGGTTCGAGCCCCGCGTCGGGCTCTGTGCTGACAGCTCAGAGCCTGGAGCCTGCTTCAGATTCTGTGACTGCCCCTCCCCTGCTCATGCTCTGTCTCTCTGTCTCTCAAAAAACAAATAAACGTTAAAAAATCTTTAAAAAAAAGAAAAAAGAAAAAAAATTGTTATGGACATTTGTGTGCATCTTTGCATGGGCTGTGATTTCATTTCTCTTGGTTAAATACATAACAGTGGAATGGTCAGCTGCCAAACTGTTTTTGACAGTAGTTGTGCCATTAAACATTCACATAGTAAAACATGAATTGAGTTGGTCCACATTTTCACTGACACTTGCTCTTTTTCATTTTTGTCATTCTAATGGATGTGTAGTTGTATCTCATTGTGATAATAATTTGGATTTCCCTACTGGTGAATGATATAGAACATCTTTTCCTGTTTTTTTTTTGTTTTTGTTTTTGTTTTTTACCAATTATATATCCTTTTCTGTGAATTGTCTGTTCAAAACTTTGAAGATCATAATTGCTTTTGTCTTCAGATTGTTATCAGACTTCTTATATAAAATGGATACAATTCCAGTTTCACATATGTAATTTTGAACCAAATTTCTACTCATCTTTTAATGGTGCTTTGTTGCTTAACTGTGCCTTTCCAAAATCAAGAATTCTAGTTTTGAAAGAGGTCAAATTATCAACTTTTTCATTTATGAATCATATGTTTGGCATCGATTCTAAGAAATTTACCTTATTATTGTCACATATTTTGCTTGTTTTTTTTTCTATACACTTTACAGTTTTACACATTACACTTTGATCAAGAATCCATTTTGAATTAATTTATAATTTTAAACATATGGAGCAAAATTCAAAATTTATGCCTATTAATACCCAGTGTTCCTTTCTCCACTGAATATTCAGCTTTTAAAATAAATTGGTAATTTATGCCTGCATCTGTTTTGGGATTCTATTCTCTTCCACTGAGTATCTTAGTCCAACTGCTATACTGTCTTGATTACCCAGAATTATAATAAGAACTTACTTCTCTAACATAGTTATTTAGCAATTTAAATTTTCTCTCAACACTCATTTAAATTCCTCTCACACAATTTTGAATTTTATGTTTTTTTTTAAATTGTATTAAAAATGCTTCCTAATTTTCTATTAGATTTATTCTCAGCTCATGATCTATTTAAATGTGTATTACTTAGTATTCAAAATTTTGAGCATATTCCAGATATATCTGTAACTGATTTATAATACTTTTCTATTATAGACAGAGATCAATGCACTTTGTATGCTTTGAAGTACTTTTAAAATATTGACCTCTCTTAAAGGACCAGAATATCTTCTATCTTGATAAATACCTGTGTGTGCTAAAAAAGTGTATTGTGCCTGAGAGAGTTTATTCAAAGAACACTACATGGATTTGTTATAGAAATTTGATCTTACACAAATGTGTGAGCTGACTAAGCAGTATGTAAGGTTTATTCTTCACATCTCCTGCTGGAGATTAAGGCCACTGGAGAGGCAGTTGGGAAGGACAGATGTGAGAGAGAGAGAGAGAGAGAGAGAGAGAGAGAGAGAGATCAGACTGGAGTCAACTTCATGATCTGAAAACCCACCAGGATGGAGGGTGGGTGACAGACACCTGGCAGAAGTGAGGCCCTTCATCTTGGAGTTAATTATGCCTACCCACCCCAGATACTGTAGAAGTTGAAGGAAGATCCAACAGAAGATGGAGCGGTTGCTATCGACCTGCTACTTCTAACAAATTGATTCAGCAGATTATCAGCAACTTCCAAAAGCTACAAAATGGTTTCCGCTTCATTTCCACCTAGAAATCTGCCACAAGAATCTCCTTGGTGGCCCCAAATGACCAGAAATTCATAGGAATGATCATCATGGGAAATGTAGTTCAGTCTTCTTAAGTTCATGCATATCAAAGTGGCTTCATGTTTTCTGCTGATTTGGTTAGATGTTCAATAAATGCCAAATGAGTTTAGTAGTTGATCATATTAAGTCCTGCATATCAATTCTGATTGTCTTTATGTTGTATCAATTTTTGTGAGAGAGGTAATGAATTTTCTAACTATATTTGTGGGGTCCTTTTGTTTCCCCTTGCTTTATTTTATTTTAAAGTTTATTTATTTTGAGAGAGAGAGAGAGAGAGAGAGAGAGAGAGAGAGAGAGAGAGCAGGGAGGGGCAAAGAGAGGGAGAGAGAGAATCTCAAGCAGGTTCCAGCCCTGGTGCGGAGCCAGACCTCCTGACTGTGAGATCATGACTTAGCTGACATCAAGAGTTGGTCACTAAACTGACTGAGCCACCCACATGCCCCTCCCCTTGCCTTATAAAACAAAAATTTTCCAATAAAAATGTAAAATAGCCACTTAATCAATGTTTGTTATTTGAGTAATAAGGTTTTGTGTGGGTTTTTTGCTAAATGTATTAAATATTTAAATGGTGAAGAATGGAACTATAAGAAATAATGTGAAAAAAAACACTGCATATCAAGGCATTAGTTGAGATTGCTTTTAAAAATTTAAAAATAGTAGTGTTTGCACATACAAGTACATAATAGTCTGTAGATATACCTAATCCCAGTTTAAAAATATGTATATGTGATTTAAAGAGAAATTGATGAGAGGTATATAATTGGTGCCCATTACTGTTAACCTCAGAAACAGGAAGTGGGTTATATATGTTTACTAAGGTTCGTTCTATTTTCATCCACACTGAATGGATTTTTTTTTCCTTTTGGAAACATTTCAAGCATCAGTTGAATTTCTACAATAATAAAAAGAAAGGGAGGTAATGGAAGACAAGGATTCAGCCACTCAGCTGGTATTTTCTTTGGCTTATTTATTTACAATGAAGATCTACCTTCATAGTATTTTGTTAGCACACTAGTCTAAGTCTATTTTCCTGTAGTGGTGATTGAACACAAAGGGAGAGATATCAATACAGATTATTAATACAGAGAGTGATGTTTGAAAAATCAACTTTTATATATGACACAAGAAATTAAAATAATCTATTATTTGTTCTATTAATAACTGATTGAAAATTCATGGCATTATTATATCAATTACATTTCTGTTGACAATTAATATGAAATATATGTTTCACTATGCTATGAAGAGATTCTGGGTACTGAGATGACCATTAACCCATATGCCTATAATTGCCAAAATGCTCAATTTTGTCACCTGAATTATGAAAAGAAGTAGACCAAGCTCTCATTAAATATTAATATTTAATGATACAGTAAACTCTGTTTTGAAACTAGACACAGCTACAATGTTTGCATTGCAAAAAAATTTCATGAGTTCTTCTTATTATTAAAAGGAGGGACACCGGGGTCGCTCAGTCGGTTAAGCATCCGCCTTTGGCTCAGGTCATGATCTCGCAGTTTGTGGGTTCGAGCCCTGCATCGGGCTCTGTACTGACAGCTCAAAGCCTGGAGCCTGCTTTGGATTCTGTGTCTCCCTCTCTCTCTGCCCCTCCCCAGCTCATGCTCTGTCTCTTTCTTTCTCTCTCAAAAATAAATAAACACTAAAAAAAAATTTAAAGGAAAAAATCAGTTGTGCAATTTTTAAAAACTTATTTAAAGCAGAACTAGATTTATAAAGCTACATATCAGATATAACAGTTGTGGCTGGATGTTTAATTCACACTTTTTAAACTATATGCTGTACCTTCTTAGCATTTTGTTGATTTCCTCACCTATTTATCTTTTTCTCTAACATAGTACTCTTACATAAAGAGTAAGATAACTTATTTTTTTACATTTTTATGTTTCACATATTGTTGTTGTTTTGTTAGTGACTACAAAGGATATCAGATAGAGGGACAAAATAAAATGACTAAACCATCTGAACCACAAATATTTATTCTCTTAAGGTCTTTAATACTGATTTCCTACTAAACTCTATAATGAGTTATTCACTCATGTAGGCATAGAATAAGACAAATCCATGATGTGAGGACTTGGATGGGAATTTTAATTTTATTAAATTGAGGCAAATAATAATGATTTAAAAATAAACAAGACAAATCATCTCCAGCTCAACCTAACCCTATGAGAGAAATGGTGTGCTGCTGAGATTACATTTGCATTTCATAGTCACTTAAAGATCCAGAGTGAAGCTGCAAAAAAACATGAACAGCCAGAAAAATATGGTCTAAAATTTTTTGTTGCAATGAAATATTTCAAAAGTGATTCCTTCCTTAAAATGTTAACAAAATAGTGATTAGAAGCTATAGAGTTCAAATAAACAGTAACAGGGGCACCTGGGTGGCTCAGTTGGTTAAACGTCTGACTTCAGCTAAGGTCATGATCTCGTCTGTGAGTTCCAGCCCTGAGTCTGGTTTTGTGCTGACGACTCAGAGCCTGGAGCCTGCTTCAGATTCTGTGTCTTCCTCTTCTCTCTCTCTCTCTCTCTCTCTCAAAAATAAATAAACATTTTAAAAAATTTAAAAAAAAACACAAAGAGTAACAGTTATTTATCATTTTTAAGTTTATTTATTTTTGTTAGAGAGAGGGAGAGAGAGAGAGAGAGAGAGCACACTCAAGTGGGGAAGGGGCAGAAAGAGAGGAAGAGGGAGGATCCCAAGCAGGTTCCATCCACACTATCAGTGCAATAGCCTGATTCAGGGTTTAAACCTATGCACCAGGAGATCATGGTCTGAGCGGAAATCAAGAGTTGGATGCTTAACCAACAGAGCCACCCAGTCTCCCCAAGAGTTACTTTTCTGATACTTCAAACACTAAGTTTTTTCAAAATGTAGCTTTAATTTGGTTTTATTATTATAAGATAAGGTAACAAATTGTTTAACCAAAACTTGAAATCGGGGCACCTGGCTGGCTTAGTATGTAGAGTCTGAAACTCTTGATCTTGGGGTGAGGAGTTTGAGCCCCACATTGGGGGTAGAGATTACTTTAAAAAATAAATAAACTTAAAAAGAAACAACTTGAAATCAAATTAAGCATGCCTGTGTAAATGCCTTCTAATATACATACCCAGGAATCTTCTCTTCTTACATAAATTTTTATTACTGAAAAGTTTACAACTTCTAATAGGAAACAGGAAAATGTCACTAAGGCAATCTGTCACTGAGTTTTCATAAAACACCTTTCCATCACTATCATAGATATATCCTTTACCTTCTGAAGGCCTGCATAGTGTAGAGCATGCTTTCTAATTAAATGACTATTTGTTTATCTTTTATTATAAGAAAATTTAAAATTTATTATGAGAAATGTATTAATCTATTATAAAGATTATAAGAAATATATATTTGGTCTTCAGCCCTGTTTCTGGTTCACAGTTCCCAAAAACCTTGGAATATTAAACGTGTTGAGGGTGATAAGGGTGTCTTTTGTCATGTTGACCTTTGGAAAGCAGCCCGCCCCACCCCTCTCACTCTCCCCCCAGCCCTGACCTCCGGGGAAGGGACCAGGACTGAAGGTTGAATAAGCCAATGGCCACAATCATGACATTGTAATGAAGCCTCCATAAAAACTCAAAAGGGAAAGCTTTTTAATCTTTCTCTTTTGGAGTACTTCCAGGCTTCGGGAACCAGGACATTTTTGAGTGTCATTGAGCCCAGGCTGCAAACTCCATGACAGGAACTTCTTTGTCAGGCACCTTGCCTTATGTATGTCTTCATCTGCCTGTTGAAACATTGTTTCCCTGAGTTCTATGAGCTGCTTTAGCAAATTAATCAAAGGTAAGGAGAAGGTCACTGGAATCTCCAATCTGTAGTTTGTAAATCAGAAACGTGCCTAAGAGGGGCACCTGAGTGGCTAGGTTGGTTAAGTGTCTGACTCTTGATTTTGGCTCAGCTCTTAATCTGGTGGGTTGTGGGTTTGAGCCCCGTGTCAGGCTTTGTGCTGACAGCACAGAGGCTGCTTGGGATTCTCTGCCACTCCCCTGCTCATGTTCTCTTTCTCTCTTTCTCACTCTCTCTCTCAAAACAAACAAACAAACAAACAAACAAACAAACAAACTTAAAGAAAAAAGAAACAGACAAGGGTTTGCCTCTGACATCTGATGTTGGAGGTAAGAGATAGTCTTGCAGAACTGAACCCTTAACATAGGGAATCTGATGCTAACTTCAAGTAGATAGTATCAGAATTGAGTTGAATTGTCAAACACCATGGAGTCTGAGAATTGCTTGGTGTTGTATGTGAGGGACCCACTCCTCCCACCCCACATCAGCATTGAGTCCAGGATCCCTAAAAATAATTACATCCAATTGAATAATTTTTGCACTGTGATATAAAATGTGGATTCACCCATTATAATATGTTGAATATAACATTGCCACAAGGGAGAAATAAAAATGAGAGAGAAGAGAGTTGTAGTCTAGAAAAGGTCAAGCTAAAGGAAAGACAAAGAATGAGAATATGTTTCTTTTTGTATACAGCATTGTGTAGGACCAAGGAGAATTTTCAGACAGATTATGAAGGGGACAAGGAGGACTCATTCTAACAGCCTTATCAGAAACATCTCTGAAGAATATATATACTACAAAAAATGGCCGGGTGACACCAAGTTTCTTACAAATTAGAGACCTAAACAGTACATGCTTATTCTCTGTCCCTCATCTAGCCCTGGAGATGACAGAAAAGAGACAGGAATTTTGAGAGTCCTTTTTTTTTTTTTTTTTCCAGTTTTAAAATGGATGCAATGTTTATGGACCGTAGGATGTTTGCATCCTTTTGTTTTCTGAGGGGGCACGAAGACATGGCCTCAGTTCTAGAAGTTGAAAGACCAAGAAGAGGAGATGGGCTGCTGTATAGGATAGTCACATTATTTCTCTCTCCCTCATGCCCTGATAAGGTCAAGCCAGTGACTGAGAGAGGAAGGGCTTAATTGGGGTAGCAGTTGGAAGGGGTGTGAAATTTGATGAAATAAGTACTAAGTACACCTGGAATTTAGGTTAGGATAGTCAGCAAGGTGCCAAATGAAAGGAAATTGCAAAATTTAAGTTGGAAGAAGAAACTTGTTACCTAATGATGAGTGTCCTAGAGATAGATTCTAAATATGTGTTACTCATCCTTTGCCAATTACAGAGTAATGTTCAGTGTTAAGACACTGCTGGGGGCAGGTAGAGTGGAGAGCCAAGAACCTAGAACCACAAATATACTTAGTTCTGGCAGCCTCTAGTCCTTTTTAATTAAAAGGGTTTCAGCCAGGAACAGAAGTTGCAAAATAGAGCTGCAGTGATGTTATCTTGAGGATGGGAAGTGTGCATTTTGGGGGATAAAGGGTAAGGAGCAGATGACCATTGACAGTAAAATAAAACCTCTCAGAACTAATGTCTTTTTCCAACTCTGCCAAACACACCATGAAAAAATGGAAGACAAAGCCCTATCTGATCTTTGCAGACTTAACTACCCAAACTAAGAAATATGGGGAAATTTTCAGTATATCAAAGTTATCTTCTGATGTTGTGAGAGAAAGATAACAACAGAGCATTTGCCAAAGGAAGCTAAATTATTAAAAAGTCAATAACATTTGAAATAAACAGAAATGTCATTATAGAAAAATACACAATGAAAATGTAAATGATCAAATGTTTATAAATCATAACCATTTGGAAATATTGGAAATTAAAAAAAAAGTTGAGATGAAAAACTCAAAAGGAAAGATTGCAAAGTCAATGAGATACAAATGTAGGTAAAGTATAAATTAGTAAGAAAAAACATTGGTGGAGAAATTGCTTATGTATTAGAACATCTTTTTTGATTGCTGACTTTTTATCTAGCTTCTGTGCTGAACTATCTAATATAGTTAAATATAAATTTTAATAGAAAAAATATAAAAGTAACTTAAGTGATTTTTTTTGAAAATTTAGAAAAATCATTGTCACAGCCTTTTTTTTAAAGTTTGTCTATTTATTTTTGAGAGAGAGAGAGAGAGAGAGAGAGAGAGCAAGAGAACACGAGTGGGGGGAGGGGCAGAGAGAGGGAGAGACAGAATCCAAGCAGGTTCCGTGCTGTCAGCACAGAGCCCCATGCGGAGCTCCAACTCATGAACCATGAGATCATAACCTGAGCCAAAATCAAGAGTCATCACTTAACCGACTGAGCCACCCAGGTGCCCCCATTGTCATAGTCTTTATCATCTTTGTTAATTCTTTGTTAAGTACTCCCAGCATATTATAAATATTCCTTAATATACTGGGAAATTGGAGAGAGTTACAGGCTGATCTAAGAATATGAGACATACCACATCCCCACTATTATTCAATGGTTCAGGATATATGATCCCTAAACTGTCCAGGGATCTCTGGGCTCTCACCAGTGAAGGAACAATGATGCCCTTTCCTATTAGAAAAAACATGGTTATGAAAATGCTGTCCAAACTGCTTAACCCTTGAGAACATTTTGAAAATTCACAGTGACCCCTAATTTGGACCAGTTGTCAGTCTGCACATCTTGGACTGTTCTATTATACACGTCTCCATACAAAACTGCATAGAACCCAATTTTTATCGTAGAGCTCTTATAATTGAGAATCAGGGCTGTGTTGTCTTTGCTCATGGCATCAAATAAAAGTCATTCAGTCTGGCTTTTCTTTAGGTTTCCCTATAATCAGATCAACTTTTGTGCCCATTTGCTCTCCACTGTGAATCCAACAACCTAATCAGACTTGTCCTCAATACTGCTCTTTACTAGCTTTGCTTCACAGATCTTGTGGACATGCCTCAGTATTACATGTGCACACGTGTGTGTGCATACACACACACATACACACACACGCAGTTTTAATGGAACAGTGTGTTCCAGCTTTTGAGTCCAATCATGAGAGTGACTCTGAAGTTACCCTGAGATTTCTTTCCATGTGTAAGTGTGTTGCTGTGTGCACAAACACTCCTGATAAGCTCTGGTCATGGGAGTGATGTTGGGAAGTATTCAAAAAGTTGCATTATAATTTGTGTCACATTTCCTTATAGATATTTAGCATATGAAGTTCATTGGGGGTCACACAAACAGTTCTCATCCTCAAAGTAACTTGGTTTCTACTGCCTCTTTCTTACACATGATATGACCAATGATGAAAACCTAGAGAATTTTCTTTTATATAAACTTCTAGAAAGAAAGATCATATCTATGGGGGGAAAAAAGAACAAACTGAAACTGAAAACAAAACACCAGGTGCTGGGATCTCTGTGTGGTCATACACTTTAGCAGGTTTCTTTAGTGTTGAGATTCACTAATATTTATGTCTGCATTTGAAATAAGTGAGACAATATCCTCTATAGATGTATTATATTTTGTATATAATCAGTGCTGAATATATATTTTGTTAAATTAAGGAAAACAATTCCACCCCTGCTTTACAAATGTAGATATCAAACAATAAGACATTTAAATCACTTCCAATTAAGCAATTTGCCTTGTAAGTAATAAGACTGGACTCTTCGATTGCTTTGTGAATTATTTTAATCATCAATTTAAAATAGAAGTAAAGTTAAGATATAAAGAATTACAGTGCATGTTAGTTGGGCAGGAAAGACAAACATCGAGGAGGTAGCAGGGGAAGGAGTTAATAGCAAAAATACGAAGTTATTGTCAAGGGGCCAGTTATACCATGAGTTGAATTTTGTCAACCTGAGAACTACAGGTCACATGATTTAAACATGGGGCAGGTGTTGGGCTGGACGCTTCACTTCTGTAGTAAGGAACTTTAAACCAGTGTTGGATCAGGACAGGAGTGGGTGGCATTGATGTAAATCTACTGATGCCTGTATGTGCTCAGTAAAAATTAGGGTCTCACATGTAATTAAAACCAAATGAAACTCAGCAAAAGCTACAGAAGCAAAGTAAGGTAGAAGGTGTAATCCAGCAGACATTTTCTAACAGCACATTATAGTTGCAAATATATTATTTTATCTCCGTGTCACACAGACAACTAGCTTTGCAGAACTGTTGAACCCACTGGCGGCTGCATCCAAAACTACGTTTTTGTGTCTTACAGTTATTGTATTCATCATAGTAGAGGCAGGGGTTAGCTGGAAGGACAAAGCATGTTTACACCGTATTATCTCAAACATTCACCATCACTGAAGAAACAGATAAACTTCTCAAACACATAAATGAAATTATCCACACCCTGCATGTCCAAGGCCTCTGGAAATCATCAATCTTTTATCTGTATCTGTGTGTTTGGTTTTTTAGATTCCACATGTAAGTGAGATCATATGGTATTTGTCTTTCTATATCTGACTTATTCACTTAGAATATGCCTTCAAGATCCATCCCTGTTGCTGTAAATGATAAGACTTCCATTTGTTTTATAGCTGAACAGTATACATAGTGTATACACACACACATACACACACACAGAGATGCACAGTATACTATACATAGTATATACTACACTATATACAGAGAATATATATATACATACATACACATACATATATACATATGTACACATATATACATATATATGTATATATATGTACACATATATACAGATATATGTGTATATATATATGTATATACACACACACACCATATTTTCTCTATCCATTCATCTGTCAATGGACACTTAGGTTGTTTCCATGCCTTAGCTATTATAGGTAATGCTTCAAAGAACATAGAACTCAAGAACATTCTTGAGTTAATGTTTTTGGTTTCTTTTAGATAAATATCCAGAAGTAGAATTGCTAGATCATATGTTAATTATACTTTTTAATATTTTGAGGAGCCTCCATACCATTTGCCATAGTGACTACACCCATTTACATTCCCTTTAACTTCACAGAACGGTTTGTTATTTGCCACACCCTTGCCAACGTTTATTATCTCTTGTCTTTTTTATGAGAGCCATTCTAACAGGTATGCATTATATCCCTGCATTTCCCTGGGGAAATGATGTGATGTTAAATACTTTTTCATGTACCTGTTGGCCATATGGACATCTTTGGAAAAATGTCAATTTAGTTCCTCTGACAATGTTTTAATTGATTTTTTAATTTAGCTTTCTAATTTCTTTATATATTTTGGAGATTAACTTCTTATCAGACATATGATTTGCAAGTTTTTCCCCCATTCAATAGGTTGTCTTTTCATTTTCTTAATGCATTTCCTTGTTTTGCAGAAGCTTTTTAGTTGGATGCAGTCCCACTTGTTTATTTTTGCTTTTGTTATTTTTGCTTTCAGTGTCAAATCCAAACAATCATCACCAAGATTGATGTTGAGGAGTTTGCCCCCATGTTTTCTTCTAGGAGTTTTATGGTTTCAGGTTTAGTGTTCAAATCTTTAATCCATTTTGAGTTGATTTTTGTGTTCAGTGTAATATATGGGTCCTGTTCCATTCTTTTGCCTATGACTGCCTAGTTTTCCCAACACCATTTATTGAAGAGATTGTCTGTTCCCTTTGCATGTATTTGGCTTTTTTGTTGTAAATTAATCAACCATGTATGAGTTGGATTATTCCTGGGCTCTCCATTCTGTTGCATTGATCTATGTGTCAGTTTTTATACTAATACCATGCTGTTTCGATTACTATATGTAGCTTTGTAATATAGTTTGAAACCAGGGAGTTTGATACCAATAGCTTTATTCTTTTGTCTCAAGATTGCTTTGGCTAGTTGGAGTCTTTTGTGGTTTCATATAAGTTTTAGGATTATTTATTCTAATTCTATGAAAAATACCATTGAAGGGGCACCTGGGTGGCTCAGTCAGTTAAGCAACACATTTTGGCTCAGGTCATGATCTCACAGTTCGTGGGTTTGAGCCCCACATTCAGCTCTGTGCTGACAGTGTTGAGGACCCTGCCTGGGATTCTCTCTCTCTCCCTCTCTCTCTGCCCCACCCCTATGCACGCTCTCTCTCTCTCTTTCTCCCTCATTCTCTCTCTCTCTCTCTCAAAATAAATAAATAAACTTAAAAAAATACCATTGGGATTTTGATAAGAATTGCACTGAATCTATAGGTAGCTTTGGGTCGTATGGAAATTTAAAAAATATATTAATTCTTCTAATCCATGAACATGGAATATATTTCTATTTATTTGTACCTTTTTCAGTATATTTCATCAATGTCTTAAAATTTTTGATATATAGATCTTTCATCTCCTTGATTAAATTTATTCTTAGGTGTTTTTTTCTTTTTGATGCAATTGTTTTTTTAAATTTCTTTTTCTGATAGTTTGTTGGTAGTGTACTTAAAATAATGGATTTTTGTATATTGATTTTGTATTCTGCAATTTTAATGAATTCACTTATTAATTTCAACAGTTTTCTGGTGGAGTCTTTCTGGTTTTCTATACATACTGTCATGTCATCAAATAGAGACTGTTTAACTTCTGCTTTCTGATTTTAATTATTTGTATTTCTTTTCTTGCCAAATTACTCTTATTAGGACTTCCAGTACTATGTTGAGTTAAAGTGGTAAGAGTATTCATTCTTCTCTTATTCATGGTCTTAGAGGAAAAACTTTTCACCACTGAATATAATACTTTTTGTGGGCTTGTCATATCTGGCCTTTATAATGTCGAGGTAAGTTCCCTGTATACCCAGTTTGAGAGTTTTTATCATGAAAGAATGTCAAATTTTGTCAAATGCTTTTTTTGCATCTATTGAGATGGCTATATGATTTTTATTTTTCATTTTTTGGTGTGGTATATCACATTGTCTGATTTGTGGATGGTGAGCCATTCTTGTATCCATAGAATAAACTCCACTTGATTGTGGTGTATGATTTTTTCAGTGTATGTTGCAATTGTTTTGCTAAAGTTTGTTGCTCTTTTTGCATCTATGTTCATCAGATATATTGGACTGTAATTTTTTTTTTTTTACTGCAGTGTTCTCACCTGATATTAGTATCATGGTAATGGTAGCCTCATAAAATGAGTTTGGAACAGTTTTAGAAGTATTGGTATTAGTTATTTAAATGTTTGGTAGAATTCACTGGTAAAGACATCTGGTCTCTAGCTTTTCTAAGTTGGGAGATTTTTTATTATTGATTCAATCTACTTCCTAGTACTTTGTTCACAGTTTCTACTTATTCATAGAACATAATTATATTCACAGAATATAATTATTCTGTCATTCAGTCTTGGTGGGGTCATGTTTATTTATTCATAATTTAGTCTTTGTAAGTTGTATGTTTCTAGGAATTTATCCATTTCTTCAAATTAGTTGTTTAATTTGTTGCCATACAGTTGTGCATAGCATTCTTATGTTCTTTTTGGTTTGTGTGGTATATGTCACTTCTTTATAATGTCTCTAATTTATAATGTCTCTTCTTTAATTTATAATGTCTCAGTTATAATGTCTCTTCTTTAATTTCTATTTTTAATTGAGTCCTCTATTTTCTTCTTTTCCTTCTTCCTCCTCCCCCTCCTCCCCCTCCTCCCCTTCCGCCTCCTCCCCTTCCTCCTCCTCCTCCTCCTCCTTCTTCTTCTTCTTCTTCTTCTTCTTCTTCTTCTTCTTCTTCTTCTTCTTCTGTGTGACTAAAGCTAAAGATTTTTCTGGGTTATCTTTAACAAAACAGCTCTTTCATTGATCTTTTCCATTGTCTTTTTAGTCTCTATTTTATTTATTACTACTCTGATTTTTGTTATTTTCTTCCTTCTGCTAACTTTGAGCTTAGTTTGTTCTTTCTGTAATTGAGGAATAAAGTAAAGTTGTTTTGAGCTCTTTTTTAGCTGTTGTTAATAGAGGTATTTATTGTTATGAATTTCCCTCTTAGAACTAACTGCTTTTACTACTGTTATATACACTATATTAATTTATATAACTTCCCTATTTTATAAGCATGAATTTTGCTTTTATAAAATTTATTTGAATTACACTAAGTTGATTATACCTACATATCCAGGTCTTTATATTTTTAGGCTTGTTTTCATTCCAGGGTGGCCAATTTTAGATATCTATCTTTCTTCAATATTTCATATCTTCTCATGCATCTGTAGGTGATCAAAGGGTTTAAGATATGCATCTTCTATGTCATAGATTTAACCTTCTTAAGGAATACTTTCTCTTTCCTACTCTCATTTTACTTCTCAGACATTTTTTTTCCCACTATAGACATTGCTTTTACATTTTGGATTAAGAAAATGTACCCCATTCACCAAACATAGATAATTAGTAGATATTTTCTTTCTCAAACAACATTTCTTTCCAGAAATGTGGTGTAAAAAGTGAAGTTGAAAGTGAGACAAAAGGAAGAAAAAGAAAGAATAAAGGAAAACGAGAAAGAGAATATCTATCTATCTATCTATCTATCTATCATCTATCTATCAAGAGAGAGAGAGAATTTGAGACAGATAAAAAGAATCCATTTTCCTTACTTTAAAAGTAAATAGGGGGACCTATGTGGCTCAGTTGGTTAAGCGTCTGACTCTTGGTTTCTGCTCAGGTCATCATCTCATGGTTTATGAGTTTTAGCCCTATATCAGGCTCTGTGCTGACAGTGCGGAGCCTGATTGGGATTCTCTCTCTCACCTTCTCTCTGTCTCTCCCCTGCTCACACACTCTCTCTTTCTCTCAAAATAAATAAATTAACTTTAAAAAAATTAATAAAAGTAAACAGAATGACTTGGTCAGGTGTAGGAAAATAAGTCTTCTGGCTTTCCAAGTCTGAAGTTAAAAGATTTTT
Organism: Lynx canadensis; assembly: GCF_007474595.2. NCBI lineage: Eukaryota > Metazoa > Chordata > Mammalia > Carnivora > Felidae > Lynx > Lynx canadensis. Next base: position 47,883,414 of record NC_044307.1, read on the forward strand.
TTTTTCTGGGTTAGTTATTTCTCTATGAACTTATTGAAAATTTTCTTATCAACATTATCCTCAGGGATTAAGGAATTGTTTCAGAAGGCTCTAGAAAAAGGAACTTTGCCATCTAAAGGAACTTTTGCTATCTAATTGGATGCCATTTAGTGAATAACACGTTGTAGGTAAGGTTTATTTAAGAATTAAAAGGAAGTAGGGGCACCTGGGTGGCTCAGTTGGTTAAGTGGCCAACTTCGGCTCAGGTCATGATCTTGTGGTTCACAAGTTCGAGCCCTGCATTGGGCTCTGTGGTGACAGCTAGAACCTGGAGACTGCTTCAGATTCTGTGTCTCCCTGTCTCTGGCCCTCTCCCTGTTCATGCTCCATCTCTCTCTCTCTTTCTAAAAATATAAATAAATAAACATTAAAAATTAAAAAAAAAAAAGAAAGAAAAGGAAGTATTGTAAGGGGACAGTGTGACTATCGTCTAATACGTTCTGATGTGTCAGTAGGAACATAGAAGAATAAAGATCACTCAGTAAGAAATTACCTGCCCTAATAAGTCGTCAGGCAGGTAGGGGAGTTATGGAGTAGCAAGAAAGCTGAGAACACTGGTATCCTGAAAGAGTATATCTAATTCCAAGGCTGCAATGAGAGAACCCAGAAACTTTTTTATAGAGCGCAGAAAAATTTATGCTTCTATTTACATCTTATCCAGGTTTCCCCTATTAGGGTCATTAACTTTAGGGTGGGAACTTGAGTTTCGGCCTAGACATTCTAATTTCCATTCCAATAGATTTAATCAATCATCTTCTTGGTCACTCTGGGAGAGTGATCTTTGGCAATATTGATCTTTCCTGTGAGAGGGTTCAGATAAAAGTTATAGAAAAGTGCAATATTGTCAAATGCTTAATTTTAAGGACACATGGCTCCTGGGTCAACAGTCTACATTAAGCAAACTGAATGTAAAACTTACTACAAAGTTTATTTTCACAGTCATTTGGACAGTCTTCACATGGATTTCCCACATTATAAGGTTCATTCCTTTTGGCAAGATCATTGCCCCTTAAAAACAGAATAAAGAAAAAATTGATGTAATAAAATTGATGTTTGAACAATGCATATAAAAGTTTACTTACTTTTTATAATAAACTTTGAAAACAGTTTTTGAAAACCACTTCTAGATAATGATTATAATATTTAAGATCAGTTTAAGATTTCTAGATTTACAATGATGAAAATTAATCTTTTTGAATGTATAACAGGTAACTGTGGGGTCCCAAGAATGTTTTCAGACAATTTACACCTATTTGGACAGTCAAGTTCTAACAGGATTGGGGCCTATGAACAGTCAAATCTTACCAAGCAGAAGAGCTTTAGAATCATCATTTTTCTTTATTTATACTCATAAGGACTTGATGAATAGTCATGTAAAAGAGGATGTTAAGAAAATTTTGAGTATAATTGGAGATGTTCTAACTTCATCTTGCACGATGTCATGAAAAACTTGATACATGTTGCTGCTTGTGTAGAAACACAGGGAGCATTGTAAAAGATGAAAGTCCCTCAGTATGGCTAAATCTAAAGTGACAGAGTTGGGGGAGAGAGAGTAGAGAGAGTCTCTAGTTCTAAGCTAATATGAAATTCAGAGAAGACAGTCTTACCTGCAGACATCTAAAAAAAAAAACAACAAAAAACAAAACAATGTGGATGATAGCCAATTCTTAGTATGCTTGGAAAATAAAATAAATGTTCAGTATTCTATTTGATAATTTCCCCCTTTGATATCTGAATTGTTAGAATTTCACTTTATTTCTTCCTACTTTTTTTTTAACTAAGCTTTATTCCCAATGTGGTACTTGAACTCATGACCTTGAGATCAAGAGTCTCATGCTCTACCAACTGAGCCCTCTAAGCACCCCTACATTTCACTTTATAAAAGAAAATTATTACTTAATTTAAGAAGGGATTTTTGTCAGACAGTTGGGCTAATCTTTGCCATAGAAAATTATCCTACCACATCTCTGTATGTTTTACTTTTGTGTATTGTCAGAAATTCACTAGAAACCACCAGCCCCAGCAAAGATTTAGTACAATTTATGTGTTGTAGATGCAAAGAGATCTTACTGCCTTCAATACTAATTACATAGATAAGATCATAACAAATATTAACTACTGAAATCAAGAAATGATTAAGACCACAAAATAACTCATATAGAGCTATTATATGAATATATCTATTGAATCTATACTGATAGTGGAGACCTCATTTGAAGTATGAATATGGTAGCATATTACCAGATAAATAGTTTTTGCTGATTTATATTGAACATCGTTTATTTTGCAACAAAAATGAGGGATAACAGTTAAACATCATGTAAACAGATATTCGTGGTAAACTATTGGGGGAATATATCCTATTCTGAACAGTCTCTAATTTTTCATAATTACCACTGGAGCCATACAGTGTGCCCTTATGGGATTCTGCAATCATTGTCTGAAACTGATTTTACTCTATAACCACAGTTGATAGGGCAAAGGAGTCCACTTATTCTTCACTGAAGCAATCATATTATCTCTTGTGGGAATTGTACTCATACCATGATAACATGGAAATTTAATTTCTAAAGAAAAGACATATACTGAGAGACTAAAAAGCTAACCATGAGAACACTTCAATTTTTGTTTGTTTACTCTTGATATTCCACTATATTTCTGCCCTTGCATTCTAAATATACTCTTGAATTGCTTAAGTAAATATTGTTTCTTTGCTTATGCTAATCAATAACACATAACAAGACTACTGGTAATAGCTTTGATTTTGGACATTCTACTAATGAGATATAAATTCATTTAAAAAATATGATATAGGGGCATCTGGGTGACTCATTCGGTTAAGTATCTGACTCTTGATTTCAGCTTAGGTCATGATCTTATAGTTCGTGAATTTGAACCCCCCCATCAGTCTCTGCCTGACAGTGCAAGCTTTTTGGGATTCTCTCTCTCTCCCACGACTTTGGTCCCTCTCCAACTTGCGCACATTCTCTCTCTCACTCAAAATAAATAAATAAACTTTAAAATGAATATGATATAAATAAAAATACATGTGTGATATTTTAGGTATTGGCTAAATGACATTTTGTCCCTAAAGTTCTGCTTAACTGAAGTGAAATATTTGTGTTTTCTTATGTAATGTTTGAGAAACTGGATTATGTAAGGAGGATATATTTCTAACAGCTATGTGAAACAAAGCTGTATAATACATACTCATGACAATAGTGACAAACATAGAGATACTGAGTTGACATTCTTTTGGGGCATGATGAGATTCCACACCCAATGAGGTAAGAAGTGGCCCAAACTACCTGTAAAGACAAAGAGATGTTCTTAATTAATAATTTGATGTTTTGCTAAATGATTAAAATACGAATATTGTTACCCATGGCTTAAAATAAACATGTTTGCTTCCAGTATTCTTTGAGCATGACTTATTAGGAATTCATAGAAATAGCAAGATTTCCATGTGTCTGGACAACAAACATGCATATGCGCACTTAGTGACCATCCCTATTCCTGGCTCATTCCCTTATCAAATCTATGTGGACAATCAGATAACATGATGAAGACTGCTTGGTGGTTATGTAAAAAATCAGGGGTGTCTGGGTGGCTCAGTCGGTTGAGCGTCTGACTTCAGCTCAGGTCATGATCTCACAGTTTGTGGGTTTGAGCCCCGTGTCGAGCTCTGTGCTGACAGCTCAGAGCCTGGAGCCTGCTTCAGATTCTGTGTGGGTGTGTGTGTCTCTCTCTCTGCCCCTCTCCTGCTCCTGCTCTGTCTCTCTCTCCCTCTCTCAAAAATAAATAAAGATTAAAAAAAAATCAAAGCATAGGAGGAAATTTACTTAATCACCAGGGAAAAGGCATAGTGTAGAGTTATGAATTGGCCTTTGAAGCAAAATGACTCAAGTTCAAATTCTATCTCTACCACTTTCTGGTTGTATGGTATTTACCAATTTGATTTCTATCTTGAAATTTTTTGTTTTTAAAGTGGGATATAATAATATCATTTTCTACATCATAGGTGTGTAGTGCGAATTGAACAATAAAATTTTTAAGTGTTTGGAAGAGGAAATATTATTATCTGAGTATGATGAAACTAAAGGTCTTATGATGTAAATAGTGGGTCTAGTCTACCTTTATCTGAAAGAAATAGAAGGCAGGAATTGATGTCACAAATTTGTCAGATTTTTAGCTCTTGGGGTGACCATTTTATTTTTATCCTCTGTTGATAAGGTAAATTATATGAATACATAGTCTAATGTTATAACATTCTTGGATTCCTAGCACATACGCTTTTTGTACAAGGGTATCAATCTTAAAATAAGAATTCTACTTGCTAATCTTTTACTTAGAATTTATGCATTGTTATCTATAAGTGATTAAATCTATGATTTTAAATAGGCAGATAGTCTTGAAAAAGCAGAACAAAGCTGGAAGTCTTATATTTGCCAATATCAAACCTTACTGCAAACAGTGGCACTGGCATAACAATAGACAGATAAACCTATGAACTGAAATAGAGATGCCACATATAGATCTTCACATGTATGTTCTAATGATTTTCAAGAAGGGTGCCAAGACCATTCAAGGGGGACAGAAAAGGTGGGAAAAAACTAGATATCCACACACAAGCAAATGGACAGTACCTTATACCATATAAAAAACTAACTCAAAATGGATCAAATACCTAAGTGTAAGAGTTAATATCATAAAAAACTCTTCGAAGGAAACACAAAGAAAAACCTTCATGATATTGAATTTTGCAGTAATTTCTTGAATGTGACACCAAGAGCACAGACAGAAAAGGAAAAAATAGATAAATTGGACTTTACCAAAATTAAAAATCTTTGTTCATTATAGCATACTATTATCAGAGTGAAAAGGCAGTCCATGTAATAGGAATTAATATTTGCAAATCCTATACCTGATTAAGGATAGATACCTAGAATATGTAAAGAACTCTTATAACTCAACAACAAGAAACCAAACAACCCGATTTAACCCAGCAGCTCTAATTAGAGATGGAATCTCTAAGGAATTAATTTACAAGTCATAAGTGTGGGACCATGATCTGATAGGATTTGTGTCCTTACAAGAAAAGGCACTAGAGGCACTAGAGTGCTAGCTCTGGTTCTTGTACTCTCTCTTTATTTCTCTCTTTCTCTCTCTCTCTCTCCACTCCGCCCCTCTCTCTGCAAGCATTAGCAGAGGAAAGGAAAGGAAACTCCATGCAAGGATATAGTGAAAAGAAGACAGGAAGAGAGCTCTCACAAACTATGCTGCAGAAATTCACAGACTTCCAGCCTCCAGAATTATGAGAAAATAATTTCTGTTTTTTAATCTATCCAGCCTGTGATATTTGTAATGACAGCCCAAGCAGACGAATACAGTGTGTGGATGTGAAAAACCAGAAACTTCATTGCTGCTGGGAATGTGAAATAATGCAGTTATTGTGGAAGACAATATGCCAGCTCCTCAAATAATTAATTATACATAGAATTTCCATATGATCCAGCAACTCCACTTAGGGGTGTATACTCAAAAGAATTGAAAGCAGGATATGAACAAATATTTGAACTCCAATGTTCATACTAGTCTTATTCTCGACAGCCAAAATTGGAAACAACTTAAATACCCATCAGTGGATGAATGGATAAACAACCAGTGGTAAACAGATATGATGGAATATTATTCAGCCTTAAAAAGGAATAAAATTTTGACACATGCTACAACATGGATGGATGTCAAATGAGAATATAATGCTAAGTGAAATAAGGCAGACACAAAAGGACAAAATTTTTATGATTCTAGTTATATGAGGTACCTAGAGTAATCAAATCCATAGATACAGAAGGTAGAAAGGTGATTGCCAGAGGCTGGACACAGAGGAAATGGGAAGTTGTTGTTTAACAGGTGCAGAGCTTTAGTTTGGGAAGATGAAAAGTTCTGAAGATATATAGCGGTGATTTCTGCATAAGAATTTGAATACAGTTAATGCTACTGAACATTAATGCTGCATAATTTAAAAGTAACTAAAATGACAAATTTTATAAAATATATACATATATTATATATGCATATATAGATAATTATTATGTGTCATATATGTATGTATACATAATATATGTGTATATAAATAATACTATATACATATAATTTTTTACAATAAAAATAAACTAGAAAGAAGAGGATTCTCTGTATTATAAGGTACTGTTATTTTCATTCTTTACAAATATCAAAAATGTAATATATAAGTGACGTTTTATGATTTTGTTAACTTCCAGAAAATCAAATTTATAAAAACGGAGACTAAGCAGTTAAGCAGCTTCTCCAAGCCAGCTATTGAGGGAATCACACTTCCTTGTGTTCCAAATGATAGCAGGAACTCAGTGGGTCAAGTGTAAGTTTGCAGGAAAAGGTAGAATGATTTTCTCAGTCACCTATATTCCACACATGCTTATAGTCATTTAAACAATGTGTATATTTGCAAGTAATGCAGGTTACCTGAGTATAATGCTCAATTGTTATGCCATTATCCATTGACGTCCATTCCCCATACTTGAAATATTTAGATTCGTTGTACCAGATTTCAATTACATTTGACCATGAGATAGCATAAGATGTCAAATGCATATTTTCTCCACAAAAAGTATCTGAAAGGGAGAAAACAGTCTGTGTCATACTCTATGAAACCTGGAAATATAAGAACACTTTCCTCACTTCCATTTTACGAATGTTTCTCTTATCATCTAAGCAATGTCTTATAAAAAGAAAGCTGACTCAGCTGTATCTCTGCTGGCAATCATCTTTCCCACTGATGAGTGAATTTGTGGTACTTAGGTTTGGTGAGAAGTCGACAGTAGGAGATGATGTGCAAGCTTGGAAATCAGCTCGACATTTCAGTCTCCAAGCTGATGGAGAAGGGTGAAACCAATCCAAGCAGCCTGTGTGTTGTAACAGGGCCTGTGACTTGCAAACAGCTACCCACAGGTATTCATTATGCAAGGACCATGAAACAAACATTTGCTCATTTAGCCATCCACTGGTGATGTGGGTTCTTGACCAAACATGGTATTCAGGAATTATCTACCTTTCTCTGAGACTCATATTGCTAATTCACAGGTCAACAATATTGGGCAAAGATGCCCAATAACCTGTAAATATGGAAGTTTCATTAGTATCTTTGAAATATTTTGTAACAAGCAAGTATCTCAAAAATGTTAATAATGTCTACTGGTGTAGGAAGTATTAATGGCTTTTCTGGAAACAAGCAATGATCCACCTAACATTTATGTCATGAGATGGACTCATTTTTGAGCACCTAAATTTGTTCACATGTACAGCCCAGTAGACTTGAATATAACTCACCTATCATCTGTATTAGTATTTCAAAGCCAAAGATATCCCTAATGCATTGTTGTGTGTAGCTGAAATAACTACATAGAATAGACAACTTCCAGCTATCCAGCTCTCCATCCAGTTATCACTGTATTACTCAACTATTCTATAATGTTGAGAGTTTTGATTCTTGTTTCTGATGATCAGAATCTGGAATTTGAAATTCTGAAATATCCAAGTTTAAAAATTGATAATAATAAAAGTGTAGTGGGCCACAATCTACTGCCATTTATGGGGCCCATATAATATACCAAAAGACTTAACTTACCTTTGCCAGGTTATTTAACAATCACTGAAGACTTCTGAGTACCAAGGTGAGTCATGTAGACATATACCTACTTGTAATTCGCCTCCTAGGTGCGCTGCTCTCTCTTAATTCGCACTGTGTTGACAACATTCTGGCATTTTGTGCAGCTTCCTCACTCCAGTCCTACAGTGGAAGAGTAAAGTAGAAGTGCTTGGTCTTATTGGTATTTCCATGATAATATTTTAGTTTATTGTTTCTAAAAAGCCAAGGTTAGCAATATCTTCAATTGTATAAGCTAACAATTTAAATAATATTATTAAATGTTCTGGTTAGAAGAGGAAGACGAAACTTTCAACTTACTAGTTTTGCCCTTGAATTTACAAAATCAAAATTTGGTAGTAATGCTCAGATGTAGCATTTCTCTCTCAGAAGTATGAAAGAATTTAAGTAAATGCTTTCTGTAAAACAGATCAGGGTTAGAACTCCATTCTGTTTTTTTTTTTTTAAGTTTATTTATTTTTGAGAGAGAGAGAGAGAATGCAAGAAGGGGAGGGTCAGGGAGAGAGAGGGAGACACAGAATCTGAAGCAGGCTCTATGCTGACAGCTCAGAACCTGAAATGGGGCTCGAACCCATGAACTGTGAAATCATAACCTGAGCTGAAGTTGGACAAATAACTGACTGAGCCACCCAGGCGCCCCTCCATTCTGTTATTTGATAGTAGTTTTATCTCTGAAACATTATTTAATCTCTTTGAATATGTTTCTTCCTCTATAAAATGTGACCCTCAATGCCTAATAGCTTGTTCTAAAGTTTTAATGTAATAATTCATGCAATACAATTATGATATGACAAATCTTATACTATGTGCTCGGTAAATAAATGATGGCTATGTACAGTGTCACACATCTCCATCTAAAATGACAAACGATAATAAAAAATAGTAGCTAATACTACATGCCAGGATCTGTTACCAATTCTGTATGTATATTCCCTTCTTTTGGCTCACAGAATCTCCACAAGAGAAGTACTATTATTATCCCCATTTGCAAATGGGGAAAATGAGGCACAGAGATGTTGCATAATTTCTCAGGATGACACAACCAATAAGGAACCAAAAAAAAGTAGGATCCAGCTTATTATACCTTCAGAGTGTATGTTCTTAACTCTTAATGTGTGTCAACTGTGCTGAGTTGAATAATTTTGTCAGGTGTATCTCCAAGTAAGTTGAAAGGCAGGAAGTCTATATCACCAGTTACGGGACTCTGTGGCAAAATTCTCCCTAATACTCTTTAATCCTCACAGGGTGTACATCCACTTAAAAGACTGTATCAATATCTTCACGCAACACATTATCAAGAAAAGTTGTAGGCCTTGTTTTGTAATATAGACTGAGACATAGGTCATTCACTTACTCTTCAGAATAAGTTTTGTATGACACCTAACTGTAGGCTTTGATTGTTTCATGCAACAAAAGTTGTATTTTACTGGTGGATACATTTTAACTGAGGGAGTAGAGATGACACAACACATCCCATTAAGTCCCAGGATCTCCTGGCAGTGGGAATATCATCATTGCATGCACTAATAATCTTGCCTACTATGACCAGGTTACCAAGTGATTAGGACTAGAAATCATCCGGATAATTTACAACTAGTTGCTTGTTGTGCATGTTGTGATGCACTAGCAGGTTGCTTTCTAAACAGAAGCACTTATTTCCTTGCAAGGAGTCCCACCCACTCACAGCTCTCTTGTCTGTCCTTTCTAAAAATTGGCCTCATCCAGGAGCAAAATCACTTCCTGGAGGTAGTTTGTACCCAACAACTGGTAGATGTGGGAATTGTAAATGACAGGCCACCTCCCTCCAACTAGGGCAATTCAGAAGGGCCATCCTAATTGTACAGCTTCCTGAAAAATTAGCTGAAACCTCTGTCATGACAATGTCACAACCCAGCTTTTCTATATGCCCAATGCTGCTTCTCTCTCTACCTCTACAGGTAGGTGTCATTCTGGAAATTGTTCTCCAATAAACATCCTGTGTGCTAATCTCCGTCTGAGTATGCTTATCTTGTATAACTATCTGAAACATTCATTACATACTATCTGTGGTTCAGACCTCTTTGCAGAATCTCTCTAGAATATTACCTCTGATTAATGGTGGTAAGATACTCCTTTTGGAGGGGGGAGTCATGGGTGGCTCAGTTGGTCAAGTATCTGATTCTGGATTTTGGCTGAGGTCATGATCTCACAGTTCATGGGTTCAAGCCATTTGTCGGGCTGACAGCACGGAACCTGCTTGGAATTCTCTCTCTTCCTCTCCCTCTGCCTCTCTCCTGTTCATACTCTCTCTCTCAAAATAAATAAACTTGAAAAAAAAAAGATACTCTTTTTTGGGTGATGTATCCATGATTAAAATCACAAGTGACTATTTATGGTTATTGCACCAAAGCTATGAATTCTGTCCTTAATACCTGATTCCATTTAATCAGCTTCTAACCTTATGTATGAAAACTTTTCTTTTTAGAAAACCTCTGCCTGGCAGTTATGACCAGCTCTTCAGCCCTGCTGTAACTCTATCAATTCCTTTCTTTCCATGTCCTATATATTGTTTATGGGAACAATTCAACTCCCATATTTCCTTTAAAATATGATTCAGTTTGGGGCACCTGGGTGGCTCAGTCCATTAAATGTCCAGCTCTAGATTTTGGCTCAGGTCATGATCTCGAATCTCATGAGTTCAAGCGCTGCATTGGGCTCTGTGCTGGCAGTATGGAGTCTGCTTGGGATTCTCTTTCTCTGTCTGCCCCTCCCCATCTCTCTCTCTCTTCTCTCGAAGTAAATAAGTAAACTTTAAAAAAAATAAAATAAAATATGATTCAGTTTTACTGGTGCACTTAATTTATTGTCTTGATCTTTCATAACTTTACACTTCAGCACTTGAATATATTTATTCTTACATTGTGCTCTATTTCCTTTGTAGTTACCTTTAATTCATAAAAAGTCTCTGAAATCAGAAGTTATATTTTCCATTTACTCTAAAATTTTTCTTTAGTACCTCCTAACTGTGTTTGCTTTCCTGGAAACCAAGAAGTTTGAACCCTGTTTGTCCTAAGGGAGGCAAATAGTTAAGAGCAGGTGCCTGGAGTTGGACCATTTGCATCTGAATCCTGACTTATCCAGTACTTATCACTTTGGATGTTAGCTAATTTCTCTGAGGTTCAGATCCATCATCTGCAAAATGGAGATGATAATATAATCTACATCACAGAATTATTGATTTAAATGAATTAATGTAGGGGTGCATGGTGGCTAAGTGTCTGACTCTTGATTTTGGCTCAGGTCGTGATCTCATGGTTTGTGAGATTGAGCCCCATGTGGGGCTCAGTGCTGACAGGTGGAGCCTGCCTGGGATTCTCTCTCTCCCTCTCTCTCTCACAAAATAAATAAACTTAAAATAAATAAATAAGTAAGTAAGTAAATAAATAAATAAATAAATAAATAAATGAGTTAATGTAATAAGGTTCTAAAAGAGTGCCTGTCAACAGTCAGCACAATATATATGTCAGTTACATCACTCACAATGCAAGACTGACTATGATAGCTACTGATTTTTATTGTTTTGTTTGAATAACACTTTTGATTCTAAGATAACCAAGAGATAAATTTCAAAATAATTTTTTTATTCACTTACTTTCCACCCTTTTTCATTTCCATGAGAAAGCTGTCCTTTAGACTCACCCTCCAGAGAGGGGCGCCTGGGTGGCGCAGTCGGTTAAGCGTCCGACTTCAGCCAGGTCACGATCTCGCGGTGCGTGAGTTCGAGCCCCGCATCAGGCTCTGGGCTGATGGCTCAGAGCCTGGAGCCTGTTTCGGATTCTGTGTCTCCCTCTCTCTCTGCCCCTCCCCCGTTCATGCTCTGTCTCTCTCTGTCCCAAAAATAAATAAACGTTGAAAAAAAAATTAAAAAAAAAAAAAAAAGAATCACCCTCCAGAGCCTGCACCATTTCTAACTCTTGTACCTTAGGTCCATCCAGGGTTAAAGGAATTGGGATAAAGTTGCCCAGAAACCTGAGGGATACTTCTGGGAGATAATACAAGCCTAATCACCTGGTACATCTGAGACTGACCTGAATTTGTTTGTTTTATAGCACTTAATCTGCTCACACAGCAGGTTTATAGTGGAAAGACCATTTGTCTTATCTTTTAAGGTGCAAGGGAACTGGGAAATAGATTTGTCAATATTTGTTTATCTGGCAGCACCCCCTGACTTAGAATCTGGACATCTTGCTTCTCAGGTGAGTGTCTAGCCTCTGGGCTGCTCCCCAGTGAAGACAGTTATGAAACGCCTCTCTCACTTAAAGCTCACTATGCTGACAATGCTGGCTGGCAGCATGAGCTTCAGCTGGGAGCTTGTAGTGGTCTCTACCCCAGACTTCCCCAAATCAGGATCTCAGACAGTGGGGCCCAGGAATCTGTGCTTTACCAAGTTGTTCAAGTAATTCTTAGCACGCTCAAGTTTATAAAGCACTGTCCCAGGGTATATTATGAATGGAGTTAGACTGTCTGAGTTGAATTGTTGCTCTGTCATTTAATAACTGTGATTTTGGGAGAGGGCATCCAGGTAGCTCAGTTGGTTAAGCATCTGGCTCTCAATCTTGGCTCAGATCATGATCTCATGGTTTGTGAGTTCGAGCCCCACACTCCATGCTGGCAGTGTGGAGCCTGATTGGGATTCTATCTCCCTTCTCTCTCTGCCCTGCTCTGCTCACACACGCTCTCTCTCTCTCAAAATAAATAAATAAACTTTAAAACCAACCAAACAAAAAATCACTGGTTTGGGGAAAGTTACATACCTTCTCCATGCCTCTGTTTCTTTTGCTGCTAGGTCAAAGTTTTCTTTGGGAAGACCAAACTTTTAGTAGATTGAAAGTGAATAGAAGTTAAGTAAAAGCTCAGTTAACACTATTACTACTACTGACATCATCGTCGCTGCTATTTAATTAATCTTACCATCTTCAGCATGTTGCTGGCTGATGGAATTACCCCTCTCCTGAGGTTGTTATGTACAGTAACGATTTCTTCTTGGACAGTTGCCAATTCAGTGAGGAGTGTGTTGTATGGAACTGGAGCTGGTTTTGCCTGTTACCAGAAAGCTATTAATTAGTGTCGCTTCTTCCATGTGCAATTCGTCTTATATAATATATCACTGGCAGACCTATAGCAGTATGCATTTGTGGTTTATATTGAATAAATCACGATCTACAGCATTTTAAAATTTACGATAGCTCAGGAGATTAGTTTCCATTTCTCCTGTGCTATTTCTGTGGGTTTCTGAATGTCATCTGACATTTTATAAGTCTATAGCATAATGCACTGAATGCTCTGTGATTCTTTCCCCCCCCCCCCCCCCCAGTTTATGATTGGTACTTTGGGCCATGTTAAAGCACTTTTTATCAGGCAATATGAATCACAGTGGAAGATATCTTGATTCCCTTCCTTGGCTCCTTCCCCACCCCATTTACTGTAAGTGTTTTCCTTGTTTCCCAAATAAACCACTTGCACTTGAATACAATCTTAAGGATGTGTCTAATCTAAGAGTTTCATTATTGAATACAAAGCCCCTACTATCTCCAATTCAGAGTCTATATTTTTATCTAATGCAAATGAAAAAAGCATTAATGTTTACATCTGTATGTGTACATATAAAGTAGAATGCAAATCAGCTACAATCTAGAATTCCTGACTGTTCTTTTAAGCTGTTTACCTTTTATCCTTCAACTAACAAGAAAACTAAATGACCTTAATATTTTGTGTTAGCATTTGGGGAACCTGGGTGGCTTAGTCCGTTAAGCATCTGGCTCTTGATTGAAGCTCGGGTCATGATCCTCTCACAGTTTGTGGAATCGAGGACTACATCTGGCTCTGTGCTGACAGCATGGAGCCTGTTTGGGATCCTCTCTCTCCCTCTCTCTCTGCTGCTACCCCACTCACACACTGTCTCTCTCAAAATAAATGAAGAAACATATTTTAAAAATTAAAAAAATATTTTAGGTTAGCGTTAATTGCTATAAAAAGCAGCTTCATTCGTGTGTATGTTATGTATCACATTTACTCATGCCTTTTACTAAAAAAAAGTGGCAAAATCTGGGTAGTATAATTTGAGTAGTATCTATTTATTCCTCAGCTACCACAGGGCTATCAGCAGAGTTTCTGAATGGATGAGATCCAACACCATACCTTATTCAAATAGAGTAGTTATTGTCATTTACTTTATGCCAACATAAAATGGTATGGGGGAAAGGCAAAAATATGAAATCCGGAGGACCCCTCTAGAGACTGTCCCCTGTGAACATCATTTTCAAAAACACATTCATGTGATGCTATTTTCCTTTATACTCCAGGTAGCTCTAGTCTAGACTACAGGAAAGGTGGGGAACCCACCAGAATCCCTTTACCATTTCCAAGACATAACTTCCCTTGCTCCTCTGAACTCTGCTCCACTGAAACTCATGACATATTGCTCTACCCTCTCATCACTGACCGTTTACTCTCCTATGACAGTTTCCCTATTACTTCCTCTCATTCACAGAAATTGGGTCTCCTGAAACAAATTCATCCTGTCCACCCATTTCTTCAGTCAACTCAAGGACTGCCGCATTCACATGGATGACTCCAGCCACCTGATATCTCAGGCCCTTGAATTCTCCCTCTCTTAGATGGTTCCTCCAAGTGTCTTTAGTCTCCACCATGATGATCACAGTCTATATCTCATAATCACTGCCAAGTGCCATACCTCCCAAATCCCCTGGGCAAACTTTTCCCTGCCTCATCAGTTCCTGCTCTTCCAAGTTGCCAAGGTCAATCACTCTTTTCAACATATTCTAGCCTTCTAGCTCATCATTTTCTCCATGTCCCTGCTCTTGAATTTTCTTTCTTTTCTATTCATGTACTCTTATTTCAACAACTCTCTTGCTAAAATATCGAATCTTTTCCCTGCCCATCATTATTTAGGAACACCCCCACTTTGGATGGGACCAAAAATTTCTTTGCCTGCATGGAGTCAGATGAGCATTGTCAGAAAAATATCCCACAAAATGACAGATATTGGTGTCATCCCAAATCAGGATTTCTAATCTCAAATTGCTCGTTAATTTTTCTCATCAATTCTATTAATTTACCTCGTTAACTCACTTTGTCTTTTTCCACAATGTTATTGTAGAACTTGTGCACTCTACCTCAGTAACATTTACTTCTCTCAGCAGATTGTGATATGTGCTAGTTTCCTCAGTAAAGAGACAATATCTGATGATAGCTATTTTAGGTTCTCTTGGCCAGTCTACCAATCTGCCTATATCTGTTCTCATTCTTTCCCCCTTACCTTTTGTGGTACTACTGAACAGGTCATACTTTGTTGTTGTTGTTGTTTGCTGTTGTTGTTGTTTTTAAACTATTTTATTGAGGTATAATTGACATGTGAAAGCTATACACGTTTAATGTATACAATTCAAGGAGTTGGGTAAGTATACACTTGTGAAACCATCAAGACCATAAACAAACAAACAAACAAAAAAACAAAAGACCATACATAACAATCACCTCTCAAAGATTGTCCCTGCCCCCTTTATTATAACTATTGTTATTATTTTGTGTATATTGTAAAACATGTAACTTAAGACTTACCCTCCTGGCAAATTTAAAACTGGATATCCACATGCAAAAGAATGAAATTAGATCCTTATGCCATAGATAAAAATCAACTCAAAATGGATTAAAGACTTAAATGTAAGACCTGAAATCAGAAAACTCCTAGAAGAAAACATAAGTATAAAGTTCCTTGACATTTGTCTTGGCAAGCACAGACAATAAAAGTAAAAATAAACAAGTGGGATTATATCAAACTAAAAAGCTTCTGCACAGCAAGAATTGTTTCCTTAACAATCAACAAAATGAAAAGACAATTTAATGAATGGGAGAAAATATTTTAAGCTATATACCTGATAAGGGGTTAATATCCAAAATATATAAAAACTCATGTAACCCAATACAAAAAAAAAACCAAAAAAAAACCCAACAAATAACCTGATTAAAAAAATACACAAAGGACCTAAACAGACATTTTTCCAAAAAAGACATATAAATGGTCAACGGGGTATATGAAAATGTACTTAACCTCATTGATCATCAGGGAAATAAAGGTGAAAACCACAATAAGATATCACCTCAGCTATTAGGTGCACTATTGTTAAAAAACAAGATTTCAAATGTTGCAAGGATGTGGAGAAAATGGTGGGGCGCCTGGGTGGCGCAGTCGGTTAAGCGTCCGACTTCAGCCAGGTCACGATCTCGCGGTCCGTGAGTTCGAGCCCCGCATCAGGCTCTGGGCTGATGGCTCAGAGCCTGGAGCCTGTTTCCGATTCTGTGTCTCCCTCTCTCTCTCTGCCCCTCCCCCGTTCATGCTCTGTCTCTCTCTGTCCCAAAAATTAAAAAAAAAAAAAAAAAAAGAAAATGGAATCCTGATACACTGTTGGTGGAAAGGTAAAATGGTAGAGCCATTATGGAAAATAGTATAACAGTTCCTCAAAAAATGAAAAAAAAAAAAAGTCATTCTTTCAAAAGCTTTGTCCCCAGTGTTATTTACCCCATTCTCTTCCACATTTTCCCAAATTTCACATTACTCATTATCTTTCCAGTATATCTTCTACCATTCTTTTGTCTTGGTCCTTCCCACTGGCATTTACTCATAATCATGTTGCTGGTAACTTAAACAAACAAAACTTTGCATTTATTCCACTTCCCCATTCAATCACTGTACTTTATACTTTCCTTCCCTATCACAATTTCTGAAAATGTTGCCCATACTGGCTGTTTGTAATTTCCCACCCTCCAGTAATATAGTCTGCATTCACCCTTCCCCCACTTATTCCAGTAAAACAAAAGTTCTATAGTAGGAGTAATATACCCCGTCTCAAGCTCCTCTTCCTTTTCCTGGAATTAAACAATGTCTGGAGAAATTTCTGGTTGTCATGACTGGGTTGGGGCGAGTACTCTGCCATTTTGTAGATACAAGTCAGTGATTTTGCTAAACACCCTGAAAGTTTCAGGACAGACTCCCCTGACAAAAAATTATTCCATACAAAATGCCAGTAGTTCTGAAGTTGAGATATTTTGTTTTGAAACAGCTCCTATTAAGGTCACAACAAGCTTAATTTGTAAGTTCAATATTCTTGTAATGTCTTCATTCTACTCGATCTATTGGCTGCTAACTCCTCTGACTAAGCTCTCAGTATAGAAATAGTCTTTCTCTCCATGTAAGGGACAACACATTCTCTTCATTTTTTCTCCTACCTCTCAGATTTCTCTTTCCTCACCTGGACTGACTATGGCTATAGCCTGACCTCCTACTGGCCTCCCAGCCTTCAAATACATACCAACCCCCCTACACTCTCCTTCCAACCCCTCTATCCAGTCTTCCACAATCCATTCTGCAGGAATCTACCAGAGTAAATATTTCACAACACTGACACAATGGGACTGTTTCCTGTTAAGTCTTTCAACAATTTCTTAGAAAGAAAAACTAAATCTTTTATAAGGTCTATGAAGATCTTGCTGACTTCTCAGCCTCTACTTAAGACATGCTCCCCTACTTTTCTCTGCTTTTGTCTAAGTGATTTTCTTTTAATTATTGTAATGTGCCAGCTTCTGTTCTGCCTCAGGGTATTAGTCCAAGCCTGTCACTTTGTTAGTATCCTCTTTTGGCTTGCTCTACTAGGTGATGACAATTAACCCTTCAGATCTCAGGTCTACCACCGCCTCATTCCAAGAGAAGTCTCTAATTACCTCAGACAAGATCAGATCTCCTTATTACCTGATCACGATTTCCTGTACTTTTCCTACAAAGATCTTTTTGTGTAACATCTACTAGATTCTCACAGAAAACTATATCTCAGTAAAAAGTGATTTTTGTCCAAGTAGATGCCTACTATCTCAGTAAACTCTAACATTGAAGGGGAGTTTAAAATAAGATTCAAGCCTGGTAGTCTATTTGGTCTCTACTTGGAGTCTAAAAAGGGAATATATCATACTGTTTATTTTCATTGGACAAAGAGGAACAGTTTGTTTTTTACTTCAACTAGGCTTAATGTTTAAATTTTATGTAATGAATTTGTGTTTGGGGCTTAATTTGTTTTATGTTTTTTTTTTTTTTTCATTTAAAATTCTTAAGCCTTGGAATACCTGGGTTGCTCAGTCCATTAAGCATCCTAGTCTTGATTTTGACTCAGGTCATGATCTCACAGTTTGTGAGTTTGAGCCCCAAGTCAGGCTCCTCACTCTCTGAATGGAACTTGCTTGGGATTCTGTCTCTCCCTCTCTCTGTGTCCCTTCCCTGCTCTCTCTCTCTTTCTGTCAATATAAATAAATAAACTTTAAAAAATTCTTAATTTTTTAATTTTGCCTTAGTTTTCTGAGCAAATTTTCTGTAAAATTACATGCAAATATTCCAATAATTATCTTTCTATAGAATGTATACATGTTGTTTTATCAATGCCTTCCAACCCTTTCATATTTTTCCTTTGTATTGTTGGTCAGTAAATGGACTAGGCTCTGGTTGCGTTGACGGGAAAGGGTTCTACTTACCTGCTTTTTGATCTGGGCTTTTAACTTTGATACTGATTCCTTCTTTCACATGGCAGCCTGAGCCAGGCAGTCTCCTGGAACGTGAGCTAAATGACCTAGACTAGACCAACCCAGACTATGCTTTAAAGGCAAAGGTAGCGTTCTTGCTGCCTTTCTTCTTTCCCTCTGATGGAGGCTATGTTTAGGTTTTCCTTACTTTGAAGTGTGAATATCCCCCCTTCATACTGTGGAAGTAAAATGGGAAGATAATCAAAGAGAAGGAAGGAGAACTCTTCTTTAAGACTCTACTTCCAACTTACTAGAGCACTATTGAGTATTAGACAAGAGGTCTACCTGGTTTCTCTTTGTGGAAGAGGTGTGAATAATAAGACCCAAATCAGCACCCCAATAGTCTGATATATATAGATTTTTTTCATTTATAAAATTAGATGCCTTCCAATCTTGACTTCTCCAAGCTAGCCCATGAAATCATAGAAATCACTCATATGTGTGCTCATCATAAAAATATTTTGGATATGTTAAAAAATGTAATTTTTAAAATATCATTGAGGCTATATAGAGATACATATTATTGGGTGATCATAAAATCCTAAGGCCCTATACCTTATACCATTGAATGTTTTGTTTTTATTTTGTAATACTGAAGTTACTGCCTTTAATAAGTAGTAGGATGCAGACCTCATATATTGACTCCATTGCTTACAGTTCCTCACACTTCTCTTCTTGCTGTTCACACCTTTCATTTTATATTTAATTTTGATATGTTTAATTCTTGTTATAGTCACAAATCAAATGGTTCAATTGGGATATGGAAATACTTACTTTTTCTGGGTTAAACAAAATCCAAACATTTTTTTTTTCCCATTTAGTCATAGAAAATGCATGGATTGGCTATATGCTCTACATTCTCAGCTTTTTTAATCATCCAGAGGGGCTGTAAATGAAATTGGCATGAGCCCATGGAGCTAAACTGGTTAGGTTTACTTTCAAGCTCTGCCACTTGCCAGTATTCTGACATTGGCCACATGACTTCACCTCCATATGCTTTGGTTCTTTTCCCTGCAATACGAAATTCAGAGTGGTACTTGCATGCTAGAGTCTATGGTGAGACAGAGGTGAGTAAAGGGCATAGCATCCACATAACAATGTCTATAATGAAATGAGTTCTACAGGAGGAGCTCTTATCCTTTCCTGGAAAGTAATTATGAAACATATAATCCTCACATACTCTTACAATCAAAATAGTCAGGAAACCAGCAGTGGCAGCCAAATACAATAAGTGTTTCATTGTCATCCCTGAAAAGAAAACATAAATTTAGGTTATTGTCAACTCCTAGAATAATGTGTTATAATAAAGCTTTTTTCAAACCACTTCTGCAGTACATTTGCATTTTCTGCAAAAAGAGACCTGTAGGATCAGAACAAAATTGAATATGTTAGTCAGTGGAACCAACAGAGGAGAACAGAACTGTGATTTGAAGCATGGTAGATTTCATGTCTTAATCCCCTGAACCTTTGAATATGTTACATTACATGACAAAAGAGAATTAAGGTAGCAGATGGAATCCAAACTGCTAATCAGCTGACTTTAAAGTAAGGAGATTATCCTGGACTATCCGTGTGAGCTCATAAGGGTACTAAATGTGGAAGAGGGAATCAATGTCAGTGATGGATCATGAGAAAGACTGGACCCACCCATTGCTAACTTTGAAGAAAGAAGAGACCATGAGCTAAAGAATGTGGGCATTCTCTGGAAGTAAGAAAAGGCAAGGAAATGGATTCTCCCCTGGTACTTCCTCCTTGAGTCTTGATTTAGCCTGCCCAGTGAGAACCATTTGGACTTTTGACATCTAGAACTGTAAGATAATAAATTTGCATTGTCTTGAGACACTAAGTTTATAATAATTTGTTACAGTAGCAACAGGAAAATGATATAAAAACACAACAGGATTATATTTGAATTGTCTATTACTCACAGAGAAGAGATGTGATCATAATACTGGTAATTTATATGCATGACTTACAAATATTCTGTGTATATGATCACTCTGCTGAGAATGATCAGGAAAATCAGAGCTAGTATACTCTTTCCTTTATTTCTGTTTGATAAGGTAGTTGACTCTAGGTTATTAAATTTAGCAAATGTACGTTATTAAATTTGGTTAACACCTTCTTTTAATAATCTGCCAACCTTATTTCTGAATCAGTCCTGCTGGGTTGAAAGCAGAAAAGGCTAACAGTTCTCATTTTAAACAAAACTTTCAAAGACAGGTTAAATGATTTGTGCAGAATTATACACATGATAATGATTGGCCATTGCTTTCAACCTTCCCCCACCCACTGCCAAACATGATATGAGGGGAATTCTGTAAATAATCTTTTACATAATCTTTAAAAAATCCAGTAAAACATATTCACCCTGAGTTAACTGAAGAAAAAATAAAATAAAAAGAGTTTCTGCAGTATAATAAGTTGATATACATACATTAATATATGTATACATTAATATATATACATTTTATGCATTAATATTTGTACCCACCACACTGAGGTGTTATTATTCCAGTTGGTCCCCATTATGAAGCTGTCTATAACTTCTGTTGTTGCATTTTCTGAGGAGAATTTTGGGGTGGTGGTGTGTATGCTCATTATCTTAATTGCTATGATGTTTTCTTGAGTACACACTAAGACGTACCTTAATTATACCACAAAAACACTGTTATAAAAGGTTTAAGAAATTAAAAAAAAATACCTGGTTCACACCAGTCAAACAACTTGTTTGTTTTGAGGCCATTTACATTTAGTCTTTCAAGTATTTTTTTCCTTATATACAAATTTAGTACTTAGATTTCCTTGTAAACAAATAATTTGTATAAAATATTGTATCCTATTTTTCCCAGAATTTCAATTCATATATTATTATTATTATATTATTATTATTATTATTACTTATGTATATTTTAACATAAGCACCAAGCCATTTTTAGGATTTTTTTCATGAGTAACCATTGGATTTGTGCTCCAAAATTGAAATCAATTGAAATCTTTGGAATTTTTTTTAAGATGACATAAATCTAATTTTATTTCTAAGTGTACCTGATATATAATAGTGTTTAATAAATATTTAATAAATGAATTAATTTTTGTACAGGTGAAAAATTGGCTAATTCAGACACGCATGCCCATGCAGACACACACATACACACACACACACACACACACACACACACACACACACGTGCATAATCTGTCAATTCACTATACTGAGATACAATAAAACTCATACTGATCCTGGAGTTAAAATACTAGCATTTTATCCTAGGCCCTCCTATTATCTATGATGCTGGCAAATACACAAGTTCTGTTAAAATCAACTTCCTTTTGTTTAGAATGAAGTCCAATATGCCAGAGATACAGATGGCATATCACGGCTATGTAACACAACCAGTTCTTTAGAGTTTAATTACTTTTTTTTTTTTTTTCAGAATGCTGCAATCTGCTTAATGGGCTTCATAATCCATGTTTAAAAGCATATCATATTTTGTAAATGGCTTCTAATTAATTCTGATAAAAGGCCTTTGAAAACATACAGCATTACCCATATTATTGTAAATGTATAAATACAACCTGGATATTTTACATACCAATATAATATATTTCTTCTGTCATAAATGGGTGAAAAAATCATTGTTCTATGATATAAGATGCATAAGGAATTTGATACAATATTGTGTAGTGATGATTTAAAGCCAGGATTTGTAACCCATGCAAGAATTGAAAGCAATCACAAGATAACTATTGTGACTCCTGAGAGTGATCACGGGACAATTAGTGTCAATGGGGATTATCGTTATTTTAGCATTTTTGGCTCCTTCAAAGAGCTTTGGTTTTTTTTTCATTAGCATATAATTTATTAATAACTAGCTACAGCTCCTTGGTGGCTCTGTGTTGAAAATCTTTTATTTTTTTTTGAGGTATAATTGACATATAATATTTTATTGGTTTCAAGTGTACAACATAGTGATTTGACAGTTGTATACATTGTAAAATGATCACTACAATAAGTCTAGTTACCATCTGTCATCTTACCAAGTTAACACAGTATTATTAAGTATATTCTCTATGCTTTATTCCCTAGGAATTATTTATTTTATAGCTGGAAATTTGTGCTTATTAATCCTTTCACTCATTTCACCCTCCCAACCTGCCCCTCACCACCTTCCTCCTGGAAACCACCTATCTGTTCTCTGTGTCTATGACTCTAGGGTTTGTTTTTTAGATTTGACCTAAAAGTGAAATAATGTGGTATTTGTCCTTTTTTGTCTAAGTTTACTTGGCATAGTTAAGGGCAAATTAAGGGCAAACTCAAAGTTAAGGACAACTAAACTGGAGAGTAATGCTAAAATAGAACCCTCAGATCCTGGACCTCAAGTTTTGGCTTGAGATTTATGAATAGGTAAAATGTGCACACTCAATTCTTCAGAGAACAGAGGCTACAAGGAAAAAAGGAGGATATCTTTGTTTATTGAAGAGTCAAATATGCACTTGGAGCAACTGAATCAAAACATGAAGGTAAAGGTTAATAATCAGACATTGGTAATATATTAAGCATTTTTTAATAAGGATTGAATCCAGGTAATTATGAAACTGTATCTGTTAGCCAAGAATTATTATGAAGTACAGATTTTGGGGCCTGGGTTAGACCTCAGAGATAGAGTTCAAGGGTCAGTCTAAAGGGTTGGAAACAGCAGACAATAGACAGAGATTTGGGCAAACAGGGAATCCTGCAAAAGTTATCCCACACAAAGGTGAAGACATAGAGGTTAGAATTGGAGAGCATGACTCAAAGGTCGAGTAGCGGTTGTAGGGGTGGAGAAATAAGTGAGTCCAGGGTGAGAGGGTCTGGGGACCCAGACTGAGGCATATTCACTAGAGAATTAGATCAGATTGATGGCTGGGCCTGGATCAGTGCTAAACTCCAGAATGGTCTAAATGATTCCCCATTGCCTGGATAGCTGCAAACCTCAGGACCAAGTAGGTCATATTAACCAAGGAATTATAGTTACACATACCCAAGGAAGTGCACCTTTTCTGAACAGAACTATTATGGAAGCTGCAGAAATATTACCTCACTGATTTCAGTATCAAAACCTACTTAACACAATTATTTTATATGCAATAGATAATTTTAAGCCAAAACTCTTAAAATATTTTTAGATAATAACACCAGAAAATTGATATACTGATTATTTAAATTATTTTTCTTATATTTAAGTTTTCCTAGCAGAAAATGAGCAGAATGTGGATATTTGCAAGTTAATATTTAGTAGAAGGAAAAGGCTGAGAATTGATTACTGCCCTCTAGCAAGCCCTTGGGAATATATTCTCACATATTAACTTGGCTAGACCATGACTTTCCCAGAAAGCATTTACACAAAGAAGCCCTTCCTTTCCTGAACCAAAGACGTAGGGAGAATAAGCTCTGTAAAGGAACATATCATCAATCTTTCTTTCTTTGCCTCTGTGAATTTGTCAATTAAAAAAATTACTAAGGTAAAAATTACATTTTGTAAAGTACATAAATTTTAAGTATACAGACTGATAAATTTGTAAATATGTACATACCTGTGTAACCACAACCCAAATCAATAAGTATAGTAGTTCTAGCATTATTGGATCTAGAGCATCCTTTATTCCCCCTTTCAGTCAGTAAGTCCCAAGAGTAAAAAACGTTCTGATTTCCAGAGCTGTGGGTTAATTTTATTAGTTTGAAAATTCATATAGGTAGAATATATATTTTTAGTATTTAACCTCTTCCCCTTAATAGGCCTATGAGACTGATTCATGTTGCATGCAAAGCTTATTTTTGTTAATAGCTGTGTAGTATTGTACTGTATGCAGACAATATAATTTATTTATCCATTCTATTATTAATGAACGTTTCATGTATTTTCAGTTTAAATCTATTATGAATAAAACTTATATAAACATTTTGTCCATGGGTCTTTTGGTGCATATTAGTATTCATTTTTTGGGAGGCAGATATATACCCAAGAATGAAATTATTGGGTTATATGGTATACATATGTTTTCTTTTAGTAGGTACTATCAAAGAATTTTCCAAAGGAGTTCTAGAAGTTAATACTTTTATACTTCCATCAACTTTACATCCTCACTCATACTTGGTAGTCTCAGTTTTTTTTTTTAAATGATCTATTATGTTTTGTAGTAGTATTTATCACAGTTTTTAATTTGTATTTGTCTAATTGCTAATGATATTGAACACATTTTTGTATGTTTATCAGGCACTTTGATACCGTCTTTCATAAAGTCTCTGTCAAAGCTTTTGCCTGCTGTTATAATTAGGTTGGCTGTCATTATTATTATTATTATTATTATTGATTTGTAGGAATTCTATGTTCTTGATATAAAGTGTGGTGTTTAAATGGGGTATCTCTTGATTAGATGGGGACCCCAGATGTGGGGTGATGTGCGGGTGGAAGCCAATGGCATTGGAGGTTAAAGAATTCACTCAAGGCAGAACAAAGGAGATAGTTTATGGAACACACCACAAAGAAGCAGCAGGCAGGACAGTGGAGAAGAGACTGTTTGCAAGGAGATAGTGGGAGGGGACTATTTTTAAAGGGGGAAGATGAGTGGTGTGCCTGGGTGACTCCAACGGTTGAGCCTGAGACTTTGACTCAGGTCCTGATCTCACAGTCTGAATTCGAGCCCCCACTCAGGCTTTGTGCAGACAGCTCGGAGCCTGGATCCTGCTTCGGATTCTGTGTCTCCCTCTCTCTCTGATCCTCCCCCACTAGTGCTCTGTCTCTATCTCAAAAAATAAAATAAAATAAATTAAAAAATAAATAAAAAATAAAAAAATAAAGGGGAAGATGAGGAAGTAGGGAAACTAATGGAATCTTCCCTTTATTGTTATTTGTGCCTAGATGTAAGTAGCCCATTGGTTAGTTAGGGCCTAAGGATATTTTGAAATGGGTCACCTGATGGACCTGTTTGTATTCAGCCAGTTGGTCACTATAGCCCTTTCTACATTCCATTGCTCAAGCCTGTTTGACTAAAAGCAGCCTATACATGAAATAATTGTCAAATGTATGTGTTGCTAATATCTTCTCTTAGTCTGTGGATTATTTTTTGAAGTATTAATGGTATCTTTTGTTAAACAAAAGGTCTTAATTTAAATATGTCGTTTATTTTTTCTCTTTATGGTTAATGTGTGTCTATGCATGTGTGAGTGAAAAAAGAGAGAGGAAAAAGAGAGATCCTATTTAAGAAATTTCAATCATCCCAAAATCATGAGTCATTAAGCTATTTTCTTGTATAAACTTGATTCAAGACTGATGAAAACATCCCAAAGCTGGAAGACTTATACTATCAGATATCAAGATTTATTATAATGCTGTAGTAATTAAGACAAAGAACCATAGGTACAAGTATAGATATGAACCAAAGTAATTCAAGCCATATAATGGAAAACACAAACAGATTCAGGTATATACTTACCTGATTTATGGCAACCCATGAAATGCCTGGTTACTCCCCTTGGTAAAATTTGAAACTAGCCTGCCTTCAATTACAAAAGAGACAGAGGCCACTGCCTTTTGAATATGACTGCCTGGTTATTTTTGCAACAGTGTCATATAGTTTCTGAAATATCTGAGATATCTACCTTCATTCTTTAAGATCTATGTAACTAGATGGTAATTGGCCCTCCATGAAAAATAGTGTCTTTGTGCACTGCCACAAGAAGTTTATGAGAATGATCTGAATTAGTAATATTACCTTATATTTGTATGGTATGTCTAAGTATATTAATCCCCTTATTAAAAGCATGGAAATAATAAGCATTTCCTTCTGGATTATAATGGATAGTGTTAAGATAAGACTGCATATAATCTCTTATTTAACATCATGACAATCCAATTAGGTACTCATTTGTCATTAACCTCACTTTTCAAATAAGTAAACTGACACTTAAAGACATTATATAACTTACCCAAGTTTGTACAGTTTGTAAAATTCAGTGTCCTGATGAGAACCGGATATTTGGCTACATGGTGTGCCCTTGCTTTAAACAATACTCTGCAGGGAAGATTTGCTCTATGAGGAAGTCAGTGCAAGGAAAATGCTTACAAGAGATCTGAGAATTTACAGCAGACAAAGGGTGAGTGTATAATAATCAGAACAAAGCTAAAGACCGTGAAGATTGCAAATCATGATTGTGGAGGCATTTCTAGTTTAGAATCCAGACAACGTCATCAATGGAGCTCACCCATCTTAAACTTCCTCGTGTTGAAGGAGTTGCAAAGATTAGCTGCATAATTCAGTGGAGCCACAATCAGATAACAAAGCCACAATCAGATACTTAAATGGAAAGAAGCCCCATGGCCCAGATAAGGGAAGAAATTTATCAGCTTTATTACATTCATACATGCAATCACTCAATAAATATTTATTGAGGCATTACTAGGAATCATGTCCTCTTTTAGACACTGAGGATACATAGAATAACCAAACATAAACCGCACAATCTCATGAAGTCTGCAGTCTAGTCCCTGCAAATAGTATATTCAGTGCATTTATGGCAGCTACACTATAAATGCCTGGCACTTTGACATTCTGGGAATGAAAAGATAAATAGTCCGCTTTCCTCAGGATCTTCTTGTCCAACAGGAAATCCACATGCAATATGGGAGCATTCTATTAGAAATTTGCCCAGAAGTTACGTAGCAACAACTAACTGAAAAGTCTGGATATTCTAAATTTTATTATGCTACATACTAAATAGTAAAATATTAAGTACTCCAGATTTTATCTGAGCTAGATGATGATGAATAAATAGGACTTTAACAGCAAAGAAGGATGGCACAGACAGAAATAATCTTTGAGAGGAGAAAAACCAGTATGAAACTAATGTAATCAGATGTTTTATTATTCTGAAAATTTGTTTTATTATTTTGAAAATTATTCTGAAATATTATTCTGAAAATTTGTTATCTGAAAATTCTGAAAATATGAGTGTGTGGCCATTTATATTGAAATCTCTATCTACATCACATACTGGTATTGTTGTGGGATTTTTTTTTACCACAATACTTGGGATTCGTTGTCTCGTGCTTTGAAGAATGGAGAAGTAGACACAAAATGAGCAGCTGGTAAAAGTTTATTAGAGTATAAGATCAGAAAAGAAGAATAGTATGAAAGTTCTCTTTAGCAAGAGAGATATTTGAAAGTGAATGCCCAAGGACTATAGGCGAGGGTCTTTGTTTTATAAGGTTCTTGTCAGCTCCTCTTTCCCTTCCCCCTTGTTTATTCTCAGGTTCTACCCTTAATGGCTGGACAACTCTTGCTGGGTTGTCCATTCCTGATTGGCTCGTTTCCATTGTATGAGGGGTTGTCTATGGCCATGCCTTTCCTTGTGAGTCATAGATTTTATGGTCTACTTACTTTTAGTCAGGTCTTTTGTTAATTCCTGAGAGAAACCTGAGGGGGAGTAGGTGGTGTCTGTTACATTCTTAAGAGGGACCTTAGGCCTTGATGGGGGGAGGGGGGTAGTTTGCTGTGGTCAGACATTCCCATAATTGTTTCAAAATATATCTTTTTCCTCCCAGGGACCTCAGGTCCTAACTTTCCCTCTCTGCCAATTTTATCCTATCCTTTCCTATTATAGGATCTTTTTCTTTTTTCTTCCCCCCCACCTCCCCCACTGTGGAATTTGCTTTGTTCCCTGGAAGAAAGAAGACATTATTACTTAATAATAAAGTTTTCCTCAGATCTTTCCTGAGAAAGATTTGTGGAATATTTCAGGGGACAAAGTAAGATAAAAAGTGTATAGTCATGAGTTATTTTGTATTATGTGCCGAGGCAAAGGAATATGAAATAAAAATAACAGAGATTGGAGGCTCTTTGAGACGAAATTTTCCAGTCTTGCCAAAGAGTTCATAATGAATCCCTGGGAAACAGTCTGTAGGGAAGGAGGACTAACCATTCAAAATCGCCTCACTGTAGCCATACAAATACTTTTGTTGTTGTCAATGGGAGATTGTATTAAGCTGGAAGCACACCAGAGCTCATCTATAAATCTTTTAATATTTTGCAGACAGAAAATTTTGGATGATTTCAGAAGTAAAACTCACAAATTACTGAGCCACTTTTTTTTCTCCCACATTGTAAAAAGAAAGCTGGAAAAGAATTCTGCTTCTTCATCAAACCAGCATAGTTTATATATTGGGAATGTATGATTTGTCATTTATGTCTTCCTACACTGTTATTTATAAAGAAGACTGTTGATTCAATCCAAGTCAAGTGTTTATGGAAACTTAATTGCTTTGGTTTTATCTGCTGGTCCTGTCAATTCCTGGCATTGCTCTACCCAACACAATGCTGTCCGTATTTATATCACTGATGTCTTCATATAGAGTTGCTATCCAGCTTCAAATATGGTTTTAAAGGAATTTGGGAAGTGTTGGAAAGCAAAGAATAACTTGATTTGCATGTGAGCCCCAAACATGGATGCCAGTTGGCTGCTTCTGCTCACATCTCTCCTATTTTCATACATTGTTCTTTTTCTGTTTAAGCTTCTCAGCATAGTAAGAAATGATCTGCAGTGACTTTTTTCTAAAACAAAAAATCAAGACACATTGGTCTAACATATGATATAACAACATGATGGAATATTTTTAATTGGAACTATCCCAGAAAACCCTCAAGAGATAGATGAAGACTAATGTGTTTGTAAGCACATAATGTTGATTCAAATATATGCATTTAAAAAAAACTATAAAAAATCAATTATTTTCTTAAAAAACAACATATAACTGCAGAAAAGGAAGAAACAAGGATCTATGTGTTAAACATGACTTGAAAATGATGCTTGCACAAGAACAGATACACACATTATGGATGTAACACCTGAGGGCAAGAGTCAACTCTAATATCTTCCATGTATGCCTTTTTGACTGCACTACACACACACACACACACACACACACACACACACACACACACAAATTCCAATTCAAAGACTTCACTCCCATTTTCTATTGGCCCCAGATCTCCTCTCTCTTCTCTTCCCCCATGGTTGAACTCTTACCTACTAAAGACCCATTTGAGGCAAATCACTTGTTCACATCACTCAGGAAAATTGTATTTATGCTTCAGTCTTTTATGTTGCAAGGACTCAATGACTCTAGACTTGCCTGGAAACGTGGGCCCACCCATTTAAAATTTTCTAGACACTGTGAAATCCAAATATTTGTCACACAGAATAAAGTCAAATTAATTTTTTGAATTTGATTCTAATAAACCTCCTGGATGTCACAGCCCGTTGAATTTTTCCCCCTCTTGTTCTATAATTTATAGCTCCTGTAGGGGTGGAAGACTTTTCCCTTTTTCCCTTCTAGCATCTTTGGCTGGTCTAATAATTACATTGATATAAGACATATGAACAAGAACAAAACAAATTTCATATGTACTGGAGCCCCATAAAAATATGAGACTCATAGGCAATTGAGGTTTTATATTCCTTCCTGAGCTCCTTGGACAAGGGAGTAGGAGTCTGGGGCTTCAAAGGGAAAGAAGACAATTCACAGGAAGATGACAAAAGCAAATGTTTGGTAAACAGATGTTTGCCCTGCCCATGCAAATAACTCTTTCTGATATAAAAATTTATCTAAGGTAATAGCTCTCTTCCTGCTATAGATCACCTGTCTAAATTCTTTTAGGCAGTTAAGAGAGAGAAAAGGTTTTCCTGAACCTAATGGGTCTTAATTGCCTTCAGTTCAAAACCACATGACAAAGTGGCACGTTTTGGGGTCACATATTCTGTCCTCCTGACTTCCATAATCTGGAATGCAAGTCAGTATACATTGTTCTATTCAGCTTTATTTTAGTTCTTTGCTTTTTGTGATGAATTATCCCAAAGGTAAGTGACTTAAAACAATACATACTACCTCTCACGATTTCTGGGGGTCAGGAATTTGGGAACAGATTAACTGAGCAGTTTTAGTTTAGAGTTCCTCATTAATTGTAGTCAGATGCAATTATCTTCAGGATGCAGGCATTTATCTCTCTGATGACTTAACTGCTTCCAAGTTGACTCATTCATAGACTTACAAGTTGGTTTTGTTTGTTGGTGGGAACCTTTATTTGTTCTCCTGATTGGCCTCTCCACTGGGGATGCTTGAAAGTCCTTAAAATACTGCAGCTATTTACTTCTAACAAGGGATTCAGAATTATAGGGAAAGGCTGCAATAACTTGTGTGACATAGATTTGGAAGTCATACACTATAGTATTCTATTGGTCTCAGAAACTAGCCCTAATTCAGTTAAGGAGATCACACAAGAAGATAAATAACAGGAGGCAAGCGACTGGTGAGCTGGGACATGAGTCTTCTCCTGCCCTCGAACTGGGACTTTTATGACCAGGACTCCTGGTCCTTAGGTCTATAGACTTAGACTGGAACTACACCACCAGCTTTCTCAAATTTCCGGCCTGCAGATGGCAGATTATGAGACTTCTCAGCCTCCATAATCATGTGTGAGTCAATTCTTCATAAATATATGTGTGTGTGTGTGTGTGTGTGTGTATAAATATCTTTTATAAATCTCAAAACAAAACAAAACAGGAGGCAAGGATTGTTGGAGCCATCTTGGAGATAACTGTTATAAACCCCTAATCCCATCCCCTTTTTAACTCTATATCCAGTTTTTCTATCTCCAGCTTAAAGGTTTGTAATTTCCCTCCAGTTTTCAGGAAGATATTAGGAGGAAGCTGGAGGTATAAAAGTCTGTCCCTTCTTTCTCAGAAGTCAAAGTGTTTAAACATTTTGCCTAAAACATAAATGGCAGAGGAAGGACGTATAAAATGCACTCATAACCCCTTCCCAAAATTCCTAAGCAATGCAAAGTGCCAAAATCATCTGAATCGTTCTAAAAGATTACTATAGAGATTTAGATATCATTAATTTGTATCAGTCAAGGGACCAACAGGAAACAAGGCATTCTCAAGTAGGGTAATTTGAAAAGAGTTTAATAAAGAGAATTTCTGGAGGGGGGGGGAAGGAGTAAAGAGACCACTATGAACAATGCAATAACCAGTAATAGTAAGTAAATTTATCACATCTAGCCTGAATTTATGAGGGGAAAGTGGAGTTATAGGAAGCTGGAAAGTGAGAAAGAGAGCCATGGGGAAAGGACTATCTTAATAGGAAGCTGTGGCCTTGGGTATAGGAACACAGACAACTCATGAAAACCTTGCTTAGAGGGAGATGAGGGAATAAACACCCCTGACCTTGGCCAACTCAACCTGAAATGAAGTTCTGGAAAGGTTCTTGATATATAGACAATTATACAAATATGTGTGTTTTAATTTCTCAACTTTAGTTCCTTGTGATACCCAGCCATATTTCCTGTCCTTGGGTTATAAAGAGAATTATTTTCTGCTTCAAATCAATTCCCAGTGTGCACTTAAGGTAGTTTGTGTAAACTTTAGTTTGGGTTCCCAACAACAAAATCATCTCTGCCTAAAACATACGCAACATCCATTCTTTTACTGTGCCTCAAACTGTATACCAAATGTATCTCTTGTTAACGTGGAATGGGAACTAAAATGGGATATGAAGCAAATGTTTATCAGTTGAGTTGGTGAAGAATATTGCAAAGTTTACCAGGTGAGTGACAGAAATCAGTAAGGCTGTGTTAAGAATCAGGTGGAGAAGAGCCTAATTCTGCCAAAAAACAAAAGTTTGGGAAGAAAAAGAGTTAAAGGCAATAGCTCAATCTGAAATTAAAGGGTTATCAGAAGCAAATACAGGTGTGAAAGCCTGTAGGATAGAATGGCTGAGAAGTAAACTGGAGTGAGGATGCCCGGGTTTGATTCCTGTGGCTGCTTCTCACTAGGATAATTGCCACTTAACATCCTTTTGCTCTAATTTCCTCATTTCTATACACAGGTAATCATAATACCCACCTCTCAGGGTTTCTCTAGTGATTACATTATTCTAATGCGTCTGAAGCATCTTGATCAGTTTCAAACACCAAATACTAGTTATTTTTATCATCATCATTACTATAAATCTAGTATCCATTAGAGGTCATACAACCTGAAAGAAGAAAGGTATCAAGAAAAATACAGGAAAGTTTAGTTTGAAATGATGATTAAATACCATGAATAAGTAAACATGACACAGGTGTATTTATTACATAAACAGGATTTGGTGTCTTCCAACATGATGCACTCATT
Source organism: Lynx canadensis (assembly GCF_007474595.2). NCBI lineage: Eukaryota > Metazoa > Chordata > Mammalia > Carnivora > Felidae > Lynx > Lynx canadensis. Next base: position 47,915,996 of record NC_044307.1, read on the forward strand.
CATTTAATGGACATTGAATGCTAATTCTGTGCCAGGTGTGAATGCCAATTCTGTAGAAAATGATGAAGCCATAGTTATGAACAAAACAATTGCCCTCTGAGAATGGAGACTGCATTACAATGACTTCATGGCTTCGGGAAATAGATACAGTAATGAGGACAAAAAGAAGAATGTGACACAAGAGGTCAATAAGACAGGGTGATAATCCATGTTGAGGTATATGAACTGGAAGTAGATTACCATGAAATTCTGAGAGCATCCTAAAGCAATGAACTTGAAACTTCTATGTACTCTAGCTAAGCTGTTTTCTCTATGCAGGTAATACACCACTTAAAATGATTCCTAAATGTGTGTGCTTGGACTTGTGATATTTCAGTGTGAAATTTACACTACTCAACAGCAAAATGAGAAACAAGTAAGGACAATGTATTGAGGCCTTCATAGAAATAAGTTATGTTAAATATAAAAGAGTGTTCTTTTTTCTAACATGGCTGACGTGTGCTGTTGGTGTTAACATTTTTATCTGTAATGAAATTATAGTAATAATAGATGGAAGATTTAAAGTTGTTTTTAAAGCTTAGTAGACACAGTTGACAAAATGTAAATTTGGCAACTCACTTGATCTCCAGACTTCATTTCTCTAAATAGTTTCATTTCTGTGAACCAAACCATTCATGTGAGCCACTAACATAAAGACTGTTAGATCAATAGCCAAAGCAGATACCTATTTATGACTTTTCTCTGAATTAGCCAAGATAGACTTTTGTTTTCTTATTTTTAAAATAAACAAGTTGGAATATATGCTCCACAAATTTTCTACTTGAACAATATGCCATGTTGAATTTTTAGCATTTCTCCACAGTCCCAAAGTTGTGTTGTTAGGAAAAAAATAAGCGAATGAGGGGACAAACTTCTAGTCAATGATAGAGCTTTAGCAAACCAGAAACTAATGTACACATTTTACTACTAATCACAGATCATCTTATTATTTTTAGCAGTTATTGAAAAATAAACCTGGCAACTCCAAATAATATAAGAGCTAAAAAATTATATTGTTTCTTAAGGAAAATAGTACTGCTCAGTGCTATAAATTATTTTTTTAATAAACCCAATTCATTTCAGAAAATGGGAAACACTCAGAAGTATTGAATTTTTTCTTTGTGTTCTGCCAGAAAAATTCAAACTGTGAATGCTAAACTTCAAAGACTAGTGAATTTTAATTTTTAATATAAATGTAAGAAAAACATTCTTCCAGTTTTTCTGCCCTTTCTAGTTCTGCCCTGATTTGAGCCCTTTCTAGTTCACTTCTTGCTGTTTGACCTTTACAGAATTATTTATTACTCCCTGTACTTCACCAGATACTCCTCTTCCCTCAGCCTTCACCAAGCCTGACAAATGGACAGGCTATTCCGTATGGGTTACATAGCACAAGTATCAGTACTACCTAGATCTTCAAAATCCAGAATCTAGATAAAAATAGTGGGCTAAAGAGACTGTACAATGCTGCAATTATGGTACAGGAAGAGGAAGATATTTGAGATTATAATTTGACGGAAGAATAGAAGGCAATCAAGGCCAAGTATCCTCCAGTTGTTGGGAAGTACAAGTATATGGATCATATAGCAGATGTCCCATTACATGCATTCGGAGATACTCTGGAGGAAGCATTTGAGCAATGTACAATGGCCATGTTTGGTTACATGACAGATACTGGGACTGTGGAGCTTGTCCAAACTCTAGAAAGAGAAAACCAAGGAGATGACTTACAGTCTCTTCTGATTCACTTTTTGGATGAGTTGCTTTAGGTGCTGATGAATTCTTCATACCCTGGGAAGTGAAGGCACTTCATACGATCAAAGAAATTTCAGATTACAGTCAATTGGGTGGGGAGAAGAATTTTCATTGTTCACGTAGCCTCAGGGAACTGAAATCAAAGCAATAACCTACTTGGCGATGCAAGTCTATAATGAAGAGAAGCCAGAAGTCTTCGTGATCATTGACATTTAAGATACCAAAAGGAAACAGCAAAACCCCCCTCCTATGAAGAACTGTTTTTTCCCCCTCTTCTTTTTAAAAAAAGATACCATGATACTATGATCTGTTGATATATGGAGATTTTCAGAACAGAACTTTTAACTTAAAGTGTGACTTTCAGAAATGGAACATTAAGGGGCAGCCTTGGTTCACGTTACCCAAATATTCCAACTTTAAGGAATTCTTCAGATGGCAAGTATGGCATCTCATCTCTTAGTTCCCTGCTAAAGAAGCAGGTGCCTCTACCTTTCCAATGGAACATAAGCCACCCTGACTGGTCCTCAAAGGGATCAATGATGTAAGCAGCAGCCTGAGATACTCAACCTTGCATAATTGAATCCATTTTGAAAAAAAAAATAATAACAATTTGAGAAATCCTACAACCAGGACTTTGCTTTTTTCCGAAATTGGTTAGCACATATATTTTCTATATGTACATTAAGAGAGGTTGTGTTTTAGATTCCTGTTGGACAAAGCCATCCTGAATTCTGCCTGGTTTTCTTAGAAGAAATAATTATAGTTGAACAGCTGGAAGACTTCTCTAGAAAGAGTCTTGAGTTTCTGTCTCTCTCTCAGGAGTTTTTAAAGCACTAATATACAGACACTGTCCTATTTTCCCATGAGAAAAATTCAGTACCCTTACAAATGGGCCCTTCCTTCTAACATGTGATTTTATATTAAAGCCACTATATTTATATAGTTAGAAAAGAAAATAACTGTTTTACATTTCTTTGTTTTTTTTTTTTTTTTTAGTTACCTAATTTCTTCATCACTGGAAAACCATGTTAAAAATGACCTGAGTGTTTTCAAAGTAAAAAAACAAACAAAAAAAATGATGGGCTCTAACTTTTACAAAAAATACAGGCAAATTGTGACTTATTTTAAGCATTATTTAAAATAAGTGACTTATTTTAAGCTCAGGATAAGCATCAGAAAATCACAAAGCAAACATACAATGTGTTATGCTTCAATAATGTCAATACTTGTGAACCCGCTTTATGCGTTATCATATCCTATACAGGATCCCCCGGTGATTCTTCATAGCTTTTATGAAACATTTTATATTCTTAGTTAAAAAATCACTTCCCTCAAAATTTGGACCTGCCTACCTCTTTTTTGCATTTGCCTCTGTAACCTCGTAAACCTCATTTGGAAATCTCTGCCTTTGCGTTGAGTAAATCATTTCAAAGCTGCTTCTGGTAAGGGTGGATGAGATAACACAAGGAGCATGTTTACATAACATGTAGTCATTTTTCACCATTTTTTTAAAAACTGTAAACTGAATTGGCTCTTTTTACTTTATAATTACTTTCCCTGTTTGTTGGCGTTGGTACCTTTTATTTTTATGCTCAAAATATTTGCTGATCTACGGCTGTCAGCTCATATTGGAGAATGAAACCCTTCAGACGCTAACTGGAAGCCAGTATGTAAGGGCGGGGCTTAGCCACTGGTAAACTTGACCATAGAGTAATCACACATCAGAGTGGCTTATCTTTTAGATACCCAGGGGTTTACCTGTCAGGGTCAGGTAAACCGTGTTGATGGAGAAGGGTATCTCATGGGATGCTTAAGTCCAGGTATGGCTTCTCTTGTTTTCCAAAGTGAATTCCAAACTGCAAAGAAATTTTAATGCTTCTGACTCTCTTTTTACTTTTGCTTTCTCCCTCCCCTCTTCTGATGTTTTTGTTTTTGTTTTTGTTTCTGATTCATGCACTACCAGTAAATTATTCCCCATTGGTGGGTGGTAACAATAATTGAAAATTCAGTTTTATTGTCTGGTGTTCTTGGCTGATGGAGGATAGAAATCTGGTCTCCACTAGGTGGGACATAAAGGAGACTCCAGTTTGTTAGTCATTTTCATTTATATGTCTATTTGCAAGCTCAGATAAATGAATAATTTCATGACTTCTAGTGAAGGAATGTGAGAGTTTTTGTTTGTTTACTTGTGACCCGAGGCTGAAGTTACAGAATTGCAGCTGTAAGCTCTATATGTGTATTTATACACTTGAGTCTGTGTGTCTATAATCAAGAAGAACATTGACTTTCGTTGTGTGAGTAGGAAATGTCTTCCTACCACCAAAAATCATGAACAAATTATTATAAAAGGGATGTACATGACTATGCAAAGTGTGCTATGTGACAGGCAAATGCACAGAGAAATTAAAGAGTTAATTTTATTCACTCTATTGCAATAGGGAGAGAAGGATGAGGAAAATCTCAAAGAAAAGGATGAGTCTGGGGTTTTACAGAGGCAAGTAAACAAAGGAGTCATAAGTGTTATGAGAGTTGTGAGCAAGGGGGGAAAGTGTCTTATCTCTAAATATGTGAGAGCAGGATGGTCCTTTGTGATTAGCCTCCTCTCAGAACACACAGTGGGGAGGGGTGGTTCTTGTATTGTTGTTTTCCAGGAAGATGGTGCTCAGATAAAATTCAACATTGACAGTTACATGTATTCAGTTAATCTTTTAACATGTTTTCGTGTGACAATTCTCATTTACCTACCTTCCATGTTTTTCTCTGTACAGTAGAAGTTAGGATATTTTGATTAGAAGTTATAAATAGTATTGTTCATGAAGTTTATATGAGGAACAACACTGACATGTGTATATGTTCTTTTTTCGAGGAGAAATAGAATACTTTTACCTTAAAGCTTCAGTTTGTTCTAAAATATGAAAGCATATAGAGCAATTAACATACAAAGAAAGGCAAAACTATTCTATCACACCTGAATCTGAGTAGAAGCAATGATATAGATAAATGCTTTTACAAAGTTTGCTCAGTTCCAACGGGCTTCCTCTTTTGTTTTATTGGTTAATGCCTTCCTCTCCATTAGGAAAGATTATTCTTTACCTTCTATGTAATGTGTCTAGATAACAAAGATTCCTTTTCTTACCAGAATTATTTTTAATCATTTCAAAGAGATAACACCCCTATCTCCCTATTTCTGTGAGAGGTAGGAGCTTAATTGTGGTGGGGTGCCTTGCTCCAAGTTATAAAACAACTTTCTGTCATAAAGATGTGAGAAGTTTATTTTTACTTTGAAAAAAAAAACTAATTAGCAAACAGAGATGGTTTATGACATCCCCCCAATCTTGTCCAGTACTTTTCTTCTAGTTCACCCCAGCCCTTAAAAATCCTACAGCCCTCTGCTTCAGTGTAATTGAATTGACTTAGTTCTGGTCCCTCCCCCTATTGCAAAAGTCTCATTTTCTCCCTTATAATAATCTTTTTGAATAAAAATCTTTCCTTACTAAGTCTAGATTGGTTTTTGATTTGACATAATTACGTTTGTGTAAGAACAATGATTTTCTCTTTAAAAAATATTTAAACACCTTAAACATCACAATGTGGAGGCCCTCCCCCACCACACACACACACATACCCCAAGGGAAAAAATAATCTTTTAATTTAAAAAGTAAGGGACAGAATTGGCTGCTGGCATTCTAGGAGCATGGAGGAAGATTAGAATTAGAATTCTGATTTACCACATAGAGATTACCATGTAACATGCCTTCTTTTTATTTATTTTTTATAATTTATCCTTGCTCTGTGCTTCATTCTGCATCCGTAAATCCAAAGATTTTTTTTTTGTTCAATTTCTCCATGTATAAAACTCCCATTTTGAGCAGGTGGGGGTCATCTGCCTCTAGAGATAAAGAGGGGCACTGAAGAAGAGCCGGAGGGGGTTAGCTCTTCTAAATAAAGATTTTAATCAATTATATTTCTTATATATCAGTCATTTACATACATTTATGCTTTCCAGACTGGGTTATAAATTCATGTTCTAAAAATATCATATTTTCCACTGATAGGAGTAGTACAATATTTATAGGCATATTTGTTTGTTGAGCAAATATGTAATAAGCATACAGTCACCATATTTGTTTATAACTATAAATTGCAAATGTCCCTAAGAGTTTGTTCTCTTCTTTTATACACAGTAAAATATTTTGAGTTTTTAAAATTATTTTATATGATAGTGATGATGATGATGATTTTAAGGACAGGCATCGTCATTCAAGTATTGTTATAATTGCATTTGTGAAGCTCTGCATTTCTGCGGTGGCAAACCAGACTGAGATCCCCCAAAATTAAAAAAAAAAAGTCATTACTAGTATGAAATTTTGAAGTGTGAGAAGAAAGGGATTTTTAATGTGAGCCTTCGACATGTTCCACAAAGGGCTTCCCTGAATCTAAAAGGAGAAATGACTCAGGAATCCCTCTATTTAGGAGTAGAGGGGAAATGTGTTGTAATTTTAGCAGTGCCAAGGAGTGGTACAGATGGGACGCCGAGATAGCCAGGCAGATGGTGCCAAAGCAAGAACGGCAGCTGCTGGTGCGTGAGAGCAGAGCAGATGGTGCAATGACACGGGCCACGGCAGCTATCAGCAGCGAGAAGTCCAAGTTCACATTCGAAGATTCTGCAACAGCTGTCCTGCACCTAGCACAATATGAAGTCATTCATTTCAATGATCATTTGTTAGTGTGCATTGGTATAGAGTGTTAGGTAAAGACCACTAATGATCATCAATCAGAGGAGATACCTCTATAAGAATAGTCATTGATTTCATATTTTCAGTAAGCTGAGTAAGTAATGCAACATTTATTCATTGCATGTCTCCTTGCAGGGATGAGAAGACCTAATATCTGCATGCACTAGGCATCACTGTTGATGTTTTTCAAGCACTACCAAGACATATAATTTCTTAATTCTTAAAGCTAGTTTTCCTTGAGGTATGAAAACACTCAGATGTATAAGAGACACACAGGATATTGGCTTAAAAATGCAAATTCCTGTGTTCTTTCCTGAAGCATTTACATTAGAAATTCTAGGAGTGAAGGTATAAATTGGTCAATAGCAAGCTTCTCCAGGGTTTTTTCTTCCTACCAAGTTTAGGGTCTCCATTTTAAGGATATTTGAGGGAAAATTAAAAACAACAAAAATCTGTGTGAAACAGTATAGCTGCAAATTCAAGAAATATATTTGTCATCTGCATATTGGAAGAAGATAGGATCGTTTTGACACAGTGTATGGCTAGATCCAAGAACTCCAATGCGTTTTCTCCTTCCCTTTCTCCATTTCTCAGGTCAGCTTGTCTCCTTTGGGCCTCTCTTTCTGGAAAATCAGAAGGTTTACCTTCCAAACAACTTCTTTGCTTGTGACTGAAAATGACTGTGTTCTTAATGGGGTCATATTTTCATTCTGGAAAAGAATCATCCCCAGCTCTGCAGTAGGGATGTTTTCATCAGCTCCCCAAGTGTAAGGACTGAGGAGATAAGTGCTTTTGGTCATTTGAGAAACTGAATATAGTTTAGTTAAACTCTCACTATACACAAGATGGGGATGGGCCTGAAAAATCAACAGAGGGCAGATCAAAATAATCATATACTAAAAAGTTTGAATCTTATTATTGAGTAAATGAAAAACATTGAAAGACTTAGGCAATTGGCAGCTATAGATAATCATTTTAGAAAGATCACCTTTATCATTCATTCCATGTATTCTTAGGTATAAATATTGTTCAAAGACTCCCTGAAATACTAACAGAGGGATCTTGACAATGGATCTCCTCTCACGTGTCCATCTTCCTACCTCAAAATGTACTTCTTTTAAAATTGACGAAAGGATAAAAACCAAATATTTTTAAAAGAATTTACTGAGAGACCCAGAACTTATAATTCTGCAATGTTTTATTCCTAGGACAAGAGTAGTAAAGTGTATTGTCCACATTAAAAAAAAATGAAAGAAAGAAAGAAAGAAAGAAAGAAAGAAAGAAAGAAAGAAAGAAAGAAAAGAAAAAGAACCAAAGAAAGAATGCTATTCATGTAAGGAATTGATATCTTTGTGCCATGCTTGCGAACTTGATTGTATCTGATTCTCTGTGATATGAAAATACCCCATCTAAAAATTGATTTTGTCTATGTCCTGACCTAAGCATTAAAAAAAGTTAAATATTAAAAGTTGTCAAACAGCTTGTGGATTTGTGATGATATAAGAAAAATACTTCTCCATTATTAAGTGCTTACAACATGTTAAGAATTTAACATATAATGTCACTGGATTCTCCTTGTAATTCTACAAGGAAATACTATAATTATTTCCATTTTTCAGATGAAGGAATTGAGAATCTAAGATATTAAATAGCCTAGCCAAGATCATGTAAGAAGTAAGTGGCTAAGAAAAGACTTGAACATTTCTCTGTCAAGAGATGATATTCTTAATCAGTATGCCCATCAGGCAGTGGCAACAGATTTTATCCTCAATTTTCTAATTTATGAAATGGATATAACACTACCCATTGTGTTATACCTGAGAGTATTAAATGAAACACACATGCACATAAATGACTAAGGCAATAATTTAGGCTTATCATCTGCAACGTGTTAACTCTTGAATCACTGTGGCTTTGGAAGAAACAGTTGGAGCACTGTTTACCAGTATGTTTATATTCTTAGGGTAGGAAGTAACTCAGGGGCACCTCGGTGGCTTTCTGCTCAGTATATGATCTCACAGTTGGAGAGTTTGATCCCCCGGGATAGCTGTCAGCACAGAGCCTGTGTGAAATTCTCTCTCTCCCTCTCTCTCTGCACACCCCCCCATACTCTCTCACTCTCTCTCAAAATAAATAAATAAACTTAAGAAAAAAAGAAGTAATTCATTTCACCTTTGCTCACAGTTTAATGGCAGGAGAGGTACAAAGGCTGAGAAGTATGGGAAGTAGATGGACCATTTGGTGAGCACCACTGTCAATGAAATGCAGCCAAAAAAATCATGTTTTGATTTCAAGAAAGGATTGTCATGATACACATCTTAATTCTTCCTCAACAGTCATACAATTGCAGGGAGTATTTAAACGGAAGTGAAAATTTTGACCTAATATTCTGACACTTTAAACTGTATAATTCCATCGTTTATAATGTATTTCAGTTTTTTTAGGTATTCTCACTTTCTAAATGGTCTTCCAATCACAGGTGTTTTAAAGAATTTATATATCTTTATTTTTATAGATAATTTTAAATTACTCTGTTTTTCACATAACATAGTGAGATTTTATATTCCTGGTTTTAAAACATGAGCTATTGAACCAGTCAAGTTAGATGGGAGATATGTCTGCCTCCTTAATCTCTACGAACCAGGTTTTAGTCATATCATGACTCATAATTAGCAAAATGCCAGCAGACCTTCCCCCCCTTTTCTCATGCAGGGTCTAAATGAAGAATATCAAAGAGTCACTTTTTATTTATAACATCAATTATAAATACTCTACATAACACACAATCATTCATGAGAATGTTTTCCTTGCCTCTTGCTTATAATTCTGAGCTCTTATGATTTCAAGAGCACGTTATAAAACTATGGTTAACATTTTAAAAACATATAATGAATTTCACTAAGAGCTTATTTTGCCCACAAATTTTCTTGCTTCATAACTTTCTATCAGTACATGATAACCATAACTAAGGAAATAATTAATTTTCATTCTAGGAATTCCTATAGGAATAACTTATTTTTCTGGCAGTGTTCATGAATACTTGCAGATATGCCAAAAATAAATCATGAGAGAGTGCTGTTTGTCAGGATATTAGCCCCAGAATGGGTTATTGTCAGCATCTAGCAGATGTGAGGTGATGATGACACAGTGGCAGGTCATATTCCCAACTAGACTTGCCAGTCCTTTGAGTAATAGAAGCCAAGGCATGTTAACCTTGACTTAGGCTAAAATATTCCCCTAAAATATCTTTTCCTCACTACCCATAAGGAATCAAGGCTTCGTAGGCCAATGAATATATCTAATCCTAAAGATAAATAACCAAAGGAATAAATACAGAGGATGTATAGACAAAGAGGAACCATCTGACTTGATGAAGGTGAAGTTTATTCTAAACAGAAGAATCTTAAACTTTTAATTGTATTTGGTCCCTTTACATCTAGTGGATCTGTGCCATTATCATAATGAGTTAACTTAGAATTTGTTTCTACTTATTTTCCACTTACAGACATATAGGCATGGTTATAAGAAGCTCAATTATTTTAGGGGAACTCATTCTAAAATTATTTTCCTAAAATATGAGATTTTTCTACTTCAGCAAAATGGATTCAATTCACCATGTAAAAACATCCATTAATTTGCTATAGATACTTGCTTTTTAATAAAGTAAAAGAATTGAAACTAATCTACTCATATTTAATGAGTAGACAGTCCAAAAATGACATTGCAGATTTATTTTTAGGAAAGCCCTAAGAAAAAATTATGTGACATCTGTTCTTGTTGTAATCAAATAAACTTTCCGTATCTATTCAGAAGGATTTCCTTAGTTACCAACTTTCTAATGTGTTTTTTATTCTTCATTATAGGTAACTCAAAAAGTATGTTTACCATGTCTGAACTTAGGTGGTAAGATGAAGACCCACTATTTTATATTTTTATATATTTATATTTTTTATATTTATATTTTATATTATATATATATTATATTTAAGACCCTACAATGTAAAGGGTTTACTCTTTAGTCTTGGACATGTAAGAGCTTTGCAAAATGTTTTGTGAGCAAAATATATATTCAAAGTATCTCAGTGTCTGAACTTTGAATGAAGGGATAACGAAATAGCATATATTGTTAGAGTAATTTTTCAGATAATGATAATGAATTTGATATAGTCTATCATTTTGTATCTTTACTGCCAAATGCTCAGCTAGTCTTTTTGTCTCTAATTCTAACAACACCCCTATATGTACTTACCCAAAGACATATAGCTAGAGATTCTTGAGGTAGGATGCTAATCCAGCATCTTTCTGGGGCATGACATCGGTCTTATCTTATGGACATTTTTCTCAATATTAGGTTTTTTAGTCTAGATACCAATATTTTGATTAAAGTCAAAGAGCTAGATTTTCAGTTAATAAAATAAGGATTGACACAGAAATCAAAACATGTAATATTGGAAATGCATGATTAATTTCATTCATTGGAAAATGTTGAATTTCTTTCACCTAATGAGATTTATTCTCTAATTTTAAAGAAAGTTTATTAAGCACCTTAATACTTAAAATATTTAATCTCTAAGTAGTGACATTGGTTATTCACAGTGCCCAAATTGACTATGGGAGCATCAACTTTGCACATCATTTTGTGCATCAAATTTCACATAACGCCTCCATTATTTTTTATTTGGGTTTTACAATTAGTGTGTTCATCAGATCACATTATTTCCCAAAACAGTTATTGAAATTTGGTTACCCCAGTGACACATTTGAATGTGATTTTAACTCTTCCTTCAGCATAGCAACTAAAAGGGAAAGAAATGGCAGTTTGGAGATACAAAGTATTTAGGAGTGCTTCTTGAGAAAGATAAATGTTTATAAAAAGATATATGCTTGCAATTCATTGGGAATGAATTCAGTCTCAGTCCTCCCCACTCCCTTAAAACATCTCCACAAAGTAGTATAGCCTTCAGTAGCCAATAAAATGCTTTGAGCAACTCAATGGTCTCTTTTAATTCTAACCATCCACCTTTACCTTTCAGCTTAGGGTGGAAACCAGCCTTACTGATATGTAAAGTTTGGGATAATGAAAGCAAGGAGGTTAAACTAAATGTAGATGTGTAAACCTTGGTATTTTAAAGAAAAGAACAAACCTCTAGGAAAGACATGGCTAGAAGTCTCAACCAACCCCCTTTACAAAAATGTGTTTCATTTTCAAATAAACTTATAATGAAAAAGATACAATTTGGAGCAACTAGGAGAAATATTGACAAAAAAAAATCCCTGTCAGGGGGAGCCTGGCTGGCTCAGTTAGTATAGTAAGCTACTCTTGATCTCGGATTTGTGAGTTCAAGCCCCACATTGAGCTTAGAGCTTACTTGGGGAAAAAAAAATCTTTATTAGTGTCAATCTTGGGAGGACACTGCCTTACACAAATGTGGAGTGATGGAGGATACTATGTGATCAAATTTTTTTTAAAGTGTATATCTTTAAGTTGTATACCTATTTCAAAGATGTTATTAAGGATAGAGCACAGGAATTTAAAGAGAGAGAAAACGGGAGAAGTGAGGACCCGGTGGTTGATTATACTAAAATAAAATGCTGAGAGTCCCAACAATGGAATATTGCAGAATCGTAGTCAGTTAAATTCCACAAGAATTTACCGAATGTTAGACAATGTCTTATCACTATGTATATATATGTGCGCGTGTATATATATATATATATATATGCACACACACATATACATAAACAACCTGTTTCTTATGTTCATTATGAGTAAGAAAATTGTTATTGTTATTTTTAATTTTTTTTTTAATTTTATTTTAGAGGGAGAGAGAGAGAGCATGAGTAGAGGAGAGAGACAGAAGGGGAGAGAGAGAGAGAGAGAAAGAGAGAGAGAGAATCTCAAGCAGGCTCTACACTCAGCACTGAGCACAATGTGGGGAATCATGACCTGAGCCAAAATCAAGAGTTGGATGCTCAGCCGACTGAGCCACTTAGACACCTCAGAAAATTATTTTTTAAATATCAGATATAATGTAATTATTTTCATGGCTTTCTTGTTTACTAAAGCTATATATTTTTTCCTTACATTTTTAAATTCTTTGTTCTTTATTTTTGTCATCCCATTTAGATCATACTATAAGAATTAATCTTCATTATTTAATTTAATAAATCTTGATAGAGTGCTACTCATTGAAAGTTGATATACCAGGTTCAGGTTCTCTAGGGATAGAGTATCCCTCAAAGAAGAAGATTCTGTGTAAATAAAAAGAACAGGTGATTACTATCGTAAAAAGTGTGACTTATTTTGTGTTCCACATAGAACTTAGCTATGTGCTTTATAGGGTAGATGCCCCCAAATATATTGGCTGAGTAAATGGATGGTTCAAATTTATTACTTTAACATATTGCCATATTTTCATTGGAAAACTAGCATAAAAAATTTAAATATGGGCACAATGAAAATTGACGAGTTAGTATTGCCAGCATTGATTGATAAGATTAGTATGTAAATTCTTATAAGAAATCAATTATTTCCAATGGAAGAAAACTTCATTCTACCTGTTTTTTTTTTAAGTTTATTTATTTATTTTGAGAGAGACAGAGATAACATGAGCAGGGGAGGTGCAGAGAGAGGAGGGAGAGAGAGAGAATCCCAAGCAGACTCAATGCTGTCACTACAGAGCCCCACACAGGACTTGAACCCACAAAACTGTGAGACCATGATCTGAGCCTGAATCAAAAGTTGGATGCTAAACCGACTGAGCCATCCAGATGCCCCTTATCCTACCTATTTCTGAAGAGCATATATATTTCCTCATTTGACTTCTGCAATTAAAATTTTTTTTAATGTTTATTTGTTTTAGAGAGAGAGAGAGAGAGAGAGAGAGAGCAAGGGAGGGGCAAAGAGAGAAGGAGACACAGAATCTGAAGCAGGCTCCAGGCTCTGAGCTGTCAGCATAGAGCCCAACGCAGGGCTTGAACTCATGGACCAAGAGATCATAACCTGAGGCAAAGTCAGATGCTTAACTGACTGAGCCACACAAGCGCCCCTGACTTCTGGAATTTTAAATTGTTTAATCAGTAAGAAATTTGATTTATGTTATGCTTATTCTGAATATTCATATTACCAGTTTAAGCTTTTTTTTTACTGAAGCAATAAAGTGATTTAATGTGATATTAGATTTTTAAAACAACCTTTTGTTTCAAATACTAATACTAATACTAATTGATGATACTTAAAGATATTTAAGGGAGTAAGATATTTTATAGAGTAAGATATTTTACAAGATAAAGTCAATGGTACTTTATTGACAGCATCTGAGCATGCCTTTTGTTGAAGACTTATACATGCCAGGATTACATACTCAAGTCTCAGAATCTCTTAAATCATCTATTGATTTATCAATTGATAGATTGATAGATCCCAATATGTATGTTTTGACATTTTAAATTTTGTATCCATGGGCTAAATATATTAAAACTGTAAAATATTGTATATATCAATCTTAAAAATGATCTCCTAGGTCTCTCCACACTTGGATCTAGAACCTCATGCTCAAATAAGTATCCTGCTTTTATTTGAGACTTAATATATTCTGTATTTCGTCTCATATTTGGATTTTGTTGCAGACTTAATTTATTTTAAAAGTGTCTAAGGTTATATATATATATATATATATATATATATATATATAAGACCTTATATATATATAAGATATATACATATATATATCATATATATATATAAGATATATACATATATATATCATATATATATATATATATGTGAGAGAGAGAGAGAGAGTTTATTTATTTTGAGAGAGTAAGAGAGTGAGAGTATGGGAGAGACAGAGAGAGAGGCAGAGAGAGAATCCCAAGCAGCCTTGATTTGTGGGGCTTGAATTCATGAACCACCACAAGCTCAGGACCTGAGCTGAAATCAAGAGTAGGACGCTTACCCAACTGAGCCACCTAGGCACCTCAAAAATATATTTTAAAAATGCCTTTGGGAGGTCTTCTGATAAACATGTTAGAGTTAGTATGCACTGAATCCCCATACTAAAAACACACATAAAGATGAAATATTTTAAAAGACCTACTTGTGCACAAAAGCAGATTAACTTTATTTGAGCGGCAGAAATGTAATGAAAAAAATAGCAACTCAAAGAGGCAGGCTTACAGGACATCATAAATAATTTGCAGCATCTTTGTGTTCAACTCCCACAAGAAGCAACTTGAACAATCGTCCACCCACTGTGAAGGAACAGAGCAGGAGTTTGCAAATGGAGGCTGGAAATAGCTTTGACTCTGGTTAGGATGGGTAGCCTATGACAAGTAATATTTCTGGAGTGTCAAGGAAGGGCTGTTACGATCCCTCAATCAAAAAGTGGGCCAAATGACATACTAACCCTGGAAATGGATTGGTTGTATTTCCAGAAGACAACAACACACAATCAGAAATATAAAAGCTGGTTTTCATATGAGAACTCTGGGGTCCTGGGAAAACAAGTGCAGAGCAAACAAACATGGAGGAGTAAGTGTGGAGAGAAAACAACCAGCCAGCCAAGAAATTTCTTCCCAAAATATGGTTGTCATAAGAAAAATTAATTTAATGGAAAAGATCCCAATGAGAGATTACTCCTGAGGTAACATAAATAAAAGAGTAATCTAAAAAAGAATTAAAATAAAACTAAATAAGCTTCTCAAAAAATATGACTAACATTCTAAAAATAAACAGAAGGCTATGAAACAAAAACAGTTGGATATGTATCAAGAACTGTTGGGAATTTGAAAAAGAACACATTAGTAATCTCAAAAACAAGAAAAATATAGTCACTCAAATGCATTATCCCTTACTTGTATAAGGAATCTTCAGCTCATCCAAAATTTAATGGCTGGAACTGATCTTGTTATGAAAGACCCTGGGACTTCACAGTATTATTATGCACTAAACAACCCTTGTTTCGAATCACACCCAGTAAAGACTTGAATTTGCAAGTCTGCAAGAATCTGCAAGTCTATATTATTATAAAGCAATAATATTAGATGTCAAGATTTCCTGAGTCTGTGAAGCAACTCCCTCCAATCCAGACTAACAGCTCTTAAATATATCAGTGCTTTGAAAGCCTGCATTGGTATGAGCTGCTTTGTGAAGACCAGAGCTAGGAGGAGAAAAGAGCGGCATATATCTCAGGCATTTATTTCAAAGTCAAGTAAAGTGGCCATGTATTTGGTTTTTCTAATACCTAAGATCCCAACAGTTATCTACTTGAAATAGCCATTATTCTTAACCTTCTGCCTAACTCTGTCCATTATTACCTGCAGGGTCCTCCATGCTAACTGGGCCACTACTATTCCATCTAGAAAATATTTCTAGGAAAAAAAAGTCAGTTGAAAGAGAACCATTGGAGGACCATTTTTCATTAAAGAATGTATTTATTGCGATAGCTTAAATGGTTACAGAACATTTGTTAAATCATTTTATGCATACATGACTCTACTTAATGCTAAATAAGAAGAAAAATGTTAAGTGCAGCCCATTTAGGCCCTCGGGGTCTGGATTGCATGGTATGTTGGAAGTGTTCAGTGAGCCAAGAAGCTGTCAGCACCACGGTTGCTGATGCCAAGAGAGGCCTGAGCAGACTGCTCGGTGCTGGCACTCTTCTTTCCCTGACAGTGATACTGATGATGGGAAGGACACCACTGCTGTTGTTCTGGTCCTTGTCAGAGCAAGAAATCACAAGTAGGTCTATTTGAAACAGGCTTTCAGTATCTTCTAGGAACCAAATACAAAACATTCTTAGTTTGTGTGAGACACAGAAGGATCAGAGGCAGGCTAAAAAAGCACGGTAGATACAATGCTGTATCTTCTGCAGCTAAATTTCTTTCTGACAGCAAATGCAATTAATGGGGATTTGAGGAGAAATTCACCTTTCTACTTAGTTCCCCAAATTATATATCCAATTCTGCCATAAATTATTTCCATAGATACCTAGTGAGAATATAAGGTCAGATAACTTTGGAATTTATGCAAGTATTCAGTGTTTATAGGCATTGAAAGAGAAAAAAATCCCAAGCATATAAGTAAAGGATAATTATGTCACCAACCAAATCTGACCCACTCTATTAGAATTGACAATATTCTGTCAAGGCAGGCAGGGATTCATCAAGAAGATGATCAGTAATCAATCAATTATAAAAATTATTTCTGGATGTCATTGATATTCTTTATTTGTTATGATATAGTTTGTATAGCATTATGAGGGTATGTATTACAATTTGTTTTCCTTATTAAGATTGGAGATTAAATATCATTTGTTTGCTTATGTGTTAACAAAATCTATTACAAGGAACACAAATCATGAAATTAATAAGGTTCTGGAAATGTTTTTTTTTTTTAGCATCAAAGCAATTTCTGTGTTATTATAGTAACTGTGTGGCCTGATAATATGTCCCAGGAAGATATATGTGTGTGTGTGTGTGTGTGTGTGTGTGTGTACACACACACACACACACACACACACACAAAATAGCAGCTCTATCTATCACCTGTGGAAGTATGAATCCATGAATGTACCAGCCCTCTGGGTTGCTGAGGGGAGTATTTGGCATACTGAGTAGTAACTGCAATATAGCACAACCACAGTATAATTTGTTTTCTTTTCTTTTTTTAAATTATTGTAAGGAGTATTAAAACTGTTAAATTAAAAAATTGTTTTAAAAATAAAAAATTGTCTGGAGGGAATATTTTTTTTTTAAATTTTTTTTTCTTTTTCCAACGTTTATTTTTTTTTGGGAGAGAGACAGAGCATGAACGGGGGAGGGGCAGAGAGAGAGGGAGACACAGAATCGGAAACAGGCTCCAGGCTCTGAGCCATCAGCCCAGAGCCCGACGCGGGGCTCGAACTCACGGACCGCAAGATCGTGACCTGGCTGAAGTCGGACGCTTAACCGACTGCGCCACCCAGGCGCCCCTGGAGGGAATATTTTTATCCTTTGCCATTCTAATGAAGTTAATCACACACTAATAATGATTTATTGAAAACTTACTGTGTTCTGGAAGTATTTTGAAGAACAGAGAGCAAATATCTTCATTGTTAAAAATTGTACAGTCCAGCTTGACCAGCAGATTTTTCTTCATGGAAACACACTATAAGTGCTCATGACTGATTATTTTACTCTTGGGATTTATGCTTCTCAATACCCTCACCTTGCCCCCTGCCACCCACATGTTGTTTGGACTGCCTGTCCAAAGTTCCAACACATTCATTTCTGACAGAAAGAATTTAAGTAAAACTGCTGACAATTTTCTTCAGACAATTCTCTGTAACATTATCTAAATATTTACTCACTGGGCACATAAACAATCCAGTCTTGTATTATTTATACACATTCTTATGTCCTGTCTCTGTGTCCCATTGGGTCTTAAAAAAATCTTTTTTTGTTTTAGTCAGGACTTGATTTCTAATAATGCAGGTTTGAACATATTCTGGAAACCTTAGGATCTATATCTGATAGCAAAATGTATTTGACATTCACCTGAGCTTGTCAAGTAATAACCAAGGGATCGGAGATATATTATGGTATGTAGAACGTGGGATTTGGAATTAGGCTCTTAGGTTTCTAATCCTGGCTTCACCCACGGTATTACCTGGTTGATTACTGGCAAGATCTTTAACCTCTCTCCAGTTTTCTTATCTGTAAACTGGGTTATAATTGCCTATCTCATAGATGGCTGTGATACTTGGCAAGAAAATGCATATAGAAAGTTTAAGACAGGGGCACCTGGGTGGTTCAGTTGGTTAAGCGTCCAACTTCAGTTCAAGTCATGATCTCGCAGTTCATGAGTTCAAGCCCCACATAGGGCTTTGTGGTGACAGCTCAGAGCCTGGTGCCTGCTTCAGATTATGGATCTTCTTCCTTTCTCTGCCTGTCCCCCATTCACACTCTGTCTCTCTCTGTCTCTCTCTTTCTCTCTCGCTCTCAAAAAATAAAAGTGTTTAGGATAGTTTCTGACACATGTAAATACTCAAATATTTGCTATATATATTTTTGTATGTCTAATTCATATATATTATACATATAACTAAAGTGTTCTGATGATGATATATAGTTACCAATACAAATTAATTTATTTAATAATATATTTTACTACTAAGTGAATATTTTTGGTTCATGTATTTATTTTCTATGAAACATTGAATTGTTAAAATGTAGTTGGACACTGAGATTGACTTTTTCAATAGACGTGATGTGTAAATACGACATTAGGACTCAAAAGGCCAACTATCATTGAAACAGTTAGCAATTAAATTCCCACCCAAACATATATACATCAAGGAATTAAGAAAAAAGCACACACCTGTATGAGAAGTGTTAGATAGTAGATTCTGGTATCAAGAAGCTAGACTACTCACAGTGGTATAAAATTTAGAACTAGAAGAATGGCTGGCTTCCAACGAGGCAAGAGATTTTATATAGGGCAGATCCCAGTGAAAACCATTTTCAATCATTTGATTATTTTTTCAATTTGAAAATATTTGACTTTAGCTTTAGAGGTCTTTTTTAGTACATGAATAAAGATAATATCAAGACAAATAATCATCATGTTCAACTCTACACAGCTAAATTAATTATTTCCCTATAGTATCTAAGTATCCGTAAAAGAATAAAAGACAGGTGCCTAGGTGGCTCAGTTTGTTAAGTGTCTGACTCTTGATTTCAGCTCAGGTCATGATCTCAAGATTCACGAGATCAAGCCCCGTGTCAGGCTCTGGGCTAAGTGGGCAGACCTCCTTGGGATTCTCTCTCTCCCTCTCTCTCTATCCCCCCCCCTTTCAAAACAAATAAATAAACATTTTTTTAAAAAGAGAGAAACACTCAAAATAAAAGAAGAAATAAGTATAATGTGCTGACAAGTGTCAGGCGAGTACACTAAAAGGCACATGAAGGCATACAAGGAAGATATGCTGATTCTGGAGGAAGGCTCACATACACTGTTGTCATATATAATCACTGGTCTCAAGTCCTATAACACTGCTGCTCAAAAAGTGTCCATTTACCTACAGCATGAGCATTGCCTGATGCAGAATCTTAGCCTATTTAGATGCTCAAGACTTAGATTGTTGAGATAATTGATTCTTCTAAGATAACGGAAAAGTGAGCTTATGAACATTCCTTGTTTCTGTATTTCTGGGCATATTAGGGGTGGAAAGATATATATTTCTCCTTCTATATCTTTAGGTGATGGAGATGCTGTTTGAAGCACTGAGAGTCCAGATATTATCAGTTTTTATGATACACTGTAATAGCCTCAAAAATCATTATTTTTCTAGAGCTCATCAATTAATTTAGTATGTAAATGACTAAAGCATAGCAGAGTGAAAGAAGGGAAGAAATGGTTTATTAAAGTGTCTGAAAACTCGTCTTTACACTTGCTTATCTTTAGACAAACCTGGCTGAGGAACTGGCCGTATCCTGTATCTCATGTAGATGCAACAGACCCTAAAGAGAAGAGATTCATTCCAGGAGGATATTGAATAACAAATGAAGAATGACAGATTAAACTTTACGCTGACTTTAGCAAATAGGGATTGGGGGAAAAATGTAATTAGCAAGTTTCTTAAAGTTTGTATAGAAAAAAATGCAAATTCCCATTTAAACTATAATCAGGAACTGGCAATCCCTCCCACTTCATTAAGATAGAAACCTTCTTTCATACTAAGGTCTGGCGGTATTGACACATCTGTGCAGGAAGTGTGTCAAGTCTGCGTGAGTCTGTGTGTGAATGTGTGTGGGTGCATAGCACTTTGTCAGGAACACACCCATTGAAAATCAGAATTGCATGACCATCAACCTCTGTTCATATGTTCTGTCTCCAGGACCTGTCACTTTTTAAAGTAGTATATAAATTTTTTTTTATTTGAGAGTGGTCGAAATGTTTCTGCATTAAACATAAAGACTCAAGGTTCAAGCCCTGGGCTTGCCATTTACCTTCTGTGTAATCTTTCAATTTTCTTTGAGCCTCATTTTCCATTTACAAAATGATGTCACTGTAATAGAAACAACCTTCTCATCCTGAAATCCATGATTCTATGACCTTAATCTCTAAATTCTAACGTACTTGGTTTCTTTCTTTCTATAATCAACAGGTACATCATAGCACCTGTAAGAATAGCTGAATCATTCTTTGAAGTTAGATGAATGTCACCTAAATCACTGAACATAGGGATATGATTGTTCTACAACTTTAAAGTACCCACTCTTTATGAGGTATTGTGGTTAGTCTCGACAGGGTTTAAGCTTCTAAATTAAGAATTATTTGGGGCCCCTGGGTGGCTCGGTTGGTTGAGCATCTGAATCTTGATTTCAGCTTAGGTCATGATCCCAGGGTCTTGGGAACAAGAACCATGTTGGGCTCCACTCTGAGAGTGGAGCCTGCTTAAGATTATCTCTCTCTTGGGGCGCCTGGGTGGCGCAGTCTGTTAAGCGGCCGACTTCAGCCAGGTCACGATCTCGCGGTCCGTGAGTTCGAGCCCCGCGTCAGGCTCTGGGCGGATGGCTCAGAGCCTGGAGCCTGTTTCCGATTCTGTGTCTCCCTCTCTCTCTGCCCCTCCCCCGTTCATGCTCTGTCTCCTCTGTCCCAAAAATAAATAAACGTTGAAAAAAAAAAAGATTATCTCTCTCTCTGCCTCTCCCCCACTCTCTCTCTCTCTCTTTCTCTGGGAGGAGAAAAGAATTGTTAGAAGGAAGTGAAGACACAAATAGAAACAACTCAAATCTGATTTCAAATGTAAAAGTAAATTCTCTTGGAGTTTCAGAGCAAGTCAAAATGGTCTTACTGAGGAGTGGTTGAAACGGAGGAGAATCAGAATCTGTTTCATGATGTAGGTTTAAAGGAATAGCAGAATTGCAACAAGTGGAAAATTTGGGGAGAGGGTGTTCCTAAAACAGTGAAAACATTCATAATATAACACAATTTGTAAAACTCAGGACATTTTAGAGACAAGGTTCAGTTTTTCTGGAATATAGAGTTTGTGTAGGGCATATTTTGAATGTTGAGGCAGTAACTCTTTATGAAAGGAATTATTTTAAGTCTTTATTTTTTATTTTTAAGGGAACAGGTTGTTGACAAAGAAAAACAGATGAAACAGAATAAGTCATATTCTTTACTATATTCTTAAGTGGCTCAAATTATTATTTTTAACACAAAGTAATGGATAGGATTATCTCTTATGTAGAATACTTTTTATCTAGAGCATCTTTATGATGTTCTTTCTGTGCTGGGGAGAAGATAGTCAGGCTTGAAATTTGTATTAAAGCACTTGAACTCAAATGTATCAGAAGATGTATATCATTCTGGGAACAGTAGCTACGGGACGCAGTGAGCGGTTTCCTTTATCTTATCATGAGTTCATTGTTATTTATGGTTAGTATAAAGAAAACTTTAAATGGAAGAAAATTTCTACTTTATGATTTTTCTGTAGCCAAATAAATTATATAGAAGTGTTATCAATGATGATATAAATAGATTTTTATTATTAATTTTTTTTCTGTTAAAAGATGATTTGGTAGTTGGGTATTTAATTTGTTCTTTTTCTTTTCTCTTTCTTTTTTTCTCTTTCTTTTTTTTTTTTCTCATAATGCTGTTTGAAATTGTGTCACAAACCTCATCTTTGGGGAATTTCCATATTGCCTCTTTGGGGATTTAATAATTTATCACTTTTGCATCATTACACAAATTAACCACAATCCCTATCACCTTCTGTGGGTTACCTTTGCAACTGTAAATTGTATAATTGCTTTAGTGGTTTGCACACGTCATTAGTCAGGAACACTGTAATTAAATGTAAAGTGAGAATTGTCTTTCATAAGCAAATTGACTGTGTGGGGGCCTAACAGACAAACTGAAAAATAGGAGTATTGGTTTTGTTTATTTGGGTTTGGGAGTACTGAAGTGCTTGCTCAGATCTTCAGAGGAGCCAGAAAGTAGAAAAAGGTGGTACATGTTGTAACACTTTTTTTTTTTTAAGTCACACACCTACACACAGTATTATTCAGAAAGACATGTTTCCCTTCTTAATGTGAGCCTTGTGTTGGTGAAAGGTAACAAAATGACAACTTTGGGGGAAAGCGTTTCCCATCCAGAGATGTGGTACCCGATGGACAATGACAAGGCTAAACCTCCCAGCTCACCTCCACCAGCTCATCTCAGCCAAGCAGAAGCTGGCAGCCGCTGAAATGCCTGCTCAGGATTCACATCCTGTGCCTGTTCAGCCACTATCTTCTCTGCAGAGACCACCAGCAGGGGAGCTAATCACTTGCAAGTCTGTAAGGTGGACCCTCCCCACCCAGGAGCGGCTGAACCAAGGTCACTTCTTTCACAGCTATCCCATAGCCCAGCTGTGAACGGTTATTAACCAGTGAGGACTCGTGCCAGTAACGATCGAGGGGGGATTTGCATTGGACCTGGAAACAAAGGCTCCATAATGCATCCCTGGAGTCCTCCACGTCCCCACTAGTCTTGCTACAGTTCTAAAATGAGATCTTAAAAGTCCCTGCAAATTCTTTTTTCCTTCACTGGCTGTATATTTTTACTCTCTGTCTGGTCTCCATTTCTCTCTGCATAAGCAGTTTTAGGCTTTATTTAAGTGTTGCATTTCCAAGTGTTCATGACTTTGTGCAGGGCTCGCCACACATCACTCATGCCTTATTTTACAGGGTGAGCGGGTAATTAGCATCTTTCACAATTAGCCAGGATTTGCTCTGCTAATTTCATTCCCTGATGAAGGTGCTAACTTGGCGTGAAACTGTAATATGTTGGGTGATTTATTAAGTCTCTACTGATGGGTGGAAATCACATGCCGTGCCTTTACTGTTGAGAAAGTTAACAGCATCCATTTGTAAGAGATGGTATTTGAAAAGTGATGTTGGTATGATTGAATGTGTGAATGTATAATGAAGTCAACCCAGATAGCCCTTTTCTGATTAAATTGTATTAAAATTATGTGGCAGTTCCTTGAAAAGAGACTCTTAAGAAAGAAATATGTGCTCATCTTTTAAGAGTAGCTGTCAGTCACAGTCTGTCACTCAGGGCTATGGAGGAAAAAGTCATACCTGCTTTTTAAGCAACAAATAGAAGACACCATACTGATATGAAAGCCTTTTGCCTACACAAGCTGTAACATAACTTTTAACAACACAAGGAGCACACTTCTTTAAGAAATCTCTACATTAAGCAGTTTGGCACATATACCGTTAGATTTACTGGAATGAGTTTCCCTTATCTTATTTCCACGCCAAGCATGAGTTTTTAATATTTAGTATGAGAATTCATAATCAATCAAGAAATACTATCTTGAAAGTTAGGTTCCTGACAATCTGAATTATACCTGTTGCTCTTCCTCATTTATCCTGAGTTTCTAAAAGAAGGTATTGTTTTTAAAGTTCCTTTATCCTGGATAACTCTGGAGGATGTCATCTTAACCAAGTGATTAAAGTTAACATCAGTGATGGGGAAAACTGACATTTAAGTGCCCCTTGACAATGTGTTTCAAGAGGGACACTTTATGCAGGATTCTTGTCAAAAATTAAAGAATCAAACATTAGATGTTCATCAGGAAAGAACAGCAGAAATTGAGGAATACACTATAACTACCTTCCTAAATGATTTTGAAGTATTCTTTAAAAAGATTTATGTCAGGAAAGGTAGAGAGTGGCTTAGGAATGGTGTCAGATTAAAGGAGACAAAGGAGATATGGAACTAACACAATGCGTGTCTTGTAGTGGGTTCTTGTTGGGGTACATTGCTGTAATGATATTATCGAGGCAATTTGGTAAAACGTGAATATGGATTTTATATTTGACAATAGTATCACATCAATTTTAAATTTATTTAATTTTATAGGCATACTGTGACTATGTAAGATGATGTCTTTGTTCCAGAAGGATATATGCTGATATATTAGAGGTGAAAAATCTTTAGGTGTGCAACTTACTCTCAACTGATCCATTCAATAAATAAATAAAGTACATACATCTGTATACATTGTATATCTATTAAAAGAAAGTGAAAGAGAGGAAAAGCATATGTGGCAAAGAGTTTAGGATTAGTGCATCTAGGGGAGGACATCTGGGAACTTATTGTAATCTTCTGGAAGTTTTCTGTAAGGTTAATTTCTTTTCCAAAATACAAACTGAAAAATGTGTAGTATGTGAAGACACATAACGTACTAAATGGCATTCATCTTAAATGGCATATTTTCCATTGGTTTCAGTTTTTAAAAGTCCTCAAGACTCAATTAGGTTTGGCTTTTAAGAACAGAAGAATTATATGCTCAATATTCTCATGCACTGAAATTCTTAGCCCTTTCCATGTACATAAAATCACAAGGGACTAGAATATTTAGAACTTGAGAGAATATTAGAAAATATTGAAAATAGTTTCCTAGTAAAAAATTCTATACCCATCCAAGCCATAAATCAAGGGTGATACTAAAATAAATGACATTTACCAGCATGTAATTAAAAAAAACATCTATTTACCACTCACTCTTTCAAGAAGCTAATGGAGAGCAAAATCGACCATTAAAAAAAAATAATACATAAACAAGAAAAGGAAGGAAGAAGGAATCCTAGGATTCCTAGGTTTATTAGGAGAGGAGAATTAGAATAGACCATCTAAAAGAGATGTTTCAAAAAATGAAATTGGACTGGCACATCATTTCATATGCTAGAATACACTGAAGGAAATTTGTAGTTCTCTCTGAGATTTCATAATAGAGAAATAAGACATTTGTAAACGAATATCAATGGTTATTATTCTAAATTAAACCCAAAGAATGCATATGTAATCGCAGTGTTTTTTTTCTCAGTATATTATTAATCACAATATGCTATTCAGTATCCGATAATGTTATTGAACCATGTTAATGTAAATGTTGGAGAGAGGAATTTTAAAAATAATGTAATCTTTCTGAGAGGATAAGAAGAGATAGAAGTTATGGATAGTGAAATGATGTTTTGAGTGCTAAGTCCCCATCCAATATAGAAAGTTAATAAATAACCTCTGAAACTGAATCAGAAGTGGTAGTATAAACATATTGTATAGAAATAGGGAGGCAAAAATAGATTAGATAGTGAAAAGGTACTAAGGAATGGAATTCGGAAGTGGGGAATGGTGGAGCAGGGGTTGCTATCCTTTTTAAGTCTAAAGTACTATTTGATCGGGGCGCTTGGGTGGCTCCGTTGGTTAAGTGGACGACTCTTGACTTCGGCTCAGGTCATGATCTCACAGTTCGTGGGATTGAGCCCTTTGTTGGGCTCTGTGCTATCAGCACAGCATAGCTGATAGCACAGAACCTGCTTGGGATTCTTTCTCTCACTCTCTCAAAATAAATAAGTAAATAAAAGTGAAACTTTAAAGTACTATTTGATCTTTTAGGAACACATACATCTACTCTTGGATAATAATAAAAATTAAAATTGAGCCCAATATAATCATACAAATTAAAACACAAATTAGGATTAAAAACAATTATACAGATCCCAGAAAAGAAGATTTGCATACATTGTCTCCTTTAAAACTCAAAGCAGTCTGAGTGTCATCTTTTTGTCTTCTCTACATAATATTTATGAGAAAAGAGAAACTTAACAGTGCAATAACTTACCAAGATCACACAATATGACTGCTAGAAGAACTCAGAATCATATCTGTCAGATTTTCAAACCAGTTTTTTAAATACACACCAAATGCTACTTCATTTACCTCATTCATTCACTCAGTAAATATGTACTTAGATACTTCTATGTTAAAAGAGCTGAATTAAGCACAGGGTATATAGAAATGCTTAGCTAATGAGGGAGTTAAATACATTACTACAACATCATTTAATTACCACCATGATATGTACTAAGAACAAAGTGCCACTTTCCCACATCTAGATTTTTTTTTAGTTCAACCCTTTATGTCCTGTCCCAGAAAATTCTCTGACAAGAGACATAGAATGCCACAGACTCTTCTTAATGCCCAGGAACGTGTTACCCAGAAATGTGGGAGAGTGGACACATTACAGACAAAAATTTTGATCGATGAATAAATTAATTCCTCTTTCTTTTCTGTGAGACACACTCCTGAGACATAGTTAGTATCGCTGTTCAAAAACTGGTCCCATGAGATAAAGAAGTAAATCTACTTAACAATATCCTGCACGACACTGAACGTTTATATTGTCTATTAAGGATCTATGTCTATAAATCCTACTAAGGATTTATAAACCATCAATTTTTAGTAATATGTAGAGGAAGAAAATTCAGGAAAGGAGTCAACAAAATCAGTGCCAGGAAGAGAACCAAGTGACAGCAGTACCAGGAAAGGAATTAAGTGAAAGTTAAGGAAATGCATTCCGCATTTAAGGATGCTCTATTCATATGAGAAAGAGAGGATTTAAATGGAAACATAGGATTAAGGGAGAGATTTCTTAAAAATGGGAGTAATTTACATGGGTTCACAGGATGAAGGAAAGAAGTCAAAATAGAGAGAAATAGAAAACGATTGAGGTGTCACAGAAAAACCAGGACATAGACTTTTCTTAGAGGTAGCAGATTAAGCTGAGACAGGTGAAGCCCTTTACTGTCTGAGACAGTAGGGAGGTAGTACTGAGAGGGCAGAGATAGATCAGGGTAGTTAGGATAGCTCTTGCTTGGTTGACTTTGTATTTGTTTCCTTTACGAGTGGTAGATGCGTCAGTGCTGGTGGGAGGAGTATGAGGCCCTGACAAGTACAGAAGGTATGGAGGTCTCCTTTTGGGTTGTAAGGAAAGTTGCTGAACATAGGAGACTTAAATGCTGACTAGAGGATAATCAGGGATCATACATGTGCTCTGGCAGCACAGAGCAACACGGTATAAACGACGGGGGTTGGATCAATCCAAGGTTAGAGTTTTTCAGGGTGGTTTGGGCAAAGGAGTTGAAAGTAATGGTAAGCAAGCAGTTGAAATTGATCATCAGTGGTAACAGGCTTGCACTGGCAATGAATTGGGATAGAAAAATGTGTATCTTCCCTTTGTTGAAAGAGGCAATCTAGGACTATTGTAAGTGCAGATATAATATTGTTTGACATGATGCCTACAAGTTATATTTAATCACAAAATATAGATGATATGGTGAAAACCAAACTTATTTGCCCAAACATGCGTGGACCCTTGCCCCTTTCTATGAAATATGACTATTTTTTTTAACGTTTATTTATTTTTTTGAGACAGAGAGAGACAGAGCATGAACGGGGGAGGGGCAGAGAGAGCGGGAGACACAGAATCGGAAACAGGCTCCAGGCTCCGAGCTGTCGGCACAGAGCCTGACGCGGGGCTCGAACTCACGGACCGTGAGATCATGACCCGAGCCGAAGTCGGACGCTCAACGACTGAGCCACCCAGGCGCCCCGAAATATGACTATTTTGAAGCAAGTTGTAATAAGAATCATATAGGGCTTTTTCTATTTAAAAATGTGTTTTCAACTGAGGGGAGGGGAATTAAAAATAAGAATATTTTTTCTTGTAATTTTTACATGTCACTGAATACATTTTTAGCTTGCAGTCTTTTTGACTATAGTGAGAAAGTGTGTAAGGGTGTGTGAGCATGCGTGTATACGCATACATGTAAAGATACTGTCATCAGGATCTGAAGACCAGTTATCACTTATATATGAGTCACAGGTTCCTAGACTGCTAGATTAGGGGACAGCGATGCTGCTGCTGTGAGCCTTCCCTATGACACCAGACGGAGCTCTGGCTACATCTCTGCCAGGCCTGTAGCAGCTGAGAGGCAAGAGGAGTTTCTCATTCAAAATGCTCCACAGCTGGAGTCTTGTTTGTAATATCAGCCTATGCCTCTAGGCTCTAACCTTTCAGAATGGACTTCAGGTGATTGTCCATTCAGTTCTGCAGGCTATTTAATCTGTTGCTGTTTTGGACATAAAAGACAATCTTTTGTCATCAGAAAGAAAACAAAATTATTTCTCCTTTGCTAATTTTTTGAGTCCAATTTTCGTTTTTATTAAAATATATACAATAAAAAAGGAGATATCTCCTAAATGACTTATTATGTGCATTATAGAAAAAGTGTTGATTTTAATCTTTTTAAAATAATGAAAATAATTTCAGTAAAATCTCTTTATCTGAAACTCAAGTGACTTAAAAGAAGGAGAAAATTATAGGGTTGAGATTTATCAATTTTTTAAATATGAAGAATTAGAAAAACCTGTTGTTTGTTCTTGTAATGTACAGGTTCTTTTTTAATAACATAGCTTAAAATTTATGAGATTTTATTGTAAAAGCAATAGTAAAAGTAATATCCAGAAATGTTATGGTAAAAAAAAAAGTTTTTTTCTAATCTATTCCTATATTTCATCTTGAAAATAATTCCTTCTTTGTATTTAATATATCAAAGAAATTTCAAAAAGTGATTTGATTTCCATGTATATGAAGTTTTTATCAATAAATTAACAGATAGAAAAAAAATTCTTTCTAATGCATTGTGAGACCTGGTTGTTCTGTTTAGAAAGTGAAATGTAAAGACAGGAATCTTTGACTTAGTGCTAGCTCTGATTTCTAGTCTCAATTATTCCACCCACTGTATGACTTGAATAAATCATTTAATATGTTCAGACCTCAGTTACTTAATCTGAAAGAATGACATACCACTTTATCCTGAAATACAATGGTTTAATTCTTACTTGCAAAAGGCCAATTACTCCTTTTCTATAAATTCAAAGTTCTCTCCTCAGCTATCATCTTAATGGCATCTTTAAAAAATGTAATGCATTTAATTCTTCTTGAAACTCCCTGTCAGAACTGCTGCTCATATGCGTAGTGCTTCTTCGAAAATTAACTGCATTGGTATCCATGACTGCATTCTTCTAGTCTTTTTTCCCCTTTACTGACTCCTTTCCTTGGTCCTCCTTCTGAGTGTCCCTCTGAACTGTTTATGGCATAACCGATGAGTTCATCATGTCATTCTCTCTATATATGTATATATATGACGTTGTGTTATTTATTTTTCTCATTCTGTCATTAAGCATAATGCTTTAGAACAATATTTCAGGGTATAGAACATTGCCCAATGGAACATAATAAAATGCAATAAACTAGTTGGTCTCAAGGTGGAAGGAATCCAGGTGATTTACGTTGTTAAAATGTCTATAAATTTCTAAATATACTAAAGTGAGCTGGAAGAACCAGTGAGCTATTCATTCATTCTTAGATCTTTTTATTCTCCTCTGAACAGAGTGGATATTAGAAAGAAAAAAAATTAGATTATGTTTTTCCTCAGGTAGTTAGGCCAAAGACAAAAAGCAAGATTGAATTGAGAGAAACGAAGAGAATTGATACGAATTATATTCTCAGTTTTCTATTTTTCCAATCACAAAGATTAGAGTAATTACCTGTTTTCCTAATGCAGCATCTCCTATTTTTAAAACAATAACTTAAAACAACACACACACTATTCATCACACTCAAAACTTTCACAAATATGTGATTTTAATTGTACAGTTCCTAACTGTCACTCTGTGACTTCAGCAGTTGTATTTCCTAACCTCTTGAGTAAGACATATATATCTAGGAAAATCCAGCTTCAAGAAAAATCGTTTGTCTTCTTAATACTAAATATCTATAGTTTCTATTTCTAATGGCTTTTTTTCATATATTTATTACCTCATTATGGATGACTTCCAGATTTTATTCATATCCATAACTTCTTGCCTGATACACATATCCAGTTACAAAACTACACAAAGACTCAACTATCTCACATTTCTAATCTATAATTTGAATAATTTATCTAAAGATGATATCATCACATTCCTTCCAAAGAAGGTTCTCCTTCAGATCTTCCACAGGGCTGTACTTAGTCTCATCACTTATTCAATCTCCCATGCTGGGAAACATGGAGCTAACTTTGATCCTTTCTTTTCTTTCAACTCTTTTATCTAGTCTGATCCTAAGTCAGGATGTATTTTTCTTCATAACATCCCAGGGACAATAGACCTGGAACTTAAGGAAAATGGTTACTAGTTCCTAGTTGAAGATGTGAACAAAGAGAAATAATGAGATGCTAAACACATTACATTCTGAAGATCACGAACATCCTTAGAAGAGGTTAAGGGGCCATGGAACATAGTCAGTGAAGACTAAAAAGGAGAAATAGAGGCACCTGTGTGGTTCAGTCAGCTAAGCTTCTGACACTTGATTTTAGCTCAGGTCATGATCTCATGTTTTGTGGGATTGTGCCATGTGTCCAGCTCTGAGTTGACAGCACGGAGCCTGCTTGGAATTCTCTCTCTCTCTCTCTCTCTCTCTTGCTCTCGTTCTCAGTCTCCACCCCTACTCCATATGCATGCTCTATCTCTACATAAATAACTGTTTAAAAAAATAAAGAATTGGGATTATGCAATGTTATGCTAGTTCAGAAAGATGAAACTAAACAATACTTGGAATTTTCCAAAGATCAATCTACCAAAGTTATACAAAAAAAGATTGAAGAAGGGAGTGGTTATAGTGATCAAGTGTGCATTTAGGAAGACAATAAATAGAATGATTTTGCTCCTTAGTTTTGTTGGTGTAAATTACAGTAATAGACTTTCTAATGTTACATTATCCTTACATTTCTGAATTTACTGGATAATTGTTTTCATAGCTACCTAGCATCTGAACCTCTACAAAATTTTGCTCTCTTACTCCTTTCTAAAGTTTGCATAAAATATTTGCTTGAAGCTTTCATAGAATTTAGCTATTTTTTACATTAATCTAGGGGGAGTTAAGGTGGGTAATTCATTAAGATTTCTTGAGATTGCTTTTGTGCCCTACCTTTTTCCACATCGTTTAGATTTTAAGACATTAAATTCTTCTACTTTAATTCATTAAAACTATTTATTTGAGAATATTAATAAACAGAACAGATAAATATCCCTACTCTCAAGGAGTGTCTACTTTAGGGGAAGGAGTCAGAAAATAAATAATAAATACAGTAAATAGTAAATTATATACTATGTTTGAAGATTGAAAGGTATTAGGAGTGCTGTGGGAAACAGATTGCAATATTAAATAGGCTGGTCAAAGTAGGTCTAACTGAGAAGCTGAAATATCAGCAAAGATTTGGGGTGTTCACCTGTCATCTGAAAATAAACTTTCTAGACAGAGGAACAATTTAAAAAAAATCACTAATACAAATTATGTTTGACTTGTTCAGAAATTAGCAAGTAGCCAGCATGGCTAGAAATGAGGTAACAAGGGGGGAGAGTTGTAGAGTATGAAGTCATAATAATAGGGCAAGAGTTTAAGGAGTAGGCTTTTACTTTGAATGTAAAGAGAGAGAGCTTTAAGGAGTGTTCTGGACAAGAAACTGATGATTCAATTTTCTTTTTTTAGAAAAAGTTTATCCAAGTATAACATGCACACAGAAATATGAGCAAATCATGAGCGTTAACCTTAATGAACTATCATAAATTCAACATACCATTGTAACATTGTGTCTGTGATATCAAGTATGAACCCAGAAGTCCATAAGCTATTCAGAAGACCTCTCTTACTTTTCCCAATTATCGCATGTCTTATATTGTATAGATACAATATATAAACAACTGTATAGATACAACTGAAGTTATAAGATAAGACGCATGGACTCTATATCCCATGGAATTTTTTATTAATTTTTTTAAAAACAAATTTGATAGTATTTTGAGAGAGAGAGAGTGTGTGAGTGGGAGAGAGGCAGAGAGAGGGAGACACAGAATCTGAAGTAGGCTCCAGGCTCTGAACTGTCAGCAGAGTCCAATAGGGGCTCAAACCCACGAACCACGAAATCATGACCTGAGCTGAAGTCCGATGCTTAACTGACTGAGCCACCCAGCACCCCTCCATGGAATCTCTTTATCATCGTTTAACTATGTCTAGTCTAAGCTGTGAAGAGCAGCATAAATGCCTATTTTCCAACCCAAGGAAAATTTCTCATAACACCTTACATAATATTGTTGATTTACTGCAAATTCTAATCTCTATAGTTTAAATTGACCTGTCGGTAATATTATTCGATCCCTGAGTTAATGTTAACTTATTTTCTTTTTTTATCTCCAGAATTGTCTTTCTTAATTATATTTAGGGAATTTTACTCTCATACTTTAAATTTTCCAATTATTCCCAAAGTCTGCCCCCTGCCTATTTTTACTGTCCTATAACACACTTACTTTGTATTACTGTCATTCTAAACTTATTTCTGTGTCCCTTATATGCTTGGGTAACATGTTACGTCTCCTCCTTACCTTCTGGATATAGGTTTGGGAGACAGGAAACTGTAATAATGATACTAAAGAAAAATGGGATATTATAGTGCACTTGACTTATTGCTATTCTTCCAGGTCTTTTGGAGGTTTTTTGTTTTGTTTTTTGTTTGTTGTTTGTTTTGTTTTTGGAAAATGTAGCATTTTTTCCATAAATCATTTATCTGTTTTTAAAATCCATATTTGATTTATTTTTCTGCTTTATTTTTTGGAACCTTTTAGCAGAACACAGTCTGTGTTTTATTTCATCTTTATTTAACTTTAGCACTTTGAACCTGGTCAGTACTCAATTAGTTCAATATTAGTTCATTAGTTAAATGAAGAATAATTTTCAAGTAGAAAATTCAGATATGGATGTGAAGTTGATCTCAGTTAAAGTATCAAATGTAGAAATCAGCCTTCTTTTGAGAGGCTAGTACAGGGAAAGCGCTTGAAAGATAAGGTGAATATTAGTCTATGACCTAACACTACTCCACTGGAGTAGGCAAAATAATTTTAACTTAATAAATCTGTGAGTGAAATCCTTTATTGTTTATTTTGGAAAATTTTGATTGTTTAGGAGAATAAGTAGTTATTACTTAAAAAGACCCCGTTTTACATGTATAAATACTACAGTGCTTGCAAAAAATAAATCTACACCCCCCATAATTAGGTTTGACTCATAAGTGAAATAATAAGACCTTTATTAAGCCTGATCTCAATGTTTTCATTTAAATTTTAGTCATCTATTTCTGGCACATTTCCTATATATGTGAAGTATATTTTGGGATAGAATAATACTTAAAACCAATAAATCTTGGCAAGAAGAATGGATATTCATTATCAGAGAGGACCAGAAGTATAGTGTATAGATATACCTATTCTAACTATAAGACATTCAAGCAAAATATGAAGATGACATAAATATAAGGTTTTGGCAAATTAACTAAAGCAAGTATAGAATCTAAAACAAAGAAATAATGTTACCTCTTATGGTAACTTGTTTATTTACCAATTTTAGAGCTAAGAATTCATTAATACACTGGTGATGGTATGGAAGGCAATCCCACTACATACTTTTGCTGTTGTATAACAATGGCCATGATACACTTGGCTAGTGCTCGTGCCTTCTTAATATGCTTAGACAAGATTTATTTGAGCTCTAAGAAATGTTTATAATAATGACTTCCCCAGAGTACATTTGGGTACTATTTGCAGCTTGGTGGCTAGCAAAACGATCTGCAATACTGTCACTTTTCCAGGACAGATGAGGTTACAGGAATGGCATACTGCCCCTGAAATCTGTGCCAATATTCTACAGAATACACAGATATCCAGGATGCTTCAAAACACTGTTGAAACCCAGATCTCTGTGAACCTTCTTCCTTCATTTGTCTGCTTCTCATGGCTATAATTAAGACAGGAAAGAAGCCAAAGGCAAGGGAAAATTAAATTTAATTTTAATATTATTTCTTCTCTAAGAAGCATCCTTTATAGTAGTTTTCTAGAGACAAAGTCACTTCCAGCATACGAACTAGTATCTAGAGCTAACACAAGCCAGGGATCCATAGAAATACACATCTCAGTATCTTCAGAGATTAAAATGTCGTAGGTCAGAGTTGTTCCAGAATTATGCTCTGAACTGGCTTCTTAAAATTACACACTTTTGAATTGGAGAAGAACTATCCAAGCTCACTCAATTTAACTATTTCACAGATGGAAAGACTGAAAACCAGAGTGGCCAAGTGGCCTGCCCCATGCATTGGTTATCCAGAAGGTTATGAGAGAAAATTCCTTAAAGCCTAAGTCCTGACTTAGTCAAGTTTATTTTTCCTTTCTTTTCTGTTTCATTTCCATTTTCTGTAGAAGAGTTGAGAAATCACAGAAAATTACCTTAGGTGAGCCCTAAGCATTTTGTCACCTTTTCTTTTACAATGGACGAGACCATAT
This sequence comes from Lynx canadensis, assembly GCF_007474595.2. Classification (NCBI taxonomy): domain Eukaryota; kingdom Metazoa; phylum Chordata; class Mammalia; order Carnivora; family Felidae; genus Lynx; species Lynx canadensis. The sequence goes on from NC_044307.1 coordinate 47,950,781, forward strand.
AATCAGCTTTGAACTTTTCTAGTTCTCCCTTTATCTTTCTGTGATTCCTTATACCAGATGCTGTTTCATTTTTTCTGCAATTATTCTTCAATTTGATTAAATTTCAGTGTGACCTTGAAGCCATGACAAAGTTTGCTTATTCAGAGAGCTAGGCAAATATAATACTGTTAAGCATGGCAAACAACATACAAGGAACAAGATAAAGGTAATTTCTACAAAGGTTGTATCCTAAATTATTCTGGCATAGAATTCAAAAGGTAAAAGTAAAGAAAGGCTGTTTTTAAAATCATTGAAAAATGTATGATCGCATGTCTACTAGTACACATGATGTATAAGCATAGTTAAGCCTCTGATATAGATTGGGGATGACTCTCCCAAACATGCTCATTACCACAGGTTTTCTTTACCCAAGTCCAACCCAAGGGAAGTGAATTGCCCTCCAGTCTTCCCCGAAGTAAATCAGCTATATATACAAAGCCCCTCTGCTCCATGGCAGCTTACTTCTCTCTGTCTTGTGCAATATTGATAACTATCAACAAGCCAGAAAGGAAGATGGAAACGTTGGGAGTAATAAAGGCAGGAAGCTCAAATTGGTAGAAGAAAGATATCCCAGTAATATAACCTTGGCCAAGGCAGGCAGCAGAGCAGAAGCACTTTGAACTTTTTAGAATGTTGCAAACTACCAGTTAATTGTAAGTGGCAAGGATCTGAGTTAACATGCTTTACTAAACAGGCGGAACAACAAGACATTAGAAAACATGGAAAGTTCGAAAATATACTTCATTCACTGTAATGTTGTAATCACACAGTGTTTATGAATGAAACATATATAACAAATGTGTTATATGTAATATGAATATTATATTATATACATGCAATTTTAGGGAAATCATCCACAAAATATAGATGAGCAACATTTATTCTGAGATGCATGTAGTTTGAAAAAAGGTACATTTGCTTTAGCTTTGTGCTCTGTATGTTAAGTGCTGTCCAGAAGAAAAATTAGAAAGAAAATGATAGCTGTGTTAACCTAGTAAAGAGTTAGTCTGCTATCCCTCTATAGAGACATGTTTTTGATTGTAATAATTATGTTAGACTACATAATAGATACAAATATAGCCACCCCTTGAACAACACGGGGTTGATGTGGGCAGGTGCACTTATATGTGGATTTTTCTTGATAAATACAGTAGAGTAATATAATATATTCTCTCTTTATGATTTTCTTAGTAACATTTCTTTTTCTCCAGCTTACTTTATTGTAAGCAATGCAGCATATAATACATATAACATAAATATGTGTTACTCAACTTGTTATGTTGTCAATGAGGCTTCAGTCAACAGTGGGCTATTAGTAGTTTAAGTTTCAGGAAAGTCAAAATATATGCAGATGTTCCATAGTGCGGATGTGGGCATGGGGTGGAAGGGCTCCTAATACCTGCATTGCTCAAGGGTTTTAATTCCAAACAGGGGAGGTGTTTAATCACTAGTCAATCACTATCTAGAATCTTGCATTTGATTCTAGGAAAGATCATGGAGAAGATGGTTTTTGATCTTTTAGGTCAGCGATCAAAAAGTGGAATCAGTTACTCTGGGAAGTTGGAAATGTAGGTCTTGAGGTTATTCAAAAACAAGTTGGGTAACTACTTGGTGGGAACATGCTAGAAAGAATTCAAGCATCAGATAGAAGATGGACTAAAAACACAAGATGATATTGTTTATCTTTTAATCTTACATACTGTTTGGAAAATTAATGATCATGAAACCGGACTATTACCCCACACAAGAACAGTTTGTGCCTGAGTAGTCTATTCAAAGCCCAAGAACATGAAAGATGCATTTTGTACAGTCATTGAACTAAGCATACTGGAACACTTGGATCTCTGGAATGAATTCTGTGATTAGTATTAGAGTCATTAGTTATGAATAAATTTAAACATTATTGGCTCTTCTTTCTGAGCTCGTGTGTGTGTGTGTGTGCGCGCGCGCGCACGTGCGCACGCGCACGCACGCGTGTACGTGTTGTTATAAACAGCTAACTAACAACTATTTCTGGAGTGCCTGAGCTAGAGCACATTTTACTGGGTATTTCGAGTATACAGAGCTTTACAGATGCAGTTTCTTAACTCAAACGGTTTACCTTATTCCTCTTTCTTTTTTGGCTTTTCCCCCTTTTCTCTCTACGCTCCAAACATCTTAACTTCACACTGGACAACGATTTTAAACCGAGCATTGTCATCTATTAACTGTTTTATCTTAGTCAAGTTATTACTTTAAGTTTTAGTTTCCATATTTGTGGAAGATAATAATAGAACCAAATTCATAGTGAGGACTAAGTGAGATATGTACATAGCTCTTAGCATATCGTATGTGTTTGTTCATTCACCACTAGTTATTATATTATGGTTCAAACTCACTGTCACATCTACCCTTATATTCTCTCATTAATTATTCTTACTCTGGCCATTCAGAATGCCCCCACTAAACACTAATCTCCACCACACTGCGTCCAACCATTCTGTTGTTTTGTTTGTGATTATCCTACTTTGTTTTTAAAACTTTTTTAATGTTTATTTTTGAGAGAGACAGAGACAGAATGTGAGTGGGTTAGGGGCAAGAGAGAGGGAGACATAGAATCCGAAGCAGGCTCCAGGCTCTGAGCTGTCAGCACAGAGCCTGACGCGGGGCTCGAACTCACAAGCTGTGAGATCATGACCTGAGCCGAAGTCAGATGCTCAACCAACTGAGCCACTCAAGCGCCCCTATCCTACTTTGTTTTGAAAACAGTCTTCCTACTTCACTTGAAACCTCTCCACATACATACTGCTACTCTTACTTTTGCGTTTACGTAGAGTGATGGGCAATTTATTTATAATGTCATATAAGTTTAGGTCTGAAAATAGTAGAGGTTATCCAGTCAACCCACTCATTTGAGAAATGAGGAAGCTGAGATACCAAAAACAGGGTCTGACCTTTTTAAGATAACAGAGCAATTAGTTGATAGGGGCATGTTAATAGCAGAGTAAAGTGCTCCTGTACATAGAGTAGCCCATATCCCCAGTTCCAAACAGTTGTGAGTAGGACTATGCAGAATAAAGGAAGAACAGTTTGACCTATAGCCTCAGTGGAAAGTAGACAATGGTTTGGGTATTAAAGAAGAATAAATTAATGAAGAAGCAAACATTTTTTAGTACTTATTGTGTGCTAAGCCTAGTTTCTTTATATTTATGGCTATGTAATCCTCAATAAACAAACAAAATGCATGAACACCACTTTTTCTGCATTTTTAAATTGAGGAAACTGAGGCTCAAAGAAAGTATATTATTCGGTAAAAGTTAAATACACATTAATAAGTGGGGGGCGCCACAATATTAACCCATGTTTCTGTGACTAAAATCTGTTCTACTTTGCTGCTTTTATGGCAATACTCACGCTTCTCAAACTTGGCAATTCTATAATTTTAGTCCTCCCAGGCAAATAATGGCCTCTTCTCCCAGGGATGTTCAAGATTTTTATATATATTTGCCTTCAGAGAAAAGCTGGATATAGAAATTAACTATGTAGGCTGTCACCATGTTGTAATTTCTGGGCACTAGGAGTCCATTTAAAGAAAATCCTTACTAGGGCGCTTACCCCTGAGATTATTCTACAAGAATTTTGATATCACCTAGACAGATAGTGGTAAAATTCCCAAGCTCCAAGAATACAGAGAAAATTTTAATGTCAGAGAGAGAGTGAGCAAAATAATTTTCTACAGATGTAAAGGATTGCTTGAACCTGGCTTTTCTCTGGCAACTTTGGAATAACAAGAGACATTGGAGCAATAGTTCAATCTGTATGTGATTTATTTTTGATGCAACAGCTTGGTAAGAACAAAAATTTAGAAATAATCATCCAGCTTTCAGAAAAAAAAAAGTTCTGGTTGGTAGCATTTGCTAGTTTTTCTGTGGTGTAAGTACTCCACCCATGGCCAATTCAAGCTATCAACATGAATCTGTTGACTGCAAAATTGAAAAAAAGATATGCACATTTGTCTTTTGTAAGCCTAGCACAAACTGTCATGTGCATGTCACATGGATATGTGTATATTTAGTATAGGTATAGCCTATTTATATATGTATACATATAAAAAAGGCCCTGGAAGAATGTGCAAAATATTGTATCAATTTGGTTTGAAGAAGAGTGAGTTTAAGATATGTTTCATGAAAGGGGACTTTTCCACTTTTATTCAGTATAATTTTATATCTTTCAAAAACGTTTTGAAGTATAGTATATACATAAAAAGTAGATATATAGTAAATGTATAGTTAAGTTTTCACAAATAGAACACACCTGTATAACCACTACTCAGAAACAGAAATTATCAGCACCACTCATATCTTTGCAGTCATTATTACCCAAGACCCAGGGATAACCATTATTCTGATTTCTAACAACATAGATCAGCTTGACTGCTTTTGTAATTTACATAACTGGTGTAGCATATATTATGCTAATTACTTAACCCAACGATCTAATGATTAGATACTCATTTTAATGATAATGATTAAGTATTTATTATTGATGAATGATAAACATTTTTTATATATCATGAATTCCCTTGTATCAAACTTCTTTCATGCAACATTATTGTGAGATTTATCATTAAACATATCAAAAGAGACAATGTAATAGTAACAGTATTGTTATATGTACTTGAAGATCATTCTCATTGCTCTATAGGATTCTATCGTGTGTACATAACTCAACTTATTAATTGTTTCACTGTTGATGGCCTGAAGTTATTCCACAAATTGAGGCTGGTATTATCTTCAATGAATTTCCCCACGTCTCCTTGCCACTACTTTGGACAGCTTGAATTTAACACCAGCCTGTGCACTTCTGCATTGCCCCTGGACTTCTCAGATTCTTTGGAATACTGGTTGATCCTTTAAGATTCTCTGGTAAGTAGTGTATATCACCTAAAGATTTTTAACCCTGGGTGCACAGAGTTGATAAAATTCAAGGGGTACTTGAATAGATGGGAAAAAGGCATTCTTAAACAATAGAGATGCCACTCTATTTTCCATAAGAAGTATTAAAGAAGGATGTCTCAACTAGTAGTTTTCAAGTTTGACTTTGGCCAATTGAAGGACTAGTAGACTATATTTTGAGGGCTATCTCTTAGGATAAATTTTATACACAACTTTGTGTTTAGGTTTAAGTAAGAATACTGTTATATTACTAGGAAGGATGGCTTGGTGACTTTAATTTGCCAGTCAGCATGATGGACTGTTTTAAGACCCTATGAGAAAAGTCGGTCAAGTTGCTGTGAAAATATATTGATTCAAGACTAATGTTCAACTATGCTACCTGGGGACTAAATCAGCACTACTTCAGACCAACATACAAGAAAGGGTATAGGGGAGAAGGTACAAATGAATGAGAGAAGGAAGAGATTCAGATTACTTCCCCACAGGAGAGATAGCAGGCTCAGTTCCTGAGGGCTCAAGGAAGCCTCTAGCAAGGGGATGGACACGATTGATGGTCAGCATCTTTGGAGAGCATGGGAAACAAAGATGTAAAGATGAACAGTGACAGATTGACTTAGAAGAATAAGAGAGTACTGGTTTCATGGGTAAGTCTTGTATCATTCCAAGACTCCTGTGGAGGCCTTGGAAGTGAGTACTAAAGTTTATTGTAAAGCCAGTGAGAGGTGTGAGCCATGATATCAGGAATTAATGGTCATATGTCCACAAACAATCTAGGATATGATAAAGTTCTAATTGGTTTTTGTTTAAATTTTTTTACTGTTTATTTTTGAAAGAGAAAAAAGAGAGAGAGAGGAGAGAGAGAGAGAGAGAGAGAATGAAGCAAGGGGAGGGGCAGAGAAGAGGGAAACACAGAATCTGAGGCAGGCTCCACGGCTGCCAGCACAGAGCCAGCGCGGGGCTCGAACTCCAAACCATGAGCTGAAGTCGGATGCTTGACCGACTGAACCACCCAGGTGCCCCTCTAATTGTTTTTATTGATCCCATACCTCATTTATAGTAAAAGTAGTGAAATATTGGAAAAGAAGTATAGAGATGCAATTCTTGGAATACAAACAACACCACCGTTATAATGAGGCAAAATAATAATGTTTTGATTGAGTCATCATGATTTTTCTCAATTCTTGTCTAGAGAGGAAATTCCAATGACCCTGGACTTAGCTATAGTTTATAAGTGATGGTGGGATATGGGAAAAGCTGATAACTAAACTTTTTTTTTTTTTAACCTATGTTGGTGGACTGGGAACTTAAAGTCAAGCCATGGAATGGCTTTAGATGAGATTCTAAAATGATAGATTAAAAATGGCTCCTTTTCTATCAAAATGGATAAAATTTGTTAGTTGAATAAAAGATATGTTCTAGAGGTGTCACCCTTTTTCCTACAAACCTTTTCCCTAAGCCAAATATGGGAAAGATGATATATCTCAAACATGTCTGTGCTAGACTCTTGCAGAGACAATTTTTCAAAGTTTGATATAAATATACAGCCTAACATACTTATCAGGAGTATACTAACCAAAGAGATCTTATAAAGCAAAGTTATAGGTATATACAATGCTTTTTTTGTTTAGATTACAGTCTTATGATGAACATTGCAGTGGTTTTATTAATTTATTTAACAGCCACTTAATAGCAAAATATGGAGGAATAGTAAAATTATTTAGACATGATCTCTATTCCAAAGGAGCTTGTAGTATGTACCAGAGTTAGACATGTAAAGAAATTACTCTGAAAATAATTTTTATTCCTGGTCAAAAACAATGTATGAACATGTTTCTAAGGTGGGACATAGGAAGCAGTATATAACTCTGCTTCAAAAAAATATATACATATATGGTTTTACTAAAGTTTTGTATAACAGAGTCCTAGTTACTCAAGATTTTCCAAGGATCCCAAAACATAAAGATTTTTTTTAGCTTAGGAACATAGTATTTTATTATTCTTTTTATTTTTAATTATTTTTAATTTTTTATTGAAGTGTAATTAACATATACCATTATATTAGTTCCAGGTATACGATACAATAAAATGTAACAAATTTTAATCATTAAATCCTTTTGTTTAAAGATTTCTTTTTTTTTTTTTTTTGAGAAAGAGAGTATGCATGTGTTTGCATGCATGTGTGTGGGGGCAAGGGGCAGAGAAAAGGGGACAGAGGATCTGAAGCGGGCTCTGTGCTAACAGCAGAGAGCCTGATGCAGGGCTCAAACTCACAACCCATGGTATCATGACCCAAGCCAAAGCTGGTTGCTTAGACACCTGAGCTTAACAGGCACCTCTGTTTAAAAATTTCTTATGTGGGTGTACTATTTTGATGCCCCAATCAGAAAGTTTTAATTTTTGGATGCAAGACATATTTGAAGTATTTTTCCATGTTGTAACTATAGAGTCCATAACATAAGCATTATTTAATCCAGGGGGAAAAACTGATTTAAAAGTATTTTATTATCTGTTTTGGACCTTGTAACCCAAAGATGCAGAAGTAGGAAAAACTTCATGAAGCACATAATAATCATCATGGGTTTGGAAGAATGAGGAATTTTACAGGCTGAAAACAAAGAAGGATAGTTTTAAAAGTATAACTCAGCAGTCTCAGTCTTGGAGTTATGAATGTCACTAGAGGCAGGGGTTGGCAATAAGATTAGGAAGAATAACTGACAGGGATAAGTGTTCTATAGAAGTGAGAAATAATTACATGCTGAAGAATGAGAATGGCTTTAGAAATTTTCTTTCCTAAGGTTAGCCTGGTAAAGTTGTGAAGTGATTATATTTTGCAGGAAACTCTTCAAGCTAAAAGAAGCAAATAACAGGCTATTACAATATAGCCAATCAGGGATGACAAATGTTAAATTCTGTACCGTTGGCCAAATGACACTAAAAGAAAGGGGGCTTCAGACAATTCACCTTGGCAGTTAGAGCATACAGACCTCTATGTATGGTCTGTATGGTCCAAACTTAAAAACTAAAAAGTATGATAAATCCAGGGTCTGTCTGATTCCAAAGTTTTCATGAAGGGAAGGAATATTGTGCTAAAATTCCAGAATGTGAAAACTATAATTTAACTTTAATTTTAGGAAATAGATGAGGGTTGATTATTACTTACCAAGGCTTATTACATAAGGTGATTTTAGAAACAGCAAAAAAGGGGGTGCTTGGTGGCTCAGACTGAATCTTTTTTTTTTAGACATTGATGGTCTTTATTTTTGTTTATTTATTTTTAAAATACAATTTATTGTCAAATCGGCTAACATACAGTGTGTAAAGTGTGCTCTTGGTTTTTGGGGTAGATTCCTGTGGTTCATCACTTACATACAACACCCAGTGTTCATATGTGGATTTTGAGAAACTTAACAGAAGACCATGGGGGAAGAAAAGGGGAAAAAGTAGTTACAGAGAGAGAGGGAGGCAAACCGTAAGAGGCTCTTAAATTCAGTCTGACTATTGATATCAGTTCAGGTTGTGAACTTGATCTTGCAGTGGGGAGATCAAGTCCCACATCAGGCTCCACACTGCATGGACCCTGCTTGGGATTCTCTCTCTCCCTTTCTCTCTTCCTCTCCACTGCTCGCCTGCTTATAGCACTCACATGCAAGCATTCTCTCTGTCTCTCAAAATAAAAATAAACATTAAAAAAAGAAAAAGAAAGAGCAAAAAAGAAGGCCCAACCCTAACCAACAACAGTTCTGGCAGGAATTGTAAGAGGGTAGAAGGCTGAGGCTGAAATTAGAAATTATTTCTTGGGACTGGGGTTAAGATTGGTGTTCATGACCTTACCATAAGGTCACTTTAAATAAACTTTCCACACAGAGTTGAGTTTGACAGTCAACTTTCAATCGGATACCTTCATGGCTTTCTAGAATCCTGAATAGATTGCTGAGCAACACTAAAAACCTGATATGAGCAAGCTAGGCTTTCATCTGGTAGAGAGTAGGAGAGATATTATATACTTCCTGTGACTACTTCTGGACTACTGGCTGTTAATGTACACATAACATCAATCCTCAGCTCCTATAGATTCTACCACCCATGTGCAGCAAACTTCATTCAGTTCTCATCTCCATTGAAAGAATCTTCTCTGAGTTAGCATCATTTCTCATTGGTATTGCTATAACGACCTTTTGATTTATCTAGAAGTTTCACATCCTTGATCTTCCATTCTCCATACAGTAGTTACAGAGTTCCCTTTTGTTTGGCTTTCCATTTTTTTTATTTAAAGTCCCATACACTTAGGGTTGCCTGGGTGGCTCAGTTGGTTAAGCCCCTGACTTCAGCTCAGGTCATGATCTGCGGTATTTGAGTTCGAGACCTGCATCTGGCTCTGTGCTGATAGCTTGGAGCCTGGAGCCTGATTTGGATTCTGTGTCTCCATCTCTCTCTTCCCTTCCCCTGCTCATGCTCTGTCTCTCTCTCAAAATAAATTAACATTAAAAAAATTAAAAAAAAAAGTCCTATACACTTAGTATGACCATTCATGAGTTTGGCTCACCCAAACTTCCACCTTCAGCTACTTCTACTACTCTTCTTTCCCTTCCAACCATATTGAGTTTCTCTGTTACTTGTCTTTATTCTTTTCTGCCTTTACACATTTACCTGCTACATTTACCAGAAACATCCACAATTACCCTCTCCAACCTCCCTATCTTTTCCTCATGTCTCAGATGCTTATTTTTTTTATTATTTTTAATGTTTATGTATTTCTTTATTTATTTTTACATTTATTTTTTTTTTTTGAGAAACAGAGTGAGACGAAGCATGAGCGGGGGAGGGTCAGAGAGAGAAGGAGACACAGAATTTGAAGCAGTCTCCAGGCTCTGAGAAAGCAGTCAGCAGAGAGCCTGATGCAGGGCCCAAACCCACGAACTGTGAGATCATGACCTGAGCCGAAGTCGGATGCTCAACCGACTGAGCCACCCAAGTGCCCCAATGGTTTTTTTTTTATTTTTGAGGGATAGAGAGACAGAGTATGAATGGGGAAGGGCAGAGAAAGGGGGAGACACAGAATCAAAAGCAGGCTCTGAGCTGTCTGCACAGAGCCCAACATGTGGCTCAAACTCATGAACCATGAGATCATGACTTGAGCCCAAGTTGGATCCTTAACTGACTGAGCCACCCTGGTGCCCCCTTAGATCCTAGTTTAAATTCATTTTCTTAATAGAGGCTTCCCAGAATCCCTTACTTCAAGGCAAGTTTAGAACCTAGAGTTTTGCACTAATAAATGCATATTTAATGATTAGAGATCTCATGAAACTGTTATTCCTTACATTCATCATTACACCCCTGGTCCCTAGCACACAGTGACTGATTTGATTCCTATTGAGCCTTTCTGTAATTTGAGTAGGGACTACCTGAAAGCCAAACATCCCAGTAAACAAGTCATGAACTTTGGGCAGGCAAAGCTAACAGTAAGGGCTTGCCCAAGCCTATGTGGGCAAGAATTAAAAGCTCATTTTCCCAAAATATTAATGACCTAGAATAAATGTACTTACAAAGGGAGAAGGTAAAGAAGTAGCCCTGTCATTTAGTTAACAAATGATCATAAAAAATATAGGAGAAGTCAGTTGATGGGAGACAAGGAAAGAGAGAAGAGGTAAATTTTGATAGAGTTGAGTTTAAGGAATCTATAGAATTTCCCTAAGAGATATCCAATAGGCATATGTGTGCCTTGAGCTAAAGAAAAAAATGAGAGTTAGAAATATAAATTTGGGCATCATTTCAGGTGGTTGAAATAGTGGTTATAAGTATGATTGCTCCAGAGATTATTTAGAAAAAGGGGACTGAGCATGTACTTTTAGGAACCTTAGAAGTATTTTCTGTTGTGACACATCAGGCCTAAATAATTTAATTATATTTGGGAATAAAATGATAGGAAATAAGAAGAGACTTATTTTTGAAACTTTTCAATGATCTTTATAATTATTATCATATTTATCTAAAGGCTTCAGTTTGCAAAAACATTTTGACTTTAAAAATTTGAAAATATAAATATAGCTACTGTAGTAGTTCATCTTTTAGGCTTACTGATCTTTCTTCATTCTTCATGTGCCTTTGAGTTTTATCACTAAGTTATCCCGGTCTGGCTGTAGAACCCATAGAATTTGTATCACCATGTCAGGTTGTCTCATGCTTCTGAGTCATATGAACAGTGTGTACTAGCCCAAGCTTCCTCCCTTACCCAGGTCATAGATAAGAAACAAAACAGAAACTGAAATGTTGAATTATCCCAGTGCTGTCTCCTTGCCTTAAGAATTGTTTCTTGAGACTTCTCAAACCCACCCACATTTCTTTTTTTATGTTTTTACATGTGGATAGGTTTCTGATGACTACAATGTGATCTCTGTTCACATATACACCATTTATGCAAGGGCCAGTTTGGAGCATTAAACAATTATAGTATTGTTGAAATGATTAAGGTTGTAATGATTACCATTATTTTTAAGCATTATAATTTTGAGTTTTACTTGGATTATCTCATTTAACCCTCACGTCAAACTTAATTCAGTGGATGCTATTATTATTTTATAGATAAGGACATTGGGGCTGAGAGAGTTGGTAATGATTTTTGTTCAAATAATATAGCTAAAAACATAGTGAAACTGGAACTCAAAACTCAAGCAATCTAACTTCAAAACATGAAGACTTCAGGGTGCCTGTGTAGCTCAGTCAATTAAGTGCCTGACTGTTAATTTTGGCTCAGGTCATGATCTGACAGTGTGTGGGATCAAGTCCTGCATTGGGCTCCATGCTGACAGCACAGAACCTGCTTGGGATTCTCTCTCCCCTTTCTCTCTGCCCCTCCTCTGCTCACTCTCTCCTTCTCCTTCTCCCCCTCCTCCTCCTTCTTCATCTTCTCTTTCTCTCTCTTAAAATAAATAAACTTAAAAAAAAAAAGGCCTCATCATTGTGATACACTCTTCTCCCACCTTCCTCCCTGACCTAAATTCCTTAATCTTAGAGGAACCTCTTGCTTATTAACCAATATTTTCCACCATTTTGGAAACAAAATGAAAGTATTATTTCCTCATTCAATGTTTAAGTCATTAGCAGATATATACAGGGACAGCAGTTTCACTCATTGTGTAATTTTATTCATTAAAATGCTGAGAATGGGGATACCTGGGTGGCTCAGTCAGTTCAGTGTGTCCTACCCTTGATTTTGGCTCAGGTCATGATCCCAGAGTATTGGGATGGAGCCCTGCGTCAGACTCCATGCTGGACGTGAGGCCTGTTTGGGATTCTTTCTCTCCCTCTCTCTCCCCTCTCCCCCACTCATGCTCTCCCTTTCTCTATGTCTAAAGTTAAAAATAAAATAAAGTAAAATAAAATAAAATAAAATACTGAGAATAAATTAGGATCAGAAGAATACCAGAAGAAACTGTGCTTTTATTATCAAGCTAATTTTTTCTACTTTTCATAATAAGTATGCTTATTTCCAGACATGGTTGCACTTTTTATACAGAGAAGATATGCCAGGATAAGACAATAATATTCATATCTTCATTAGATACTTCAGTCTGTTCATACCCTGGCTGGTTAAGGAGTCTGAACCTTCTTCCTGTGAGAAAAGGTGATGGAGAACTTGTGCAAGGTTTCAAGTAAGATTTTAGCACTTGTCTTATATCATGTTAGCTCTCAAATTGGCCAGGTCCACACAAAAAGCAAATATTCTGTGGCTGTACCCTGGTAAACTAGAAGAGACAAAAAGAAGCAGAACAATAAGCTCTTTTTCTTTCACAATATAAAGAGGATGTCTTCTTTATGTACTTCTAAGTTAACACTGAAAAGTACAAACATAGTCTAATAATACACCATGAGAGTTTCTCTTGCAATCTTATTATTTGTTTTATTTGATATCTGTACTATAATTTGGAAATTAAACATTTGCTAGAGTGTCTCAAGCCTGATCTACTACCCCTGTTAGAGCAAGTCTTTATTTCTCTTACACCTGGATCATTTCAACAGTCTTTCATCACATTTCCCTGTGTCTATACTTTCTAAGCATTTTCCATCCCATGGAATTAATAAAACCCTATCCCATATTAAAGCAAAGGCTTAATTGAAGGATTGAGCTGATGTTAGGACTCTTTGCTTGCAGTGAATCAGGTCCCTTAATCCATGACCTGATGGAGGTCCTATTTATTCCATTTCTTTGATCTCTTCCAACTCCTCTCTCATTTGTAGAATTGTTCCTATCAGCTTGGATATCTTTGAATTGAAGATTCCTGATAATATTATTTTTGTTATTTAGCATTCTTCCACCAATTAATAGAGAATTGATATCCAAAATGATCACCTGTTTTGGGGCGCCTGGGTGGCTCAGTCAGTTAAGTGTCTGACTTCGGCTCAGGTCATGATCTCGCAGTTGGTGGGCTCGAGCCCTCTGTTGGGCTCTGTGCTGACAGCTCGGAGCCTTGAACTGGCTTTGGATTCTCTCTCTCTCTCTCCCCCCTTCCCCCACTTGTGTGCTGTCTCTCTGTCTCTTAAAAATAAATAAATGGAAGAAAAATTAAAAAAAACAAATGATGACCCATTTCTAGAGAACCACCCTATACACCTGTATCTCCCGCTATTGTCAGATCTTCAGGAGAAAAACTAGTTCTTCAGATGATGCCATGTGACCAAGAAAGCAACACATACTGTACAAGAGTGGTTAGTAATTCAGTTTCATTTATTACTAATCCTTACACCCACTGTGCTTTATTTTCAGGAATGCTGATTTTTATTTCAGACTTCTACATACAACATTTGGCATTTAGTTTTCTGCAGAAACCAACTGGTTTTTCAAAATCATGGCATTCCTGTCTACATTTGCCTCTCTTGACAAAGCAACTATAGGTGTCTTTCACGGGACATTTCACTGTTAAAAGGGGGAAGAAAAAGGCACAGAAACCATTGAGTCATTGTATATGTTTTAGGGACCCAAACTTGGTATAAATCAATTGTCGACATGAAAATCACTAAAGCGTCTGCATATGCTAAGTTTTCACCCTGGAGTAGGCATTTAAGAAGTCATTTATTTTACTATTTTTCTGGTGATGACAGTTTTGTGGATTCTGCTTCATTCAGTTCTCGCTCCAACTTTTGACTTGATCCACTGGTGGCTAAAGCTTAGTTTTCCATAAGAATTCTAAATAGATATTGTTGGATCCAGAACAGCTTTGGAACAAACATCATATATCCCTGTGGCTATCTACCCACCTACTTGTTTTTTGTTTTTTTTTCCCCTCTGATTCAAATGAAATAAGCACGTAAATTATTTTTGACTTTAGGATTAAACAGTGGGAACACCAACTCATGTTGTTGTTGTTGTTGTTGTTATTGTTTACCCCCATCCAGCTACCAAACACTTCCCAGCACGCATGTCATGCGTGTGGTATCTTTTTTAATTATTATTATTTATTTAAACTCACGTTAGTTAACATACACTGTATTCTTGGCTTCATAAACTCATGTTTAAATTGCTATTTTGCTTTTATATTTAGGACTCTTTTTTATGGGGAGAATGAAGACGTTGAGATAAGGATTCTTTGAAAACACACACAAAGATCTGAGGTTAGTCAGGGGGTGCTGAGAGCACTAGTGGTGCCATATCCCGACCAGCCTTAGACATGCAGTGAAGGGAGTGAAACTGGCCAGCGTCTCCTCATGTTTCCTTTACTCAGAGTCCCCTTCTCTATAAAGTCCTCAGGCCAGCACTATCGCAACATATCCCAACTAATGAACCTATTGAAATCATGGGCAGAAGACAATATTTCACCTTTTCAAGAAATGTTTGTATTTTAAAATGGGTCCCTAAGCGAAGGAGATTCTCAAAGTAAAAGCATGAAATATAATGGTGAATTATCTGCCATCAACAGAGAAGGTATGTGAACACTGTTCTTCATCTTTCCCTAAAATCCTATCATATATAGGACCCATCTATGGTAGACTTGGTGGTAATGATAACCCAATATATTTATGCCCTCTGATATCAGGGAAGTTATATTAACTTCCCTCTGTTACTTTGGGTCATTATGCTTTGGGGGAAAAAGTTGAAACCATATATTGATTTTTGCCCCATATTTGAGTCCATGTGATATCACTGTTCCACCGTATAAATTAATGATGTCTTCTTATTTGTATTGTCTAGAGATGTTATTTATTGCCTTTGATGCCAGAGGGAAAAGACATTATCTCACCAGTTTAAAAATGCATCCTCAAATTACACTGTCCTATATGAGGGGTGTGAAACATGTATGTCGACTTAATTGGAATTTACAAATAACAGAATATGACAGCTGTCAAGCATCAGTATGAGAAAAAGAATGGCATTATTTAAGTGGGAATTATAAATTAGCATTTCCCCACTAGTAACAAAAACAACAAATAGCTTCTCACTAGATAATAGCTATTGCATCATCTGAAATTCATATTTATGTACAAGAAGGAATTGCAAATGTTTCAACTTTTTGATGAAACCATGCATACATACAAGTCTCCTTGGTTTCTGAAGATACTGAAAATGTCATGAAGGTTTTCACATTTTTTTTTCAAAAGCAAGTGACATGTGGGACACATGTAAATCAAGATAACATAACTGGAGGTAATATTTTATTATCCAAATGTGGTCGGTCGCCCTATATACTAGTCTTCTCTATTTTAAGAAAATCTCAGTTTGGTGTTAGTAAAATTAAAACCTTGTTTTAAGTCCTGAGTTAAGGAAGTTGTGATACAATAATAATCCTCGTGATTTTTATCTGAGAAAATTTATTTTAATTATAAGAGAATTCAAATGATTTGAATCTTTTATCCAAAATACTTAGGTATTTGAGTTTTTAAATTTCCCCCAAGCTAGACTGACTTATTGCTAGAACACTTGGTTTCATCTGTGTTCTGTGGGATGGAGTTGGAGTTCAAATAGTAATCTATTGAAGGTCTAGGCCACTCCTAAATCAGAAGTTTCTAGAGGTTTGTTTTGTTTTTGAGTGGAATTTTTTTAAGGGATGTGTTTTCTAGTGTTAAATAACTTTCCTATCTTGAGTAGTCTGAAATGTGACAAAGAAACTCTTTCAATGATCTATATCAAGACACATCCATTTGGCTGCTAATCTAACCTGGGTGATGAGGGCAATGGTTTACAAATGAGGGTACATAACCTAAGAACATGAAATCCAACAGGGTAAATATTGCCTCCATTGTCTTTTACAATACTTGTCAGAGAAAAATTTCTTCTCCCAAAATGAGACACCAAGAGCCTACTTTCCTTCTAAGATGTTTCAATACAATGTAAAAGTAATTATAATATGTAAGAAAAACATAATATATACCATAGTCTACATTAAGTACTTTGCATATTTATATATTATTAATTCTCATGATAATGCTATGAGGAAGCTTAATTGCTATACTTAATTCACAGATGCAGAAACTGAGGCTGAAGGAGTTTAAACAAACTGATAGATTCATGTAACCATTTTGGTGGCAGAAACCAAATCTGACCCCAGGTATCAATAACTCCAAAGGCTATGTTCATTTCATCACCTGATTATATTAGTTGTTATCTAATTGGACCTGTGGTAATAGAGCCATTAAATTGTTTTTGACTTGTTTTAAATTGTTAAAAGCACAAAATGTTTTAAAATGAGAATTCTCAAATAAACCACGCAACATGATATAGCCAAATCTATCATTTGGTGTAAGTTAGTGGAAAACCTATTGTTACTATACTATACACAGCATCCCATTATTTCTCAAGGATCCAGATGATTATAATTTAATATCCTATCTAACTTGGCTTTCTGGACAGCCAGCTCACACTGAGAACAAAGCATTTGATCAAGTCCTTAAACTGTCTCCCACAATAATATAACTCACCAGGAGCCTTACTTTTTAGTAAGATCACAAGTCCTTTCTTTGTGATTCACTCCCAGGACCATCACACACCACTCTCTTAGCAGTCACTTCTTTATCTCTAGTTGACATCAACCAAGACTTCCCTCTCCAGAAAGATATTTCACCCCCTCAATTAACACTTCTATTTTACCTAGTGGCAATAGGGCCAGAAGGAAAAATAAAATCAAGAGGACAGGAATCTTCATGACTGAAGAGAATCATTCAAATCAATAGTTCTGGAGTCTTTCAGTAAGAGGCGGCTAGAGAGTATATCTTTTTATATTTCTTTCCCTGTAGAGATATGAATCTACTCATTTCTGTTCATCAAAAGTTAACACTCCTGTTTAGTGGTGCCTGGGACAAAAGTGCTGGACATTGCTTTGCTTTTAGCTTGGGAATGTAAAGGGATTATGACATTCGCAGCAGATTATTATGACTTTTGAATAACTAGTTATGTATCTAATAACTAGTTATCTAAGAAATTCCTTACCACCAGGAATTTCCTACAAGAGAACTGAAAATAATAAGTATGAGAATTTACTCTTTGCTTTTCTGTTTCTGTTTCTTAAAAAGCTATGTAAAGTAAATTACTACTTTACTAAATTTACTAAATTACTAATTTATTACTTTTCCCTTTTCCCCTGAGATCTATGGTCATTATTAAAACCCTTTTCATCATTACTAAAACAAACCTTTGCTGTATATTATATGCAATGTAGGTCTTGGAGACACAATAAATATAAGAGAATTTCATAGTGAATATATACATACACACACACACACACACACACACACACACAGCCAAATAATGTGTGTAAATATGCAAGGTGCCATATAATGACACCACTAATAAATAGTAAGTCATTTTAATGAGAATACATTATTTGGATGATGTCTCTAAGAAGATATTATAGTTATGGTTATATAAAGGAGATGTTTAGCAAAAGATACAAGTCAAAATTTGCTTTACTTTGCTTTGAGCATTCTTTTGTATAAGATCTGGAAGCAATAGGATTATTGGAAATGTGGTTACAATGAACCATTAAAGAGGAGTGATAACAAAATGCCTAATTTAAGGCATTTGACTTGTCTACTCTTAAAGGGTAAGGAAAGTTTCTCTATAAACGATAAAAAAATGTAATAAACCTCCTTATGCTTAATTGCTGAACCAAAGAACTTGGAACTCTGCAAGATTATTCAGTGGCTATTATATAGGATATAGGAAACTGTTGAATTCCCAAGACCAGTCTCTGTTTGCAACAAATTTGCAAAAATGAAACCAGGTCCTCTGAACTATCCTTACTATTAGGGTAGATTCAAAGCCTTAATAATTATTCAAAATGAAAGTGGATAGTTTCAGATCTTATGTGACTTTTAGTCCAAAGAATGCTATTAAAGTTTTGGTGCTCGTTCAAGCCTCGTGTTTTTAGGACATATTCCTCATTCTCAGCGTATTAGTTATTAAGAAGGCTACCCACGTTGCTCTAGGGATTACAGAAATGGAAAAAATGAGAAACTAGCTTGAAAGTTAAAAGCCCTGCATTTTTCAATAGCTCCCCCTATTTCAGTCTCCTTTCCTGGACCCTAGCCTCTTTTGCATCTGGAAAGTGTACTTTTCTAGAAGTTAGAGTAACTTAGTTCTTTTCTATATGCAGCTGACTTCCTAAGAAACATTTTGATCAATTCACCTATCTGGGCTTCACATCCATTTTCACTGAATAATAAGGACTAACATTTGTGATTATTTACTATGTACTCTCTGTTTTGAACACTTTGTACACATCAACTCGTTAAATCCTTATAGCATTCTATGAGGATGTAGGTAAAAATATTTCCAACTAATAGATGTGGAAACTCAGACATAAGGAGATCATGTAATTTTCCCAGTTTAGTATAGTTAATAAATGGTAGAGAGGAGAATTGAACTGAGGATGTTGAATACCAGAGTCCCATCTTGACCACTTTATACAGTGTTTAATGAAAGGTGTGTGTGACAAAATTTTCTTGAAATCTTCCCAGGAGAAATGTTCTTTTGCTCTGATATATTTCATTGCTTATGACATAAGACATTGATAAAAAATGGTTGTAAATGTAAAATACTAGAAAACTATATGTGATGTTATTATGATGAAGTCATCAAGATAGATAATCCTGCTAATATGGTTTCCAATAAATAATTTTATAATTTCTAGAATAAACCTGTAGAGATCATTGACTATCTTAAGCAATCAGATCACATATCACTTAAGCTGGTATTCATAATGTAAAACATTGTGCTCATCTAATAATTTAATTACTAGTCCATCAAATGTGCTGAATAAAACTGCAATAACAAAGTCTCTTTGTTCTTCAAAAGAAGAAATTTTTTAAGAACCCGGGGAAGTGAGACTCTGTGTGATATCAGAGTTGTAGCATTGATTTCTGATAGTAGAACAGATAAGATCAAGGGGATCTTATAAAGATAAAGTAACCTAAAAAGGAGCATAAAGAAGGATGTACTTTATACTATAAAGTTACAGCAATAAAAATAAGATGGTGTTTCTTAAAAATATAGGCGAATTGATCAATAGGCCCATATATATTCAAAAGTTTAGTTTTTCATAAATATAGCATCTCAAATCAATGTAGAAAATATGGCATATTCACAAATGATATTAGCAAACTATTAGAAAAAATAAATTATATACTTCTAGTGCAATTATTTTACTTATTATTTATTTACTTTATTTTACTTAAAGCAAAAATAATCAAACGTGAGATATATCTGTTTCTGTGTGTACATGTATGTATATACCTATAAATGTATTTAAAATATATCAAAATATATATAGAAACATTTTATAATCTGGTTGCAGAGAAGGCCTTTCTAAGCAAAAAAACTTAGCTACACAAACTCTAATAAAATCAGCCATATACAAATTTATGATTTCTTTATGAATGAAAAACAAGCAAATTTTGAACAAAATATTTGCCACATATTATAGCCAAAGGGTTGATATAAATATGGACATAAATAACAGCTGCAAAATTATTTTAAAAATATGAATAGCACTAAAGAAAACTAAGAGATTGGGGGGGGGGGCGCCTGGGTGGCTCAGTCAGTTAAGCATCTGACTTCGGCTCAGGTCATGATCCTAGGGTTTGTGAGTTCGAACCCCATGTCGGGCTGTGTGCCAGCTCAGAGTCTGGAGCCTGCTTTGGATTCTGTGTCTCCCTCTCTCTCTGCCCCTCCTCTGCTCACGCTTTCTCTCTTCTCTCTCAAAAATAAATAAACATTAAAAAAATTTAAAGAAAACTGAGATATGGTTATGAAAAAGGAAGTCACAGGAGAAGAATATAAATATGATAAACATTTCCAAAAAAGTTAACTCCTAGGATTTAAGAAGATATAAATGAAGACAATTATGAATATTTGTAGACCATTGCATACTGCTTTTTTGTTTTTGTTGTTTTTTAAAGAGCAATCATGAGTTGTGGGCCCATTGTGGAAAAACAGGTAGGTAAGCCTGGCTGTGTATAAATATTAAAAATTCACATACACTTTGGCCCATGAATTACAAAACTTCCCATTCCTTCTGCTTATAGTGTGCATAACATTGTGCATGAAATTGTATGTGCACAGGTGTCCAATGTAACAATGAGAAATTGGAATAATTGAGCATAACTAGGGAAATTATTAAAAATAAACTCATGACAGTTTCATGCCATGATGAACTATGAAGTCATTACAAGGAAATGAATGTCTGTAGAAAGAGAATCATTTGTAATATCTCCAGTAGTTTGTGAACTTGGGCATATCAAGATAAATTGAAGCCTTTTATAAATTTCTATGAATATCTCTGTATCCATAACATGTCCACCACATGCACCAGGGGATATTTAGATTACCTCTGGACTATTTTGTGTTTCCAGTCTTTCTAGGCAGTTTAAAAGTGATGTGGGGTGAGGGGGGAAAGCAGGTTTCAAAAAGATGCTCCTTGCTTTTCTTAAGATCTCAGATGCTCCCCTGCAAGTAAGTAGTGATTGTACTGAATGTAAAGAAAGAATAAGAAAATGTATTTAATGGTGATACCAAATATGGTGAAGATAGGTATAAACATAACAGATAACAAGTTTTTTCTATCACATTTCATTGCATTAGCATGTAGTATCACACTGATACTCCATCAAGGAAAGACCTTTCCCTGGACCCTGCTATACAGGGCATACTGCCTCACTATGTCTGTACTTTGGAGTAGCTTCCTAGAATTTCTCTGTGTCCCCTGACCATTCAAAGCTGGCAGAGCCATCTGAATGAGGGCCGCTACACCCGGGCTGGACCTGAGTTTTCTGGTTCTGTTTCTTTCTTTAGGCAGTCTCTTGACTCTCCAGCTTCCCCCACAATGTCTAGTATTGAACAGATGTCTTAGGGAGCTCTGGGTTTCAGACCTAAAAGTCATCCTAGGTCCCCCATGTGAGGTTCTGGTTAAGCAAAAGGTCTTGACAGGCAGATTGATTCTGCTGATCCACATGATATAATTGATAATTATTTGTTTTTAAGCCACTAAGTTTGGGGTGATTGCATGGCATTAGATAAATACTAAAAGACTCCTGCTCATTCTCCTATATTCTCAAAATTCTTTAAGATATTTTGAGTTTGGATTGAAAGCAGAATTTTCAAGTAGAAATTTTCCAAAGGAAGCTACAAAAAGATCGTGGAGAGCATTAGAGGAAGTAGGATTGTGGGTGGGGGGTTATGAACCGAACTAAAGAAAGCACAGAGAACCCAAAACTAAATCTTGGAGAACATGTATGGATAGAGTGCTGGATGATGAAGGAAAATTACAACAATGATGGAGGAAAATGTCCTGTCAAACTATATGAAGAAATAATTCACACAAACCAAAAAGGAGATCTTTAAGTCACAAAGATTTAGGAAATCTCAAATGAATCACATATAATATGAAAATAATGACATATAAAATACAATTGAATATAACAAATTTTTTTTCTAAATACTTTGAAAAATCATATCAAGAGTAACAGCTACGATACATGACGTTAAAGGAATGTGGTTATACTGGTAGAGAATGTGGGACAAGGAATTGTAGGTTTCAGCTATAAAGGAATTTTCCAATCTAAGATAAATCAAATGTAAAACTGGAAGGATTTTTATGTGGGGTTCTGAACAGTGAATACAAATTCATGTTTAAAAGTACAGAGGGGAGACTCGTACTTTTGAGCAATGTTACATGTCAGAGCATCCGCAGAGGACTTTTTAACAAACTTAGAATGTAGTACATTTATAATTCCCCTTTCTACAGAACTCGGCAGAGAATATGGTTTTTCATATTTTTACAGCTAACAAAGCTGAAGTCCTTGGAAACCAAATAGCTTATCCAATTTAGCACAGCTCTTGAGTGGCAAATTGAAATCTCTACACTTTCAAAGCCATTTGTGTCTTCCTTCTGACACCACTATGAAGACTCCATTGAGAAAAATCAAAAGGAGCTGTCACTCTAAAACACAATTAGTGTCCAACAATTTTGTTGAGTGAATGAATGAAAAAAGCAACCTAGCAAGTTCAGTAGAAATCAGCAAGGGAGGAGATTGAGAACTACACTGCCCATAGAGTAGCCACTTCCCACAATGAGGCCAGGGAGAATTTAAAATGTAATTAGTTCCAACTTAAATGTGCGATCAGTGTAAAAATGCACACTGGATTTTGAGTTCTTAATACAAAAAAAGAACATAAAATATTCATTATTTTTAATATTTATTATCTTTTTATTTATTTTTATTATTTGTTTGCTTATTTTACAGAGATGGATAGAGAGAACGCACAAGTGGGAGAGAGCGGCTGAGGGAGAGAGAGTCTTAAGTAGGCTCCATGCGTGGGGCTTGATTCCACTACCTCGGCATTATGACCTAAGCCGAAATGAAGAGTCAGACACTCAACTGTCTGAGCCACCCAGGAGCCCTATATTGATTATATCTTTAAAGATATTTTAGGGGCGCCTGGGTGGCTCAGTCGGTTAAGCCTCCGACTTCGGCTCAGGTCATGATCTTGCAGTTGATGAGTTTGAGCCCCGCATTGGGCTCTGTGCTGACAGCTCAGGCCCTGGAGCTGCCTTGGATTCTGTGTTTCCCTCTCTCTCTGCCCCTCCCCCAATCATGCTCTGTCTCTCTCTATCTCAAAAATAAATAAACGTTAAAAAATTTAAAGATATTTTAGATATATTGGGATAAAAGTAATTTCACTAGTTTTTTTCCAATGTAATCACCAGAAAATTTAGTTACATATATGGCTTGTGTATGTGGCTCATATCATATTTCTATTGTACAGCTTTTATATAGACTATACAGGTAAAACAGTGATATGGGACCATGGAAGAAACCTTCTTTTGCACATGGAAGAATTGACAAGACACCAAGAAGATAAAAGATGTGAAAGCATAGGGTGCCTGAGTGTTTCAGTCGGTTAGACATCTGACTTCCACCCAGGTCATGATCTCGCGGTTTGTAGATTCAAGCCCCAAGCAAGCTGGCAGCTTGGAGCCTGGAGCCTGCTTCAGATTCTGTCTCCCTCTCTCTGCCCTCCCCCGCTCACACTCTGTCTGTCTCTCTCTCAAAATAATAAGTAAACATCAAAAGAAAAATAAAAGGTGTGAAAGCATAGAACCGGCCATCTAGATATCTAGGCTTAATAGTAGCAGGAACATATTCAGCCAGTATTGCTTCCATCTCACATCAACTTGATATTTCTTTTCCCAGATTTACTGAGATATGTTTGAAAAATTATAGTGTACAAGCGAAGGTATAAAATGTGATGATTTGATACACATATATATTGTGAAGTGATTAGGTTAGACCTCTATCCATCTATAGTTACTGTTTGTCTTATTTATTTATTTATTTTGGTGGTGAGACCATTCAGTATCTACTACTGTTTTAGCAACTTGCAAGTATATAATACAGTATTGTTAACTGTAGTCACCATACTGTACACTGGAACCCAGAATTTATTCATCTTATGACTGGAAGTTTGTACATTTTGACAAACATCTCCCATTTCTCCCACCTCCTAGCCCCTGACAACCACGATTCTGTTTCTATTAGTTTGGATTTTTTAGATTCTACATACAAGTGAGATGATACAGTGTTTGTCTTTCTCTGTCTGACTTATCTCACTTAGCACAATGCCCTCAAGATCCATCCATGTTGTTGCAAATGTCCAGATTTCCTTCTTTCTCATGGCTGAATAATATTGTATTGTGTATATATAATGTATATAGCATGATCAGCTCCATGGTTTCCTATTGCCCTTTAGAGAACACCTTCTTTCTCGCAGTCCTCAAGTCCTCCCAGTCTAGCCTCAAGCCACTTCCAGTTGCTTTTCTTATTCCAGATTTGCTGTAATTTTCAGGTTCTTGTGTACTTCCTCAACTCTGTGGCATTGAATGTGCCTTTCCCCTCTCCTTGCCACTTTCTCTTGTGCAGCCACAACATTGGGCTCACTTCTTTTCATCTTTCAGGCCTCCTTTTGTCCCAGAGACTATCTTTGTCCCCATTCTATCTCCTACTCAGATAGGAACCCCATGATTCATCAACTTCCTTCTCCAGTTTCTCAGTCCCTAGCTTTCCTGCTTCTGCTACATGTTAGTGTTCAATGCCTTCACTCCCTGCTATGGTATAAGAATCACACAGGATCCTCAGCCCCCAGCAAAGGTCTGACACACACACACACACACACACACACACACCACACACGTCTTTATCCATCTTCTTTATCCTTTTATTCATAGATAAATACTTAAGTTGTTTCTATATCTTAGCTATTGTGAATAATGTTGCAATGAACATGGGAGTGCAGATACCTCTTTGAGATCGTATTTTTATTCACTTTGGATATAGACCCAGAAGTGGAATTGCTGGGTCATATGGTAGTTCTACTTTTAATTTCCTGGGGAACCTCTACATTGTTTTTCATGGTATCTATACCAATTTCCATACCCATTAGCAGTGCACAGGGCTCTCTTTTCCCCTTGCCAGGACTTGTTGTCACTTGCCTTTTTAATACTAGCCACTTCAAAGGGTGTAAGGTGATAGATTTCTCATTGTGGTTTTTATTTGAATTTCCCTGAAGATGAATGATGTTGAGCAAGTTCTCATGTATCTGTTGGCCATTTGCATGCCTTCTTTGAGAGACGATCTATTCAGTGTTTCTGCCCATTTTTAAATCAAGTTGTTTTTTGAAATTGAGCTGCATAATTTCTTAAATATTTGCATATTAACCCCTGATATAGATGGTTTGCAAATATTTTCTCCCATTCTATACATTGTTACTTCATTTTGTTGATCTCCACTAGAGTCTTTTGTATTGTTGAAAAATTTTTTTCAATTATAAATATTGAGAAAAAAAAACAACTCCTGACCCCATTTTGGTCTCTAGCTACCAGTCTTTTCCTTTGTTCAATTTATTTCCAAACTCTTTAAAATAATTTTCTATATTTTCTCTTAAATTTCCATCCTCTCTCTCTCTTGAACCAGGTTTTTGCCTCTTCCACTCTCCTGTGATTGCTCTAGCAATGGTTTTCAAAGACTTCCACGTGCTCAATCATTTGGATATTTCTTTGTCTTTATTTTAGTTGCCTTTCTAGAGATAGTTGATTCATGCTTTAAGAGGCATTTTAAGACACTATTACCTAGTTGTCCCCTAAATATGTTTGGGAACTTGGTAGAATATTGATAAAGGGTTGACATGTTTTTATCCGCAACTTTTATCATTACAGAGACTATTTGTGCTGTCTAGTAATTACATTGTGGATGAAATAACAGATTTTATGCATTTTCCCACCCCATTCAGGACTAAGTACAAAAATGCCCAGTTAAGGTTTTATAAGTCTAGATTCTAGCCAAAGTTCACATTGTATTGGAACGCAGTTAAATAGTATTAGTATTACATAGTATTCAATGAATATGCCTTTGTGAATGAGCAGAACTTGGAGAGAAGAAAGGAATGACCAATGAGTATCACCGTAGTCTACTGTGGCTTAAGCATTCATTTTGTGCTTAGGTTTTCTGTTCCTCAATGTCAATAACATGATGATGACATTTAGACAATTGATAAGTCTATGGGTATTAATTTTCATGAATCAGATTTCTACTAAGGTCATGGTTAAGTTGGTAAATGTTCAATTGTATAAGTTTAGGTGACTCGTGACAGATCAAAAGTGGTTGTATAAAACTTGTATCCATATGTTAGAAAATTAACACCAGATATATCTCTATCATAAACCTCTAGCTTAGAGAAAATAAGAAAGGTCCTACCTCATTCCACAGAATATGTAATTAACATCTAGAGAGGAAGATATCAATATTGGCTTATGTGTTTATTTATTACAGAAATTCAAATTATATTCCTATACCTCTCTGCATTGGTGTATGAACTTCTTTGGTCACAGGTACATCTTCAAGATTAGTCTTCTTCAAACAACCTCTCAATGCAGCAAATTTTACTTGGTGAGAAACATACATCAATTTGCTTTTCATATTTAAAGCAGCGTCTTCTACAGTAACCAAAATTTTGTGAGCACCGATTAGGATCCACCAACGTACATGTGGCTACAGTAAAAGAAGAGTAACTGAAATTACTGATCTCTTATCTAAGAACATATTATTTCTGATTACAAAGAGGTACTATGTGTACATTGCAACAAACTTAGGAAAATGTCAAAAAATAAGAAAACACTAAAATATTATACATTCCCATATATATATAATACTTAAATATGTTTTAAATTAATCTATATACATTTTTATGTTATATATTATTCTTCTCAACAAGATTTAAAATTTTTAGAACAACATAATATTCCCTGGAAATATATGACAATTCATCCAATGTTTTTCAATTAGGTCATATTTAAATTTTTAATATTTTAGGATTATGATAAGAAGCAAAATTTTAGTACATATTTTAATATTCACATGACACATATTTAAGATAATTGTGGAAGAGTTAGATCCACACCAACAATATATGTAAATTTTTCCCCCAAATAAAATGGTATCCACTGCAATTTTAGTTTTTATGCTACTGGTATTTGTTTTGAACACTTTTAATTTTTTAATTGTTCATATAATTTTCTTGTTATGTTGTTATATAATTTTTTAAAAAAGAATTCATATGAGTTCTTTTTAAAAAAAATTTAAAGACTTTATTTTTTAGAGCAGTTTTAGATTTATAACAAAATTGAGAGGAAGGTACAGAGATTTCCTATATACTCCCTGCCCCCATATATGCATAATCTTCCCCATTATCAACATCGTTCACCAGAAGGGTACATTTTTTAGCAAGGATGAACCTACACTGGAAAGTTGGAAACTTCCAAGTTGGAAAGAACTGATGTCTTGAAAATGTTGAGTCTTCCTATCCATAAACATGATTTTTTTCCTCTATTCATCTAATTATTTGATTCCATTTATTATCATTTTCTAATTTTCTTCATATAGATCATTACATATTTTATTAGACTTATACCTAAGTATTTCATTTTGGGGGGTGTTAATAAATGGTATTGTTTTTAATTTCAAATTCCACTTGCTCATTGTTGTGTATAGGAAAGCAATTGACTTTATATGTTAACCTTGTATCCTATGATCTTACTATAATCACTTATTAGTTCTATCAATTTTTGCTTCATAACTTTATTCTCAGTTATTAGTCACACACTCATTAAGAATTGTTTTGTCTTTTTGAAGAATTACCACGAGCTCTTCATATTTTAAGGGTAATAACTTTTACCCATTATTTGCAAAACAATTTTTTTCTATAGTTGTTTTATTTTGTTAATTGTGTTTTTAGATAACAACAGTTTTATTATAAGACAATGCATGCTCATTTTTAAAATGTAAGACTCTTATAATTAAACATACAGAAATATACAGAGCAGTTAATGTAGTATTCCACCTTCACTATAAGATATTCTTGCATGAAATCTTTTCATTTTTCTATTTTATTTATTATAGTATTTTCTCTTTAAATCAATAATAATTATCAGAAATGTAGTTAACTTCATTTTTACTAAATCATTAATAATTATCCCCTATTGTTTTTTGAAATATTCTCTTCATGCCTTGAGATGATTTCATGATATTCTTAGTGCTGCTGTACTCTAAATTCTCACAAACTCTAGGCCTATTTTGAACTATTTATTCTATTTGGTAAGCAGATGTGGATACTTGGAACAAAAACAAATAGCTAATCAAGATATATAGAAAAATTGTGATTTATTATTTATATTTCTTTATATATAAATTAAGAAAAAAGTAAAATAAAACTTGCAGAACAGTGCCCAAACACAAATACTCAATGAAGAGTGCTATTGAAAATTAAGCCCTTATGTAAACATCATCCAGATCAGAAAGTAGAACATTGGTGTCATCACTTTGTGCTCCCTTTCAATCATATTCCATTCTACTCTTTCATTTTCAAAATAAACCATTATCTTGACATAATATTTTGTCTAAGTTTGCCGATTTTAAAACTTTATGTGAATGCAATGGCACAGTATATACATCTTCATGTCTGATTTCCTTTGCTGAAGATTTGTTTTTGAGATTCATCTATGTTTTATGTAATTAGTTGTTTCAAATTTATTATAATGTAGTGGTTTTTGTATATTATTTTGTATAATTATCTCTATTATTGACCTGATCATATATTTTCTCCTGTAATCTGTTCATGTGGTGACATTGATTTTAGAATTCTGTACTAATCTTGCAATCCATGAATTTCAAGCAACTTTTCTGATATTGCTGGGTTTTGATTCTAGTTTTTTTTAAAAGATTTCTGCATCCATATTCATGAGTGAAGTTGGCCTTTAATTTTCTTTCTCAGGATGTCCTTATCAGTTTTACACCAGGTAATGTGTATCTCATAAAATGAGTTAGAAGAATCCCTTCATTTTATATTCTCTGAAATAGTTTGTGTATAATCAGTTACATTTCTTTTTAAAGTTTGGTAGAATTCAACAGTGAAGCCATCTGTATCAAATATTTTCTTTGTAGGAAGTTTAATTATTATGGGCCCTATTCCATTAATGAGTTTAGAAGTATTTATTTTCTTTTTCTTTTTTTGGTCAGATTAATTTTGTTGTATTCTTCAGAAATTAGCCATTACAAATAAATTTTTGAATGCATTATCATAGAGTTGTCCATAATATCGTTACAATATAATTTTGCTACCTGTAGCAATGCATTAATATCTCTGATAAAGTTCATTTTTGCCTCCTCTCTTTTTTTCAGTTTTGGTAAAGCTTTATTGATTTCTTTTTAAGAGAATTTTTAAGTTCTACTCTCTTAGCAACTTTCCTTTTTTTTTTTTAGCAACTTTCAAATATACAATACTATAATTAACTACGGTCACCTTGCTGTAAAGTCCTATGACTTATTCATTTTTAAAGCTTTATTAATTTTACTAGTCTTTCCAAAAACAAAAGTTAGTTTTTATGATTTTGTCTAGTGTCTGCTGATGTCTTATTATATCCTTATAACTTTGGGTTTAATTTGATTTTCTATTTCTAACTTCTTGAATTAAATTTCATTTATATTTTTAAAATTAATTCTTTTTAGATATATGAATATAATGGTAAAAATTTCCTGTAAACACTACTGTTGCTTTATTCCGTGAGCTTTGTGTTATCTCATTTTTATTACCATTAGATAAAATATCTTTAGTACTCATTGATATTTCTTATTTGAATTAGGTCAAGTTTTGTTAGTCTTCATGTTTATATCTTCTTTATTCTTACATTTATGTTGTTGCTTTTCTCTTAAAAAAATTTTTTTAATGTCCATTCATTTTTTGAAGACATAGCGAGACAGAGCATGAGCAGGGGAGGGGGAGAGAGAGAGGGAGACACAGAGTCCCAAGCAGGCTCCAAGCTCTGAGCTGTCAGCACATAGCCTGATGTGGGGCTGGAACCCACGAATCATGAGATCATGACCTGAGCTGAAGCTGGACACTTAACAGACTGAGCCACCCAGGCGACCCCATTTTTCCCTTTGTTCCACGTAACTGAGGAAAGTGTGTTATTATCGCCCATTGTTCTAATGTTCTCTGTTTTTTTTATATTTCTATCTTTTTTCTTACATATTTCAAGCCAAAGTCATTTGTTGCATTAAATTTATGGTTGCAATATTATCCTGTTGAATTGAATCTTTTATTACCATGAATGTCTCTAGGAATGCATTTTTTTTCTTACTGTCTACTTCATATAAT
Organism: Lynx canadensis; assembly: GCF_007474595.2. NCBI lineage: Eukaryota > Metazoa > Chordata > Mammalia > Carnivora > Felidae > Lynx > Lynx canadensis. The sequence goes on from NC_044307.1 coordinate 47,980,943, forward strand.
ATTAATATAGCTACTTCACCATGCTTTTGTTGGGTTTTTACATCTTTTCCTATCCTTTAGATTTTATAATTTTAAGTTTATTATTTTTTTGGAGACAGAGACAGTGTGAGCAGGGGAGGGTCAAAGAGAAAGGGAGAGAAAGAGAATCCCAAGCAGGTTCTGCACTGCCAGCACAGAGCTCGACACAGGGCTCGAACTCACAAAACTGTGAAATCATGACCTGAGCCAAAATGGAGAGTCGGACCTTAGTCACTGAGCCACCCAGGTGCCCCTAGATTTTTATAATTTCTATTTTTTCATATATTAGATATTCCTCATGTAAACTATTCACTATATTCAAAACTATATTCACTATATTCAAAAGATTCACTTTTGTTTTTTAACTGCACATTAATATTTATAATAGCAATATAATGGGTAAATATATTCTGCTATGTTTTCTGTCTTCTTTTGTATTTATTGGTTACTTTTTATAATTCCATCTTCTCATTTACTATGTGTAGTTATATTATCTTTTATTATTATTTTACTGTTTATGCTAGAAGTTTCAAATTATCAAAGTCTTATAAAAAAATTTGTTTTTCTGTGTTTCTAAGTTCCATACAGAAAATCATTCTTTCTGGCCAAATAGTGCTTTTAAGAATTCCCTTAATATAGGAGTTCTGATTTTGAAATCTGTTTTTATTGGACTGAAAATAACCTTATGTTACCTTCACTCCTGAACAGTATTTTCATTTGATACAGAATTCTAGATTGCAGTTATTTTCTTTCAGGACTCTGAAGATTTCACTGCATTGTCTTTTGACTTCTTTCCCTATTGTCTTTTTTGAGAAGTCAGCTTCCAATTTAACATATGATTCTTTGAAAGTGATCTGTTGTTTTCTTCAAATTTTGCTTTACTTTATTGTTTTAGGGTTTTGTTTTTGTTTTTGCAGTTAACTATGCTTTTTCTTTCTTCCTTCCAACCTTCCTTCTTTATTTTCTCCCTGCCTTCTTTCCTACTTTCCTTCATCTTTCCCTCCCTTCCTCACTTTTTTCCCCCTATTTTCAACCTCGTTTCATTCAGGATATTTTCTTCTGGTTCATCTTTCATCGTCATTAAATATCTCACCAATTATGCATAAACTACTATTCAACACACTCATTACATATTTCATTTTGCTTTATATTTCTCAGTTCGGGAATTTTATTTTTATTCTTTGTTATAGTGTTCACTTCTATGCCAAGTTTTTACTTTGTTTTTTATTTAAAAAAAACACAGTTATTTTAAAGTCTGGGTCTGGTAACTTCATCATCTGGATCCCTTGTTCATCTGTTCTCTTGTGCTGATGAAGCATCAGAACTGATTTTTGATAGGATAGTCCTGTTTTCACTTGTTCCTGATTACTTTTGTCACATACATTGTTTTTAAGTTTATTTATTTTGAGAGAGAGAGAGAGCAAGCAGCGAGGTCAGAGAGAGAGGGAGAGAGAGAATCCCAAGCAGGCTCTGCCCTGTCAGCATAGAGTCAGACATGGAGATCGAACCTACGAACTGTGAAATCATGACCTGAGCCAAAATCAAGAGCTGGCTGTTTAACCAACTGAGCCACCCAGGCGACCCTGTCACATACATTTTAATGAATAATCAAGAAAATAGCTTGAGGTCTAGAATGATATTATCTTTCTCCGGAAATGACTTATTATTGTTCCATTTAGTATTGTTCCAGGGCTACCAGCCAACCTTCCTGGATAATCTTAAACCATTTATGGAACTTAAGATAATGTAAAACTGGGCATTCGTTCCTGGGATGACTGGACAGTTGGACTAACGTCCTATTAACTTAGACCTAGCTTGTAGTTTTTTGGGTTCCTCAGCCAAAACATACCAGTATTTCCATAGTTCTCCCTCCTTCACAGACTGAATTATAATTTTTGCCCCAAAGGTAGCACAAGGCTATCAGATTTCTGCTCTTCAACTTCTTTCTTGCCTTTTTAAGAATAGATAGATGCTTCTAGGGAGAAGAGCTGTTTCAGAGGTTGATCTCAACACAATCTCTTCACTGTAACTTTTAATTGACCAGTTTACTCTGTAATGCCTTTAACCAATTGTTTTATGGTATTTTTTCTTTTTGTCCATATATTCCTCAGTACATAGGAGAGGTTATATGAAAAAATTGTTATAATTTTATAGTGTGCTTTAACATCAAGTTGCTATGTGAAACAGACTAAGATTTTATAGTGTGTTGTAACAACAGGTAGAGCAAACAAACCACTATTCTTGTTTTTCAAAATCTTTGTATGGTGCTATGGATAGTTCTTTCTAACTGCGGAGTGAAGATGAGCTGGTTGCCATGGACTTTAAGCTTGAATTTGAATGCTGGTATTTGTTAGTTGTGTAACTTTGGGTAAGCTCTAAGAGCCTTAGTTGCATCATCTCTAAAATAGAGACAATGGTACCTCATTCACAGAGTCTTTGTGAAACATGATGAGTTAACATGTAAACAAGTTTACAACAGTGCTTGGATAATAGTTTCTCACAGATTAAGAACTGTTATTAATTAATGGTGAACAAAAGACTATAGTTGAAGCTAAATCATTGTTAACTACAACTTTTAGACCAGGCAGTGTGCTCTTTCTGGAGGTAAAGCAAAACACTGAGGCAAAGAGATAAATACACAGGTATGAAAAAAAAAAAAAGAGAGAGAGAGAGAGGAGTGGAAGAGAGAGAGAGAGAGGTTAATTAAGTACCATAATAGAGAAATATTGGGTCCAATGTGTGAACAGGTTAAGTGTTTGCTTTTGTCATGTTATATCATAAAAAAGTGATATGAAAATGTAGACCCTAAAAAATTAGTAAGAGTTATTCAAATGAACAGAAGCAGTATAAAAAGGACATGAAACAGGCAGACAAAGTAGTATGATTCTCATCCTAGAGTTGAAAGAGAATATGATATGTTTAGGTTCAAAAACTAATAATAACACAAATAGTTTTCATTCATTGAAACCTACTATGTGTCAGGTATTTTTTTAAATATGTTTTACATGTGATCTCATTTAATTACTCTAAAACTTTGAGGTAGATGCTGTTCAGATATGAAACCTGAGGCTTTTGGGTCACCTGGATGGCTCGAGTTGGTTGAGCGTCCAACTCTTGATTTAGGCTCACGTCATGATCCCAGGGTCATGAGATCGAGACCCTGTCTGGCTCCAGAACATGCCCCTCTTACCCTGCTCTCTCTCTCTCAAATAAAAAACAAACAAACAAACAAACAAACAACCTCAGGCTTTCAGTGACCAAATAAATTGCCAACGTTTGTTGCAAAACTAATACATGCTTAACCCAGCTTTCAACATTTTAAATATTTAATCCATGGCCTCTACAAAAAAAGTTGGAAACTGGGGCTCCTGGGTGGCTCAGTCAGTTGAATGTCTGACTTTGGCTCAGGTCATGATCTTGCTATCTGTGAGTTCTAGCCCTGCATCGGGCTCTGTGCTGACAGCTCAGAGCCTGGAGCCTGCTTCAGATTCTGTGTCTCCCTCTCTCTGCCCCTCCCCAACTCATGCTCTGTCTCTCTCTCTCTCTCTCTGTCAAAAATAAATAAACATTAAAAAAAAAAGTTGGAAACTGACATACCGGATATTGTCTCAAACTAGATACTCATGGTAGACTTGGCTGCCTCTAGGACCCTTAATTATTTTATGATTATAGAGGAACCTGAAGATGTGAAAATTGGAGGTTGACTACAGAATGACAAAATGGAATTCTATTAAGATGAATATGTGTACACATACAAAGAATCATTAGTAATAAATACTTGTTAATATACTGTACATATGTTTAACAAATGGGTTTCCAGACTTCACCTGAATGTAGGAAAAATTTTACCTTAGACAAATTTAAATAAAATAATTTTAGCCTCTTTATGTTGAATTATTTGTCAATTCCCTGGACTTTGATGTCTTAACTCAAAGTTAGGTAAGTGGGTATTTTATATCACTTTCTGTTCCCCATCTCTTACCCACCTGTATTCAGGTCTTAGAATTAAATCCTTGTTTTCTTTTGTATTCCTCAAATATTGTTAATTTGGCAAGAGTTACTTAAATCTTTTCTTATGGTTAGTGCTTGGATCTCTACTATTGAAGAGACTTCATATCAGTTAATAGTACCCTCATATGAAAGTCATAAATGTTCTAATGTATTAATATTTGTGTTGATTTGTTCCTTGGTTTATTCAAGAAAGTATAATTCTTTAAGTCAGGTGGGTAAAAATATAGAAAGGAATTATGACTAATTTGCAAATTACCTTAACTAATGTAAATTAATTAATTAAACTAATCATTGCCACAAAAGAAGCATTAACATGGGATTTGTCATACATCATCTTTCTGGATTAGTGGGGAAGATATTTAGTTATCTGTGAAATCCTAGCCAATTGAAGAAGGTTATTTATTTTAACGAGCTCTACTTTTCTTCCAACATTTTATCATATTCTCAAGTAACCAAATCAACTTGATTTTATTTTATTTATTTTTTTTTAATTTTTTTTTCAACGTTTATTATTTTTGGGACAGAGAGAGACAGAGCATGAACGGGGGAGGGGCAGAGAGAGAGGGAGACAGAATCGGAAATAGGCTCCAGGCTCTGAGCCATCAGCCCAGAGCCCGACGCGGGGCTCGAACTCCCGGACCGCGAGATCGTGACCTGGCTGAAGTCGGACGCTTAACCGACTGCGCCCCAGGCGCCCCTCAACTTGATTTTAAATTTAATAAACTGGGGGCAACTGGGTGGCTCAGTTGGTTAAGCATCTGACTTCAGCTCAGGTCATGATCTTGCAGTTTCACGTAAGTTTGAGCCCCAAGTCAGGCTCTGTGCTGTCAGCTCAGAGCCTGGAGCCTGCTTCAGATTCTGTGTCTCCCCCTCTCTCTCCCCCTCCCTTGCTTACATTCTGTCTCTCTGTCTCTCTCTCAAAAATAAATAATCGTGAACATTTTAAAATAAAAAAAAATAATAATTGTAATAAACTCTAAGAGCACTGGGACTGATACTGTCTTCTCATAAACATTTCAACACAGGTGAATGTCTCTCCTCCACTATTTTAGACTCAGCTTCCCATTCACCATGCAATATATCATAAAGTTTCCAAGGCCACCATGTTTCTGCCATTCAAGATCCATTTTGACACATCTTAACAACTGGCTCTACAGGGAAACCATCTTGTATTTCTTCTCCTCAACTATTTCCTCTCCCCCTTTTTGTTTTTTTACTTTTTTTTTCCCATTTCTCGAAATACTGCAATATGATATTCAAAGTGGTAAATTTTTCTTACATTATCTCTGAATCTTTGCAAAACCTTATAAAATTAATTATCTTACCATCCATTGTACAGTTAAAAGAATTAAAGCTTCTCCACGATCACAAAGGAGCCTCAGGTCCTTAATATAAACTTTGATCTATTTGATGGCAAACTCACTCTATAAATCACTATAGTACGCTGTTTTCACTATCTCTGTGGATTATATTACTCTTGTACTAAAACACTGCTTAAAATACCTGTTCATTCTGTTTTAACCATCGTCAGCATTGTTCTCTATCAATTTTCTGTAATTCACTTTCCAGCATGGTATCACTCTGCTTGGATCAAACACTCATCTTACATCTTCACAAAGCATCCACTTAGATTGAACAGTTTTTATAGCTTCTTTAGAGACTTGAAGGTTTTGCCAATAGCCAAACCACACCATTGTGCAATTGGTACTATTACTCTATGAACTCTTTCAAAGCCACTCGCGATACCTTGTATTACTTTTCCTATTTTTTAGTCTAGCAAGGGCCAAATATATAGCATTCTGTCCATTTCAGTAGACGTCATAATTTAGTATCTGTTTGAATGATCAAAAAGTAAAGGAAAGTTTGTGGTCATATTCCTAGACCAAGAGTCTTCATTGCATTATTTAAAGCTTTCTGCAAAGCTCAGCAAATGTTGAGTTTGATGGTATAGATCCTGTACATCCGAACCCTTTACATCTGAAGTCCAGCTATCTTCCCATGTGACCTCACTGCTTTTCACTAAATAATCTATTCAGCTTTTACATTAACCTCAGTGCCTTCTATAGAAAACCTGATGAAATATAAGGAACAAATATGCTAGGATCTTGCACTCCAGTATTTATATTCTACTTATCACATATAGTATAATAAGTGTGACCTTGAAAACCTCTGATGTAATTTTCCTCTTCTTAAAAAGAGGCAATAAGAGGTATCTGATAATGTTATCTGGAAGGTCAGATTAGATATCTACATGAGAAGTTATGAAATGGGGTTTGGCACATTCTAGACACTCGTATTTAATTATCTGCCCTTTCTTTCTATCATCTTCCAGAGTCTAAATACAAGAGTCTTATCCCTAATTTCAAAGCTCTTCATCAGAGAATTCAGGACATTTTCCCAAACCTCTACAATTGCTAGGCCATAATCCCACCATTCTTGCTATTTAAAGCATACTTATATAAATCTTCTAAATCAAGCAATTTATTGACTTATCTGAGTTTAATCAACTATTTTTTTTCCAAAAGGAAAATATATTTAATTAATCAACTATTTTTAAGTATGCCTAGAGAATTACTGAGTCGTTCTTTTATTTCTGTTTCCTTAGTGTCCAGCATTGTGCTCAGATTACTAGCCACTCATTGTTACGTGGTTATTGCTTGACACGCTAGCCCCATGTACCTCAGCATCCTCCCTAATCATATTTGAGGTCCTTACTTCCTCAGTCCCCTTTCATTACTAATAATAAGTATAATAGTAACAACCATAATAATTATAATAGTACCCAAATTGATAGACTAATTTTTAGTTTGTAGGACTAGTTACTGGTACATTATTGCACTAAATCCTAACTGCAATCTTTTGAGGTACATACAATTAACAAGTACATTTTACAGCAGACATTTTATTCTTAAAAAATTGTGGTTGTTATTGATTCTGCTTACATTTTCTGTTTTATTGTTAAAAACTTCGGTAAATCACTTAAATTCTCTGAGTGGCAAGGTTCACAAGCTATTAAGTAGGAAGCTAGTAATAAAATCTAAATCTTCTAAGTTTGGGGTGCCAGGATGGCTCAGTCAGTTAAGCGTCTGACTCTTGATTTGGGCTCAGGTCATGATCCCTTGGTTGGTGGGTTCAAGCCCCTCACTGGGCTCTGTGCTGACAGTGTGGAGCCTGCTTGGGATTCTTTCTCCGCCTCTCCTGTCTCTGCCCTTCCCAGCTCTCTCTCTCTCAAAATAAATAAATAAACTTTCAAATAAAATAAATCTAAGTTTGAATTAAATTCTCTTTCTGTTACGTGTTGTACCTTTTGAAGTTCCAACTTTCTAGGTCCAAATACAAATACTTCTGCATATCAATTTACATCTTCGTTGTTAGAGAGCCTGGATTACCTCAGAGGATACACCTCTCAAGAAAATCATATAATCACCATGAAGCACTTTATTGCACTACGTATTTTGATTATTTTTAATTGATCCATAAAGCCAATGATGGAGTGCCTGGGTAGCTCAGTCAGTTAAGCAGCTGACTCTTGTTTTCAGTTCAGGTCAGGATCTCATGGTTGGTGAGTTAAAGTCCTGCATCAGGCTCTGCACTGACAGTGCAAAGCTGCTTGGGATATTATCTCTCTCCTCTTTCGGTCCCTTTCCCACTCATGCTTGCTCTCTCTCTCTCCCTCAAAATAAATAAATAAACATTAAAAAAAATAAAGCCATTGCTTAATTTCTTTACTAATGCATTAACTAACTCAACAAGGATTTTTTTGCAGTACTATGCCTTTATTTGACATTTTATTCCTGCTGCGCTTCATTGCCCAGAGTATTCTGAGACTGTAGCCTGGATCAATTTGTAGATTCTGTTATTAATATCACAAGAGATATATTCTGTTATTCTCAATCATTCATCTTCCCTGGGTCCAATTTATTATGAAGCCTTCACTTCTGAAGTTTGCAAATAAATTTTTAAAATTATATTTTAAAAAATAATGTAAATATCTAAAAGAAATCAAGGCCAAAGGATCTACCTGAATCATTTCATTTTATCTACATATTAATTTTCAAATTGAGTTGAGTACATTAGTATAACACTATTCTATATGAGTAAACTGAAATTCAACATAATCAAGAGACTTCTTGAATTGACAAGATTGTTAAGAAACTGCATTTTCTACTTCATAATCTGGTGTTTCTATTTATAGCTGTAAGCTCTATGTTACATATAAACAAACATCTATTTTACCTGGTAGAATGAAGGTCACATAACACAGAAAATGGAGGAAATAGTAAAAGATCTTCATTCTGCAGAAAGAAGTTGCTGAAAGATTTGGTAACAAAATCTAGAGACTAGCTTTCCAAAAAGCCAAAAGACATTTACTATTTATAGTTTTCTAACGGAAGAAACACTCTTTATCCGGAAATTGTTTTAATTTGGTGTACTTGTCTTTGCACCATTGACTAGGGCTGTGGGTAGAATTACCCAAATTGAGAATACTTGAGATTATTGATCTTTAGAGAGGAATCTTTATGTGGAAGCAGCCTGTACACATGACATCCTTGTATCGATGGTGATCAGTTAAACATCAACATAAAGGACATGCATGGAGTGGGTTTAAGAGAAATACCTACCATTTTAGATGTAAAACAAACTGAACATTACCATGTTGGTTAAACTCCTGATTACTTTTCAAAATATATTCTAGTCTCTAATTCAGTATACAATATCATCAATATGTCCATATATCCCAAATTCTGACTTATATTCAGTTATCCCATTGATTTCCCTAAACTATTAATTTACCAAATAACAGATAGGAAGCCTCACTTTTGTCATTAATTTTCACTATATTCTTTTCAGATGCAACTTGAATATTTAGGGAGCTCTGCTTTTTCCTAGAAAAGCCCAATTAGTCTCCATTCATTTTAAGTTTTTTATCATAGTAATATAGGTACACAATAAGGATTGAAAAAAAAGATCTTGTAATGAATAGAAATAATTTCCTATTCAATCTCCTTATTTTAGATCTTCTTATTAACATAAGAATTAGGACCCAGCTTAATACTTTGTCCTTGCCTGCCAACTACAGAATGTATCTTTTGGTTTCCCCCAAGAAAAATGTGGATTCAGATCACTTACACTCCTGTGCTGTTCTGTTCCTCTAATATTTGAAAGTTATATTAATTTTTGAAAGTTCTTTAGTTTATCTTCAAATATTTAAACATTTTTTCCCACCAACGTTAGCCACAACATTCAACTTTCTCTATTTAAAAAAATGATATTAGTTCCCTTGCCATTTCCTCCAACCTTCCTCCCTACTTTGCACATCTCATTCACCTGTTGTTATACATTGCCTTTTACCTTTGTCTGGGATAATGTTTGCATTCTGAATGGAGGCACTTAAGCTTTATATTGAAATACTGTGTTACAATAAGCAGTATGGATTTTATTGCCTTTTTAGTGCACCTAATGTGGCAACACTGTGCTAACCAAAGACAAATGTTGTTGGTTTCAAAGTTAAGTGAATTATTACCATTATTTTACTATTTGTCTTCTTGTTTTCTTTTATTATTATCTCTCTCATTTTTTTTTCTCAAATGTTTTCAAGTATTATAGTTTTCATTGTTTAACCTTTGGTTCTGACACTTTGGAAAAATTTTTTTTCCTGTAGTTTTCTTTTAGATGTGAATAAAAAATATAAATAATGGTCAGTCCTCATCCTCAAGTTTATCCCAGTATGAAAGGCTCTTCCTGTGCCTTCTTTGTTCTAAGAGTTTCTGAACCTGTTTAACTGCACTGAATCTACTGTTATTTATATCTCCTGTATTCTTCTTTTGTTTTTTCTCTCCATCCAGGAATGTTCTTTAAAAAAAAAAAGATAGGAAATGCAGGAATTTCCATGCAAGGAAATATTTCTATTCTGCCCTCATATGTGATTATTTGGATGTAAAATCTATGTTCAAAATCATGTGAAGTCATTAGCCACTTCTATTATACAGTCTTCCTGATGAGAAATCCAAAATTAGGTTAGCTCCTTTTAAATGGTTTGATTTTTTGTTCTTTCATGACACTTGTTAGGACATTCTCTTTATAATTTGTAACCCAAATTTTATAGTCACACATTTCCTGGTGTGAACTTCTTTTTTTATGAGTTAGATCTAGAACCAGTGAGCCTGTATCTTTAAGTCTAGGAATTGTTCTCTTCTCTTTTTATATTTTTTTCCTCTGATGAACACTTTCTCTCCTTATTTGTATATTTATTTTCTCGCTTTAGGGGATTTTTTTGGTCAAATGCTGAAATATCCCTGTCTAGTTTTGTCTTTACTATCTTATTTTTATGTCTACTTATGTTGCCATTTTATGATTTAAATATTTCACTTTTTGGTGTTACTATTTTTTAGCAATCATATTTAAGATGTAAGTGCCCTTATCTGTTTCTCTGTTCTTTTGCCATAGAAGCTGTGTTTTGTTTTGTTGATGTAAGGTCTTTTTGAATCCCTCTCCAAATATATTTAAAAGAGTTTTTTATTTGTGTTATTCTTTTTTCCTTGAACTATTTTCTCAGTATCTAGAGGTCTGTTTGGTGTTGTTATCTTAGTTACTCATGCCATAGCTTTTACATATTGTTGTAAAACCAGTTCTAGGATGAAGAAATGCTATACCTTGTGGATGTAGATTGGAAAGGTTGCTTTAAAGTGAGCAGAAGGGCTTAGAACTCTCAATGCCTTGGGGGGGGGAGTTCCTTTTTACTGGGACACAAATTTCTATACTAAAAATCTTAGATTTCTCCACATGATTTCTTTATTGGTCGTGGTTTTATTTAAACAAAACTAAAAACTCCATTAGGGAAGAACTGTATTTCTCTTGTTTGACACTGAATCTCCAATATGTAGGAATCTTTTTATTAGAGTAGATATAATCCAGATGAATTTCTTTGGCATCTTTGTAAAAAATCAGTTGATTACATATATTGAGTTTGTTTCAACATTTTACATTCTGATTCATTCTGATTCATTCTCTCCTCTATGTCAACACCAAATTCTCTTTTTGAATCTTTATAGTAAAACTTGAAATCAAGTAGTGTCATCTCTACAACTTAGTTCTCAATCTTCAATTCCTGGTTATTTTTGGTCTGGTAAATTTTCACACAAATTTTTAAGTAAGATTGTCAATACCTATTTTAAAAGCCAGCTGGTATTTTGGTTGGGATTTTATTGAATCTGTAGTCCCATATGATGAGATTTGGCATTTTAACATTTCCAATGCTTGATCAATATATATCTCTTCATTATTTACTCTCTCTTTTTTCTTAAGTTTTCATTTAAACATCTAACTAGTTAGTTAACTAGTATAATATCAGTTTCAGGAGTAGAATTTAGTGATTCATCACTTACATATAACACCCAGGGCTCATCATAAAAAATTCCCTCATTAATACCCATCACCCATTTAGCCCATCCCCCCACCAACCTCCCTCCAGCAATCCTCAGTTTGTTCTCTATAGTCAAGAGTCACTTATGGTTTGCCTCCCTCTCTTTCTTTTCCCAAACCCTAAGGTTCATCTGTACTGTTTCTTAAATTCCACATATGAGTGAAATCATATGGTATTTGTCTACTCTGACTGACCTATTTCATTTAGCATAATACACTCTAGCTCCATTCAAATCATTGCAAATGACAAGATTTCATTCTTTCTGATGACTGGGTAATATTCCATTCCAATATTCCATTCCACACATATATACATATATACACACACATGCACATTCCACATCTTTATCCATTCAACAGTTGATGGACAGATTGGCTATTGTTGATAATGTGGTTATAAACATCAGGGTGCATGTATCCTATAGAATCTATATTTTGTATGCTTTGGTTAAATACCTAGTAGTATAATTGCTGGGTTGTAGGGTAGTTCTATTTGTAACTTTTTGAAGAAACTCCATACTGTTTTTCAGAGTGGCTGCACCAGTTTGCATTCCCACCTTTCATTGTTTACTTCTTCAATTCCTCTCAGCAATGTATTTGTCAGTGTATAGGGAAGTAATGCATATTCTCTCTTTGTTTTGAATACTTTCATATGTAGTATTTTGAATCCTTTCTTTTTTTTCTTAAAATATTTGGGTTAGTTTTTTTTATTATTCAAATCCAAGTTAGTTAATATATAGTGTAATAATGGTTTCAGGAGAAGAATTTTGTATTAATCACTTACATATGATACCCAGTGTTCATCCCAACAAGTGCCCTCTTTAATGACCATCACTCATGTAGCCTATCTCCCACCCACATCCTTCCAGCAAACCTCAGTTTGTTCTCTATAGTTAATAGTCACTTATGGTTTGCTTTTCTCTATGTTTTTATCTTAATTTTCCCTCTCTTCCCCTATGTTCATCCATTATGTTTCTTAAATTCCACCTGAGGGAAATCATATAGTTGTCTTTCTCCAACAGACTTAGTTCACTTAGCATAATACATTCTAGTTCCATCCACATTGTTGCAAATGGGCAAGATTCCATTCTTTTTGATTGCCTAGTAATATTCCATTATATTTATCTCACATCTTCTTTATCCATTCATCAGTTAATGGACATTTGGCCCTCTTCCCCATATTTTGGCTACTGTTGATAGTGCTGCTGTAAACATTGGGGTGCAAGGTTCCCTCAATCAGCATTTTTGTAATCTTTGGATAATACCTAGTAGTATAATTGTGGGGTCATAGATTAGCTCTATTGTTTATTTCTGAGTAACCTCCGTACTGTTTTCCAGAGTGGCCGTACCAGTTTAAATTCCCACCAACAGTGCAAAATGTTCATCTTTTTCTGCATCCTTGCCATATCTGGTCTTTTTCTGGAGTGTTATTTTTTAGCCATTCTGACAAGTGTGAGGTGGTAGTTCATTAAGGTTTTGATTTGTATTTCCTGATGATGAGTGATATGAGCACCTTTTCGTGTGTCTGTTAGCATCTGGATGTCTTCTTTGTAAATGTGTCTATGCATGTCTTTTGCCCATTTCTTCACTAGATCATTTGTTTTTTGGGTGTGAGTTTGATAAGTTCTTTATAGATTTTCAATACTAACACCTTTATCTGATACGTAAGTTGGAAATATCTTCTCCCATTCCGTCATTTGCCTTTTAGCTTTGTTGATTGTTTCCTTTACAGTGCAGAAGTTTTTTATCTTGATAAGGTCCCAATAGTTCATTTTTGCTTTTATGTCCCTTGGCTCAAGAGACATGTCTAGTAGGAAGTTGCTGTGGGCCAAGGTCAAACAGGTTGTTGCCTGTTTCTCTTCTAGGATTTGATGGTTTTCTTTCTTACATTTAGGTCTTTCATCCATTTTGAGTTTATTTTTGTATATGGTGTAAGAAAGTAGCCCAGGTCATTCTTCTGTGTGTTGCTGTCCAGTTTTCCTAACACCATTTGCTGAAAAAGACTGTCTTTTTTCCATTGGATATTCTTTCCTGCTTTGTCAAAGATTAGTTGGCCATACATTGTCAGTCCATTTCTCGGTTCTCTATTCTGTTCCATTGGTCTATGTGTCTGTTTTTGTGCCAATACCACACTGTCTTAATGATTATGGCTTGTAATGCAGGTTGAAGTCTGGGATTGTGATGCCTCCAGCTGTGGTTTTCTTTTTCAACCTTACTTTGGCTATTCAGGGTCTTTTGTGGTTCCATACAAAGGTTGGAATTGTTTGTTTGGCTATGGAGAATGCTGGTGTTATTTTGATAGGAATTACACTGAATGTACAGATTGCTTTGGGCAGTATCAACTTTTAACAATATTTATTCTTTCAATTTGTGAGCATGGAATGTTTCCATTTCTTTGTATCTTCTTCAATTTCATTCATAAGCTTTCTATAGTTTTCAGCATACAGATATTTTACCTCTTTGGTTAGGAATTTAGGAGGCAAGCTGTCAGTTTTCCCCATTGAGGGTGATATTAGCTGTTGAGTCTTTTTGTATATGACCTTTATGATTTGAGATATACTCCTTCTATCCTTACTTTCTGATGGTTTTTATCAAGAAAGGATGCTGTTATTTTGTCAAATGCTTTTCCTGCTTTATTGAGAGGGTCATGTGGTTCTATCCTTTCTTTTATTAATGTGATGTATCACATTGAGTTGATTTGCAGATATTGAACCACCCATGCAGCCCAGGAATACATCCCATTTGATAGTGGTGATAATTCATTTAATTATTTTTGGATTCCAATTTGCTATTATCTTGTTGATGATTTTTGCATCCATGTTCATCAGGGAAACTGGCTCTGTAATTCTCCTTTTTAGTGGGTTCTTTGTTGGTAATGCTGGCCTCATAGAATGAGTATGGAAGGTTTCCTTCCTATTGTATTTTTTTTTTGGAACAGCTTAAAAAGAAGGATATTAACTCTTCCATGTTTGGTAGAATTCCCCTGGGAAGCCCGCTAGGCCCTAGACTCTTGTTGCTGGGAGAATTTTGATTACTGATTCCATTTCTTTACTGGTTATGGATCTGTTCAAATTTTCTATTTCTTCTTGTTTCAGTTTGGTAGTTTATGTGTTCTAGGGAATTTGTCCATTTCTTCCAGATTGCCCAATTTTTTGGGCATATAATGTTCATAATATTCTCTTATTATTGTTTTGTATTTCTGTGGTGTTGGTTGTGATTTCTACTCTTTCCTCATGATTTATTTATTTGGGTCCTTTCCTTCTCTTTTTGATTATTCTGGTTAGGGGCTATCAGTTTTGTTATTCTTTCAAAGAACCTGCTCCTTGTCCTTGTTTCATTGATCCATTCTTTTTTTTTTCTTTTTTGCTATCATTGATTTCTGCTCTAATGTTTATTATTTCCCTTTTTTAGTTGTTTTGGGACTTTATTTTCTGTTCAATTTCCAGCTCCTTTAGATGTAAGCCTAGCTTGTGTATTGAGACCTTCCTTCCTATCCTTTAGGAAGGCTTGGATTGCTGTATACTTCCCTCTTATGATCACTTTGCTGCATCCCAAAGATTTTGGACTGTCGTGTTTTCATTTTCATTGGTTTCCATGTACTTTTTTAATTTCCTCTTTAAAATCTTGGTTAACCCATTCATTTTTTCTTTTAATATGAAATTTATTGTCAAATTGGTTTCCATACAACACCCAGTGCTCATACCAACAGGTGCCTCCTCAATACCCATCACCCACTCACCCCTCCTTCCCCAGCCCCCCCCCCCCCATCAACCCTCAGTTTATTCCAGTTTTCAAGAGTCTCTTATGGTTTGGCTCTCTCCCTCTCTAACTTTTTTTTTCCTTCCCCTCCCCCATGGTCTTCTATTAAGTTTCTCAGGAATCTACATAAGAGTGAAAACATGTGGTATCTGTCTTTCTCTGTAAGATTTATTTCACCTAGCATAACACGCTCCAGTACCATCCAGGTTACTACAAAAGGCCCTATTTCATTCTTTCTCGTTGCCAAGTAGTATTCCATTGTGTATATAAACCACAATTTCTTTATCCATTCATCAGTTGATGGACATTTGGCTCTTCCCAATTTGGCTATTGTTGAAAGTGCTGCTATAAATGTTGGGGTACAAGTGCCCCTATGCATAAGCACTCCTGTATCCCTTGGGGTAAATTCCTAGCAGTGCTATTACTGGGTCATAGGGTAGATATATTTTTCAGTTTTTGAGGAACCTCCACACTGTTTTCCAGAGTTCTGTGCCAGTTTGCATTCCCACCAACAGTGCAAGAGGGTTCCCATTTCTCCACATCCTCCTCCAGCAACTATAGTCTCCTGATTTGTTCATTTTAGCCACTCTGACTGGTGTGAGGTGGTATTTCAGTGTAGTTTTGATTCGTATTTCCCTGATGAAGAGTGACATTGAGCATCTTTTCATGTGTCTGTTGGCTGGCCATCTATCTGGATGTCTTCTTTAGAGAAGTGTCTATTCATGTTTCTGCCCATTTCTTCACTAGATTATTTGTTTTTCAGGTGTGGAGTTTGGTGAGTTCTTTATAGATTTTGGATACTAACCCTTCGATATGTCATTTGCAAATATCTTTTCCCATTCCATCGGTTTGCCTTTTAGTTTTGTTGATTGTTTCCTTTGCAGTGCAGAAGCTTTTTTTCTTCATGAGGTCCCAATAGTTCATTTTTGCTTTTAATTCCCTTGCCTTTGGAGATGTGTCAAGTAAGAAAACTGTTGTGGGTGAGGTCAGAGAGGTTTTTTCCTGCTTTCTCCTCTAGGGTTTTAATGGTTTCCTGTCTCACATTCAGGTCCTTTATCAATTTTGAGTTTATTTTTGTGAGTGGTGTAGGAAAGTGGTCTAGTTTCATTCTTCTGCATGTTGCTGCCCAGGTCTCCCGCACCATTTGTTAAAGAGACTGTCTTTTTTCCATTGGGTGTTCTTCCCTGCTTTGTCAAAGATTAGTTGGACATACTTTTGGGGTTCCAATTCTGGAGTCTCTATTCTATTCTATTGGTCTATGTGTCTGTTTTTGTGCCCAATACCATGTTGTCTTGATGATTACAGCTTTGTAGAAGAGGCCTAAAGTCTGGGATTGTATTGCCTTCCACTTTGGTTTCTTTTTCAACATTACTTTGGCTATTTGGGGTCTTTTGTGATTCCATACAAATTTTAGGATTGCTTGTTCTAGCTTTGAGAAAAATGCTGGTGCATTTTGATTGGGATTGCATTGAATGTGTAGATAGCTTTGGGTAGTGACATTTTGACAATATTTATTCTTCCAATCCATGAGCATGGAATGTTTTTCCATTTCTTTATATCTTCTTCAATTTCCTTCATAAGCTTTCTATAGTTTTCAGCATACAGATCTTTTACATCTTTGGTTAGGTTTATTCCTAGGTATTTTATGATTCTTGGTGCAGTTGTGAATGGGATCAGTTTCTTATTTGTCTTTCTGTTGCTTCATTATTGTATATAAGAATGCAACTAATTTCTGTACATTAATTTTGTATCCTGCAACTTTGCTGAATTCATGTATCAGTTCTAGCAGACTTTTAGTAGAGTCTATCAGGTTTCCATGTATAATATGTCATCTGCAAAAAGTGAAAGCTTGACTTCATCTCTGCCAATTTTTGATGCCTTTGATTTCCTTTTGTTGTCTGATTGCTGATGCTAGAACTTCCAACACTATGTTAAACAATAGCAGTGAGAGTGGACATCCCTGTGGGTTCCTGATCTCAGGGGAAAGCTCTCCATTTTTCCCCATTAAGGATGATATTAGCTGTGAGCTTTTCATAAATGGCTTTTATGATGTTTAAGTGTATTCCTTCTATCCCGACTTTCTCGAGGGTTTTTATTAAGAAAGAATGCTGAATTTTGTCAATGCTTTTTCTGCATCAATTGACAGGATCATATGGTTCTTTTCTTTTCTTTTCTTAGTGTGATGTGTCACATGATTGATTTGCGAATGTTGAACCAGCCCTGCAGCCCAGGAATGAATCCCACTTGATCATGGTGAATAATTCTTTTTATATGTGTTGAATTCGACCTGCTAGTATCTTATTGAGAATTTTTGCATCCATATTCATCAGGGATATTGGCCTGTAGTTCTCTTTTTTTTTTTTTTTTTTTTTTCTGGATCTCTCTCAGATTTGGGAATCAAGTAATGCTGGCTTCATAGAATGAGTCTGGAAGTTTTCCTTCCCTTCTATTTTTTGGAACAGCTTGAGATGGATAGGTATTCATCTCTGCTTTAAATGTCCGGTAGAATTTCCTAGGGAAGCCATCCGGTCCTGGACTCATTTGTTGGAAGATTTTTGATACTGATTCAATTTCTTTGCTCGTATGGGTCTGTTCAAGTTTTCTATTTCTTCCTGTTTGAGCTTTGTAACTGTGTGGGTGCTTAGGAATTTGTCCATTTCTTCCAGGTTGTCCAGTTTGTTGGCATATAATTTTTCATAGTATTCCCTGATAATTGCTTGTATTTCTGAGGGATTGGTTGTAATAACCCTGTTTTCATTCATGATTTATCTATTTGGGCCCTCTCCCTTTTCTTTTTGAGAAGCCTGGTTAGAGGTTTATCAATTTTGTTTATTTTTTCAAAAAACTACTCTTGGTTTCATTGATCTGCTCTACAGTTTTTTTGTTTTTGTTTTTGTTTTTTTAGATTCTATGTTGTTTATTTCTGCTCTGATCTTTATTATTTCTCTTCTTCTGCTGGGTTTGGGGTGTCTTTGCTGTTCTGCTTCTATTTCCTTTAGGTATGCTGTTAGATTTTGTATTTGGGATTTTTCTTGTTTCTTGTTTCTTGTTTCATTGATTGCAATGTATTTTCCTCTCAGGACTGCCTTTGCTGCATCTCAAAGCGTTTGGATTGTTATATTTTCATTTTCATTTGTTTCCATATATTTTTTAATTTCTTCCCTAATTGCCTGGTTGACCCATTCATTCTTTCGTAGGGTGTTCTTTAATCTCCATGCTTTTGGAGGGTTTTCCAGACTTTTTTCTGTGGTTGATTTCAAGTTTCATGGCATTGTTGTCTGAAAGTGTGTATGGTATGATCTAAATTCTTTTATACTTATGCAGGGCTGATTTGTGACCAGTATGTGATCTATCTTGGAGAACTGTTCCATATGCACTTGAGAAGAAAGTATATTCTGTTGCTTTGGGATGCAGAGTTCTAAATATATCTGTCAAGTCCATCTGATCAATGTATCATTCAGGACCCTTGTTTCTTTATTGATCCTGTGTGTAGATGATCTATCCATTGTTGTAAGTGAGGTATTAAAGTCCCCTGAAATTATCACGTTCTTATCAATAAGGTTGTTTATGTTTGTGATTAATTGTTTTGTATATTTGGGAGCTTCCGTATTCGGTGCATAGACATTTATAATTGTTATCTCTTCCTGATGGATAGACCCTGTAATTATTATATAATGCCCTTCTCATCTCTTGTTATAGCCTTTAATTTAAAGTCTAGTTGTCTGATATAAGTATGGCTACTCCAACTCTCTTTTGACTTCCAGTAGCATGATAGATAGCTTTCCATCTCCTCACTTTCAATCTGAAAGTATCCTCAGGTCTAAAACGAGTCTCTCGTAGACAGCAAATAGATGGGTCTTGTTTTTGTATCCATTCTGATACCCTATGTCTGTTGGTTGGAGCATTTAGTCCATTTACATTCAGTGTTATTATTGAAAGATATGATTTTAGAGTCATTGTGATGTCTGTAGGTTTCATGCTATAGTGATGTCTCTGGTACTTTTTTGTCCTTGCAACATTTCACTCACAGAATTCCCCTTAGGATCTCTTGTAGAGCTGGTTTAGTGGTGATGAATTCCTTCAGTTTTTGTTTGTTTGGGAAGACCTTTATCTCTCCTTCTATTCTGAATGACAGACTTGCTGGATAAAGGATTCTCGGCTGCATATTTTTTCTGTTCATCACATTGAGAATTTCCTGCATTCCTTTCTGGCCTGCCAAGTTTCCAGTAGACAATCCGTCATGAGTCCTTATCACTCTCCCTTATATGTTAGAGCATGTTTATCTCCTATCTGCTTTCAGAATTTTCTCTTTATCCTTGTATTTTGCCAGTTTCACTGTGTTACGTCGTGCAGAAGACAGATTCATGTTACGTCTGAAGGGAGTTCTCTGTGCCTCTTGGATTTCAATGCCTTTTTCCTTCCACAGATCAGGGAAGTTCTCAGCTATGATTTGTTCAAGTACACCTTCAGCCCCTTTCTCTCTCTTCTTCTGGAATTCCTATGATATGGATATTGTTCCGTTTGATTGCATCACTTAGTTCTCTAATTCTCCCCTCATACTCCTGGGTTTTTTTATCTCTCTTTTTCTCAGCTTCCTCTTTTTCCATAATTTTATCTTCTAATTCACCTATTCTCTCCTTCTGCCTCTTCAATCTGTGCTATGGCTGCCTCCATTTTATTTTGCACCTCATTTATAGCATTTTTTTAACTCCTCATGACTATTTCTTGGTCCCTTGATCTCTGTAGCAATAGATTCTCTAAGGTCCTCTATGCTTTTTTCAAGCCCAGCGATTAATTTTATGACTATTATTCTAAATTCTTGTTCCATTATATTGCTTAAATCGTTTTTGATCAATTCATTAGCTGTCACTACTTCCTGGAGTTTCTTTTTGAGGAGAATTCTTCTATTTCATCATCTTGGGTAGTCCCTGTGGTGGCTCCAAACTGCAGGGCACTTCCCCTGTGCTGTCTGGAGTAACTTGTGTTGGTGGGCAAGGCTGCAGTCAGACCTGATGTCTGCCTCCAGCCCACCACTGGGGCCACAGTCAGACTGGTTTGTACCTTATCTTCCCCTCTCCCAGGAGCAGGACTCACTGTGGAGTGGTGTGGCCCCTGTCTGAGCTGCTTGCACACTGCCAGGCTTGTGGTGCTGCTTTGATGGGATCTGGCCATTTATGTATTAGTGGATCCGCAAGGTGCACAGGGGCAGGAGGGGTAGGCTTAGCTCTCTTTGCTATCGGTGATCCCCTGTGGGAGGGAGGCAGAACCCGTCGGAGGGATGGATCCACAGAAGCAGAGCGTTGGGTGTTTGCACAGTGCAAGCAAGTTCAAAACACATTCATTTTTTAGTAGGATGTTCTTTAATCTCCAAATACATATGGTCCTTCCAAACTTTCTTGTGGTTTGTTTCAAGTTTCATTGTGTTGTGGTCTGAAAATATGCATGGTATGATATCAATCTTTTTGTACTTGTTTAGGGCTGACTTGTGACCTAGTGTGTGATCTATTCTGGAGATTGTTTCATGTGCACTTGAGAAGCATGTGTATTCTTCTGCTTGAAGATGAAGTATCTGAATATATCTGTTAAGTTCATCCTGTCCAGTGTGTTATTTAAAGCCTTTGTTTCCTTGTTGATTTTCTGTTTAGATGATCTGTCCCATTGTTATAAGTGGGTTGTAAAGTCCCCTACTATTATGGTATTATTATTAATGAGTTTCTTTATGTTTGTGAGTAATTGATTTATATATTTGGGTGCTCCAAATTGAAGGAATAAATATTTACAGTGATTAGATCTTCTTGGTGATTGATTCCTTAATTATGGTATAATGCCCTTCTTCCTCGTTTGTTACAGTCTTTGTTTTAAAATGTAGACATAAATATGGCTACTCCAGCTTTCTTTTGACATCCATTAGCATGATAAATGGTTCTCCATCTCCTTACTTTCAATCTGCAGGTGTCTTTAGGTCAAGTATGTATTTCTAGTTTACAGCAATGTAATTTTTATATTTTTCTGTATCAAAGGTATTACTTATTAGTTTACCTTCATTTTTAGATTCCTTAGATTTACTGTATAGACATTTACTGTATAGATCATGTCAAGTGAAATAGTTTGTTTGTTTTTAATTTATAATCTACATGCCTTTGTTTATTTTTCCTGTTGTACTTTCTAAGATTCTCTTACAACTTGGAATTCAGGTGGTGAAAGTGATTATTTTTACCTTGTCCTTGATTTTAGAGGAATGCATTCAATCCCATCTTTGACCATAAGAATGATGATAGCTGTAGGTGTTTCATAGATGTCTTTTTCAGGTTGGGAATGTTCTCTTCTATTTCTGGTTGCCACGACCTTTTTATCATAAATGGTTATGACATTATTCTAAGTATTTGTTGAATCTTTTGAAATAATGATTTTGTTTTTTACTCTTGCAATATACAGGATTATGCTAACTTATTTTTTAGCGTAAAACTAAAATTTACATTTTATTTGATAATATTATGTTTAGAATATTTGTAGTTTCCTTGAAATTTCTTTCTTTTTTTTTTCTTTAAGTTTTGATATGGGTGATGCTGGTTTCCTAACACCATTTGAGAAATGTTCTCCCTTATACTATCATACAAATGACTTGTTTATAATGAGTATATAATGTATATACTTTCATTATTAAATGTTTAGAAGAATTCAGCAGTGAAGCCATATATATCTGATATTTTGTATGTGGGAAGTTTTGTAAATATACATTATAAAAATGGATATAGAATTATTCAAGTTGCAAATTTTTTCTTAAGTGACTCTTGGTGGTTTACATCATTTGAGGAATTATTCCTTTCTATAACAGTTACCAGAATACTGGTATAGTGTTGTTTATTAGAGTCTCTTACTCTTATGTTAATATCTTTTACATCTGCTGTGATTTCTCCTCTTCATTCTTGTTATTGGTCATTTGTGCATTTTCTCTGTCCCTTTTTTTTTTATCGATGTGACTAGAGATTTCTAAAAATCAATTTTTATCTTTTTAAAAAACTAGCTTTTGTTTTTATTCATATTCTCCTACTGGTTTTCCATTTTATATTTAAATAATTGCTGATCTTATTTTATTATTTCCCTCCTTTTGCTGAGTAAAAATAAGGGTTTCATTGAGGTATGTAGTTTATAAGATTGTTTTTAATTTGCCTTTCTTTTTTTAAAATTATTTTTTTCTTTTCCTAAATCCTTAAATGGAAGCTTAAATCATCGATTTAAAACATTTCTTATTTTTTAATATAACCATTAAAAATACTCTGGTTATAATCTTGGGCTCTCTTTTTGTCTATATCTCTTTGTGTATGTCAGTGTCTCTGTCTCTCGTTCCCTCCATTTCTCTCTCTCTCTCTCTCTCTCGCTCATCACTTGTACAGGGGAAGCAAGGTGCTATGTTGGGATAATCTTTATGGAATGGCCCAGATGATGTGGTTCGAATCCATGACTCTATTTAATAACTTGTGAAAAACTGAAGCTCTATGTTCAATAGCTCTCAAGAATGAAACCTGGGACACTTGGGTGTCTCAGTTGGTTAGGCATCCGACTTCTGGCTCAGGTCATGATCTCATGGTTCGAGTTCCACACCAGGCTCTGGGCTAACATCTTGGAGCCTGAGCCTGCTTCAGATTCTGTCTTCCTGTCTCTGTGCCTTTCCCCACTCACACTCTCTTTCTCTTTCTCTGTCTCTCTCTCTCTCTCAAAAATAAATAAACATTAAACAAAATTATTAAAAAAAAAGAATTAAGCCTGGCAACAGCCACATGAGTGAGCTTAGAAGCAGATCCTTTGACCCCCGTGAAGTATTGAGATGTCTATAGCTACAGTTATCTGCTTCAGTGCAATCTCAACAAAGATCTTGGGACAGCAGCACGATGCTAAGCTGTTTCTGGAATCCTACTCATAGAGTCTATGAGATAATAAAGGTTTTAAGGTTTTACCTCTTGCAGTAATTTGTTATGCAGAAAAAAAAATCAATGTAATATCCTGTCTTATATTCTCTGTCTTTTAATTGTCACATTTACATTTAATGTGCACACTTATTGAAATTATAATATGGTTGTGTTTAAAATTGCCACATTGTTGGGGCACCTGGTGGCTCAGTCACTTGAGTGTCCAGCTCTTGATTTCAGCTCAGGTCATGATCTCACATTTCATGAGTATGAACCCTGCTCAAACAACCCTACTGTAAGCACAGAGACTGCCAGGGATTCTCTTTCTCCCCTTCTCTCTCTTCCCTTCTCTTCCCTCTCAAAAATAAATTTTAAGGCAAACAAACAAAAAACTGCCACCTTGTTATTTGTTTTCTGTTTTTTCTCCCTGCCTTTATTCCCTTTCCCTTTCTTTATCTGTATATTTTTTATGATTACATTTTATCTACCCCATTGGTTACATATATTTTGTTCTTCTTCAGGGTTTATAATATAGCTCTCTAACTTTCATTATAATGTAAGTCTTATAATTCTATACTAATATTTCCTCTTTCCCATAATTCATAATGTGGGCTATTCTCATTCTTTGTGCAATGCAATCAAGTGCACAATATATTATTACTTTTCTTTTAAGCAGTAAATTATCTTTAATAGAGATTAAATACTGAGGGAAAGAATATTTTACATTTACCCACAAATGTACAAATTCCATGGTCAGTTGATTCCTTTTTGTAGATCCAAATTTCTGTCTTGCATACTCTACTGTTACTGAAAGAATGCTGTATATTTCTCAAGAAAGGTCTTCTGACCTTTACCATGTTGTAGCATGACTTCATACTTCATTCCATTTTTTGTCAAAATAATATTCCATTGTATGGGTTTTCTACACAAGTTTATCTATCTATCAGTTTATAAATATTTGGGTTGTTTTCACCTTTTGGCTGTTATGAATAATGCTGCCATGAACATTTGTGTGCAAGTTTTTGCATTACATTTTTAATTTCTCTTGCGTATATGTCTGAGAGTAGGATTGCAGAATCAAATGTAAACTCCAGCCTTAACTGTTTCAGGAACTGGCGGAATATTTTCCCAAGTGTTTGCACCAATTTACATCCACACTAGCAGTGTATGAGAGTTCCAATTTCTTCATATTATACACAACATTTGTTTATGTGTTTTATGTTCATTATACCTCTTTTAACGGGTGGGAAGTGGTAACTCATTGTGGTGCTGATTTCCATTTCCTTGATGGCTATTAAGGTTAAACACCTTTCCATATGCCTGTTGAACATTTGTATATCCTCTTTGGATATACCTTGGAGAAATGTCTATTCAACTCCGCTGTCCATTTTATAATTGGATTAGAGTGTTTTTATTATTGAGTTGTAGATACTCTATATATTCACAGCTACGTTGATCAGAAGGCTGCAGATTGTCAAGGCTACTTGTGGAGCTGAGGAGAGTTGGAAAGTAATGAATGGGACAGTTTAACTGCCACAAAGTTAGCTGTTTGTATTGAGATTCAGAATGTTTTATTTTGTTTTGTTTTGGTTTGGTTTCTTTTTAAGTTTTTTAACGTTTATTGATGTTAAGAGACAGAAAGTTACAGAGCATGAGCAGGGGAAGAGTAGAGAGAGAAGGAGACACAGAATCTGAAGCAGGCTCCAGGCTCTGAGCTGTCAGCACAGAGCCCAACACGGGGCTCGAACCCAAGAACTGCAAGGTCATGACCTGAGCGGAAGTTGGCTGCTTAGCCAACTGAGCCACCCAGGTGCCCCTGTGTTGGTTTTTGTTTTGTTTTGGTTTGGTTTGGTTTTTGTTTTTTTAAATAAATTCTCCTTGGATTTTTGCAAATCTGTGGTTAATTTGGATAGCTCTCGAAAAATTGATTTCTTGCCACTGTTTTGCTGCTTTATGAAGGGAAAGAATTCTGAATCTTTCTATCCCATAATTTCAGAAATCTTGCCTATGCTTCATTATGTATTTTTTTCTTTTTAAAAACTTTTATAGTTTAGAAGTTATACACACTTCTAGTTAGTATTACTGTGCTACCCTGATACTTTATGGTTTTAAAACAGAAACCATTTTATTATGTTCATTGATTCTGTGGATCAAAAGTTAACACAGAGCATAGTAGGTATGTGTGACCTCTTTTCTTCTCTATCTGAGACCTCATCTGGGAAGATATGAAGGCTGGGAGTGAGTTCTCTTTGGCTAGCTTCTCCTTCTTACCCTCTTATGGAATCCAACTCCATCCAATCCAATTTAATGTTTATTGAATTTTATGCAATTCCTTAAATGCTATCTTTAGGATTTTGGCTTTTTTTTCTGCTTCTTCTTATCAATCTGTAATCGTCTTTTGGGTGATTTATCTCATTGCTTCAGTTAATGGCTCCTGAAATCTGCATTTGAAGCACATTTTTCTTTCCCAAACTTAACACCTGTATATGGCCAAAAGTCTAAGCTCAACATGTCATAAATGTTCCTTTCCAAATCGATGTCTTTAGCTCTATTTCCTAATGAATGATCACATTGTTCAGCAGTTTCTCCAAGTAAGAAAACTCGGAATTATCCTCTCGTCTTAATCCCCAAGTTCATTGGACTTCTTTCATTTCTTTAAATCAGAATTCTCACCTAAATTTTTATATTTTTCCAGGTATGTGCTGTAGCTATAGGTAAAAAAAAATACACTCAGTGGAGACTTTAAATTCTACCACATCAAGTATTTGTTTATGGAAATCTTTACAATTCATAAGAAAGTCATGTCAACATTAATTCAATATTATGGTAGAATTAATGTGGAAAGTGGAAAACCAGAAATACAATGAGTTCACTGAAGATGGGGACAGGATAGAAGTATTAAATACTGAATTATAAGATGAAGAAGTTGGAGAAAATTCTTAAGAACCAGAAGAGAAGATCTTGAAATGGCTGCCTATGTTCAGAATTAATTATGATACAAGGTTAGCTCTAGAATTAGAAATGGTTTTTCTTTGTTTTCTTCAGAGATTTTTTATTCTTCCAAACTTTTTTTAACACTTTATAGTAAGAAAAAAAATGCTTTAACAATGTTTTTAACTTCCTTTTATTCTCATCACATTTTATCCCTATTGAGTTTTGTTTGATTGTTCTTACTCATAATTATACTACTAATACTGTCTTTTTATGTGTTAAGGTATTTATGACTTTGTGTAGAGACTCAAGCACATTTTTTTTTAATTTTTTTTTTCAACGCTTTTTATTTATTTTTGGGACAGAGAGAGACAGAGCATGAACGGGGGAGGGCAGAGAGAGAGGGAGACACAGAATCGGAAACAGGCTCCAGGCTCCGAGCCATCAGCCCAGAGCCTGACGCGAGGCTCGAACTCCCGGACCGCGAGATCGTGACCTGGCTGAAGTCGGACGCTTAACCGACTGCGCCACCCAGGCGCCCCGACTCAAGCACATTTTTGCTGAAATTATGAAAAAGTAGCATAAATCATGACTGATGACTGACACCTAAAAGATCATGGGAAATAACTAGGCTACTGCACAGGTAAATAAACACGCCAGAGATAATAGAAGTATGAAAGATGCAAGGCATTTGTCATGTGGGTAGAGAAGAACTTAAGCCTGTTTTAAAAAACAGGCTACCCCCTCTTTATTCCTCTTGTACTAGCTAACATTGAACTTACCAGCTGCCATGATATAGTTGTGTAATCCAGAAGGCCAAAAGACACTACACGTGAAAATAGATCAAAAAAGTAAGAAAGTTCATTTTTATTAATAGTGGTGTTACAATTTAATTTTGTGTGGTATAGTGGACTATCATTTACTCTGTATGAACTAGTAGTGATGTGTTTAGTGACTGCTTTTGGTAGTCCTGTACAACACAGCAGGGCTCAGTATTGCAGTAATTATATATGTATTCCCAACTGTTGCATGAAGTCTTGCAGGCACCACGGACAAGGTACATTCCTTTTTCTGTCTACATCTTCTTTTGTTTTTTTCTGTGAAAACTAGGAAAAAGTATATATGATCATAAATACAAATTTACTCCCCTTGCATAGATACTGGATAGATAAATAAAGCTGTTTCAAGTATAGGAATGAAACCATCTGCTTTCTAAAATCATGTCCAGGCAACTGTATTAAAAAGATAGATTTTATCCCCTACACATTTTTACAATATGAATATGTATCCAACAATATTTCTTTTGCCTAGCTTTTAAAAAATAGAATATCATTAAATATCTAATCGGCACATGCTTCCTCAAGAGTAAAGTGAAAAGGATGTCGAAAAATAATCTACCTGTTTTGTGTTCTAAATAGCCATCCACCTCCAACATCCCTTCTCCCCCAAAGTTACTGGACCAGTTGTAGAAAGCTTAATTTTGACAACAGCTATAGTATTAGTTCATTAAATTACATTTAAAAAGGAAGGCAGTAGGAAGTGTGTAAGAAGTCATAGTCTCATCAAACAAAATAACAAACAGATTTAATTCTTAATTCTACATCTTGGGAATTTTCTTTTTTCTTTCTTTTTTTTTTTTTTTTTTTTTTTTTGCCTTTATCCTCTCAACTGTCAGTTCCACTCATTCTTCTTTCATGCAAAAGAGAGTCAATTGCATTTTAAGTTCATGTGGAATCTCCTAACAATTTACTTGGTTTTTTTTTTCTTTCTTGCCAGAGTAAAGCATTTATAAAAAGCATTTTGTTCTTCCTCCTTTTCCCTATTAGCAAATATTACCTGATGGACCACAAGACACAGTGAGACAAAGGTCAGGAAATACAAAGTATCTTCATTGTTGATATTGTTACTTGGGTGATGTTGAGGTAGACGTCAAAATGTCTGAAGGTTGTGCTATTCTTTGATAAAAGATAGATGAACTCTTGTTTTTATAGCCTTCTCAGGGTGATTACCATTCTGATTAATGCTGCCTTTCAAGATTGAGCACATATTCATGAATTGTGTAATAGCAACAAACAGAATAGTGGACTTAGATCTGTTATGACCTCAACGAGCCAAATGTGAACTCATTTTCAGTTATACAAGAATAGTAGGGTGAAAGTCATTTTAATTTTTTTAAATGTTTTTTTTTTTTTTTTTTTTTTAGTTTGAGAGAGACAGAGCAGGGGAGGGGCAGAGAGACAGGAAGGGAGAAAATCCCAAGCAGGCTTTGTGCTGTCAGTGCAAAACCTGACATGGAGCTCGATCTCACAACCGTGAGATCATGACCTGAGCTGAAATCAAGAGTTGGCTACGTAACTGACTGAGTCACCGAGGTGCCCCTAAATTTTTTATTTGAAAGCTATAATCAACCTTACCTATATTTTCAGTCACAGCTTTTTGAGTGTCCTATTATGTGCCAGGCATACAGTGTCTAACATTTTATATAGATTACGTAAGTAGCTTAATCTTCATGACAAATTCTATGACATAGGAACTTCTTGTTTTCCAGTTAAGGCACAAAGGGGTTATGTAAGTGCTTCAAATCAGACATGCAGTGGCTGGTAAAGCAGAGGTGGACTCCAAGCTAATGTGATGCCAGAGTCTATGCTCTCACTTTTTCCACTCTCATAACTGAGTAAGTAAAAGGGTGTTTATCATGTGAAGTTATTCTCTGTATACATGGCCTACCCCAGACAGTTTCTGGGATGCAATTTTTCTATAAAAGAAAATATTTCTATAACACAGTTTTAGCACTATTAACATTAAAAATTACCATAGTGATTCTATAAGAATAATAATTCCTCTACATGTAGTAACTTATTCATAGGGCTTCATCATTCACAGGGGAAAGCAGTGTGCTAAAAGTTCAAAGAGCCCTGGATTTAGAGGCAGAAATAATCCTGGCTCCTGGCTCTTCTGTTTACTAGCTATAGATTTGAGACCAATATTCACTAACTGAACCTCAAGATTCTCTCTTTGAAGCCTGGATTGGTAAAACCAGTTATATTTAGAGGTTTAAGGTAAGAATTAAATATGCGCTTTATAAGATAATTTACATTATACATATAAATACTTTGGCTGGATGTGAAATCCAAAAAGATATATCCTTACAACTTAATGATTTATGTTCTAACTCTCTCTGTCATTGGGGAAAAACAAATTAGTCTATAGTCTATAATCTGGGTTTTAAAAGTAATCTAGTTTGTTAATTCTCTGCTTCATTTCTTATCAAAAGGTGCTTATATATTTACGGACACATCATGGAAAATCTATTTTCTTAATATCTTCTTACTAAACACACCAAAAAGACACCTTATTTATTTATTTATTTATTTATTTATTATTTATTTATCTTCAGTTAGTGAGTGTTTTTCTATTTTTTAATAATTCATTTATTTTTTTAATTACATCCAAGTTAGTACAACAATAGTGTAACAATGATTTCAGAGTAGATTCCTTAATGCCCCTTACCCATAGCCCATCCCCCCTCCCATAACTCCTCCAGCAACACTGTTTGTTCTACATATTTAGGAGTCTCATATTTTGTCCCCTCCCTGTTTTTGTATTATTTTTGCTTCCCTTCCCTTATGTTCATCTGTTTTGCATATTAAAGTAATCATATGAGTGAAGTCATATGATATTTGTCTTTCTCTGACTGACTAATTTCACTTAGACTAAAACCCTCCAGTTCCATCCATGTAGTTGCAAATGGCAAGATTTCCTTCTCAAAAAAGGACACTTTAAACTGCTGGAGATTTACTAGGACCTATTGTATATAAGCAGAACTAACTAACAGATGTGAAAAATAGAAAAAAAAATAATGAAATATGGAAACACATTAGCATAGTGATGGCATGAATAAGAAGATGACCTAGCTCATACATTATAGCTGTGTCCATTCCATCCGTCTAAAGTAAGCCACTCCTATCAGGCTGGACATCAGCCAAACTCTTATAGATTGGATAGTCTTCTTTTCCTCTCTTTGTTGAAATGTGCCATTGTACCTAATGACATGTGAATCACACAAACAAAGACAAGAATCTGAATGATTCTTGTCTCAATTTCTAGCAAGGAAGTATAGAAGTAGAACCAAACTAGATGCATAGGAGAGAACATATTGATTTATTGCTTAAAATACATGTTGTAGGTCTTTATTTGAGACAGATCCAGATTCTAGATTTCTACTAATTAAAAAAAAATGTTTTTAGGGAGAAAGACAGAAACAAAGTATGGAGAAAAAGACAAAAATGGGATTGCAAGTAGTGATTAAGAAAAAGAGAAGGTAACAGATGGGTTATGATTTTTTTATTTTATTGTTTTTATTTTATTTTATGTTTTAAGGGGGGAGAGAATTGACCTGAGGTACATGAACCAAACGGTAAGATGAGTGACTCCAACATACTTTCTCTTAAGTAAGAATTTTGGATTCTTAGATGAGAAATGTCTTTACTTTTTTTTTTACAAGGTTAGATGATTAAAGCTTAATAACTATATGTTCAAAGCCACAGATCAGGACCCTTGAAGTGTAGG
This sequence comes from Lynx canadensis, assembly GCF_007474595.2. Taxonomy (NCBI): domain Eukaryota; kingdom Metazoa; phylum Chordata; class Mammalia; order Carnivora; family Felidae; genus Lynx; species Lynx canadensis. Next base: position 48,011,560 of record NC_044307.1, read on the forward strand.
TTCTTGGTGAAAAGCATGTGGCTAGGCTTTTAGGGATTTGATGTTGATATGCGCTCACCAAGGGAGCATTTCCAGGCAAGGCCTATGTGTTGAGAATGCTAGAAAAGTGTATGATGTTAAGAAGAGAGCAGGTCAAGAGACAATAAAAATGAAATGCTATTTTCCTACAGGAGTTTGCAATAAAAACTTGGCACTTTCTACCACTCCGCATAAAGCCCTGGGGCGCCTGGGTGGCGCAGTCGGTTAAGCAGTCCGACTTCAGCCAGGTCACGATCTCGCGGTCCGTGAGTTCGAGCCCCGCGTCAGGCTCTGGGCTGATGGCTCGGAGCCTGGAGCCTGTTTCCGATTCTGTGTCTCCCTCTCTCTCTGCCCCTCCCCCGTTCATGCTCTGTCTCTCTCTGTCCCAAAATAAATAAAACGTTGAAAAAATTAAAAAAAAAAAAGCCTTGATTTGTTGCTCTGGCACTGAGGCTTAGCTTTCACAAAGTTCCAGGAAATAAGAGCCTACAACAGCACTAAGGTCTCTTCATTGTAAAACTATGATGCCATTTCCATTCTTGGTTCTTCACTACCAGACACCATGAATTATTTTGCCACCAACCCCCAACATTCTATATTCATTTCACTGATGGCTTCAAAGCTTAATTTTATACACCAGTGGGCAGATTGATTGGCACTTTTGGAAATTTTCAAATTGGTAAGAATCATGAGACCTCTTTACAGATGAGGACAAGGAGAATTAAATTACTAAAAACCAAAAGATTGCTTAGATGTCAGTGGCTGGATCTTCTGCTACATTTTCTACATCTTTCCACTATAAAAAGCTCTTATGCCACCTGTATTAATTACTGATGGTTCATACATTGAGAAGCCATGAGTCCCAGAAGCTTAGCCTCTCTGTCCTGTCTGATCCTGCTGCACGTTGAAAACATCTATTAAATGCTTATTATGTGCAAGGCACTTTTCTGTGTAATTTATAAGTAGAGTGTGTTTAAATCTCATGAAAGTCTTATGAAAGTAGGAATAATCTTTAGCCCCATTTTCAGATACAAGGAAACTGGCACATAGAGACTTAAGGAACTTATCCCAAAGTCAACCACTAACTAGTAAAGTTGTCAGAATGAATTGAAAATGGTCTACTTTTAGAGCCACACTCTAAACCATTATTATTATGCAGGAACTTTGTAGAGAAAACACTCATGGGAGATATTTTTAGGAGAATCTAGAGAAACGTTGGAGAATAGCAGAAACTGATGTTTCCTTTCATCCCAGCAACTATCTTTCCAACCAAAGCCGAGTCTCCCTTGACATTTTAAGGAGTAGAGGAGACCATGGCCTATTATGAATTCTCACCGAGGATGAGTCAAAAACAAGTTCTCATGCAGAACTCTGGTGCAACTTGCAGCTATTGTTCTATAGTAAGCCATAAATGGCTGTGAAAGGCAGTGGTATAAATTTTATTTATTTATTCATTTTTACGTTTTTATTCAAATTCCAGTTAGTTAACATACAGTGTAATAATAGTTTCAGGTGTACAATGTAGTGATTCATTACTTGCATATATCACCTGGTGTTATTGCAACCAGTGCACTCCTTAAACCCATTGCCTGTATAGCCATCCCCCCCTCCTCTGGTAACCATCAGTTTGTTCTCTATTGTAAGAGTCTTAAACTTTAAATTTTAAGTCAACCTTAAAGATACTATTAGAATATATGGTCTCATGAGATAATGTTATCCAGTATCTGTTGGCTTGTATGCTCTGTCTTGGTCTGGAGAACAAATTTATAGTTCACCAAACATTTTTTGTACTACCCCATTACTCAAGAATCATCTTTCAAAAAATGACCACATCTATGATTTAGAAATATTAACCTGAAACTGTATCCAGTAACCATTGCTTAAACAATGCTAAGGTGTTTAAGCAATACTTGCTTAATGAAAATATATTTCTTGTTGTTAGTGATGCCCTCCTCTAATATGTGTTTATTAGACATCACTGAATTAATGGTTATAGACCAATGGCATTCTGTAACTGTCAGAATGTGCTTATTACTTTCTGGTATTATATATCAGTGAGCTATCTCACACTAAGGATGTGGTAGGGTCCCCACCCCAGGGGGAAAAAAAAGAAAGAAAAAAGAAAAAAAAAAACCTCAAGATAACCTGACTATGCACATACATGACAACATCCTCCATGAACTTATAACATGAGACCACTTAATCAGACTACATGTTTGTGTGTGTTACCATATATGAGAGACAAAGAAGTAGAAAATACATATAAAAAACTACAACCACGTGGCATTCAGCTCTGTTCTTTGGGTACGAATCCAACTGAGCATTGCCAGCAGGAATAAAGTTGCTTCCTGGAAAGAAAAGCCTCAGTGTCATGACTCTCTGTGCGAGAATCCTGCTACAAGGAAATTAGTGTAGTGATCAAAGTTTTACATTTTAATTTTGAAAATAGAGTATTGATTATCTACTGTGATACATGTTATTATTTGCCTCATCTCTTACATCTGAGTGAATTTTAAGTTATAAATTCAAGAGTCATTAATATTCATTTCACATGTTTTGCATATGATCCACTTCCTCTGTGTCAATTCTAATTTTACTCAGATGAAGACTTATCTCCTCACTGAATACATGTTACTTTAAACTCACTCAACTGTAATATTCTTTCTTCAGAAGGATTTTTGATGTGTGTGGTGTGGTGTGTGTGTGTGTGGTGTGTGTGTGTTTGCTTGTGTATTTTATGTATTGATATGTGATATTCAGGACTCATTATCAAGCATTTCCATCACATCTTTCAAGTCCTTCACCCTTTACCCAGAATCACAGTTGATTTGTCTTATTCTTGTCTCTGCTGCTCATGTCATCTTATCAGAGATTCTGAAAGCTTTTTGTGTCTAATCTAATAATAGTGACCTTTACTTTATTCCAATTTTTTTTTGGTGTTCCTCATTTGCCTTTATTTGAAATTAGCTTGGTTCATTAATGGCTTTTTTTATATTTACTCCTATAGTATGGTATGAGTATTATACTATTACTGCTCTTATTATTATTAACTGCTACTTCCCACTGGAATGTAAATTTCATGAGGGTAGGGATTTTGACAGCTATACAGTGAAGTTAGGATAGAAGAGTCATTTAATATGTACTTGCTGAATGGAGATTGAGATACAATTATAGTAGCAATTGCAATGTTTATCATTTATCTAACTAAAAAAAATAGAAAATGGCACTTCTGAGAAGTGAATGTCAGAATACACAGTTCAATTTCTTTTAAAAAAATTGTTTTAATGTTATTTTTTGAGAGACAGAGAGAGTGTATGAGCAGGGAGGGGCCAGAGAGAGAGAAACACACAGAATCCGAAGCAGGCTCCAGGCTCTGAGCTGTCAGCCCAGAGTCCGTGTGCGGGGCTCGAACCCACCAACTGTGAGATCATGACCTGAGCCGAAGTAGGATGTTTAGCTGACTGAGCCATCCAGGCACCCTCACAGTTCAGTTTCTAATCCTAAGAGATGAGAGACCAATTCACAGAGTTTTTATCCATTTCTTTCCCTTTTTGTGGGTATGGAAGATGATGAGGGGAAAATAAACTAATGTTCTGTCTTCCTAAGCTTTAAAAATTAATTGTGATTTACCCTTCCACATACAGCTTGTATAAAGGAGAGCCAAGAGAGAGTTTCTGGAAAAATTGGTAGACTATACACAAAGCGTATTCTTTACAATTCCACTTTCTATTTTATGATTTACATGTAACATAGATGCCATGATCCATTTCTCAATAGATGCCCAATAAGTAATAGCGAATATGTGTTGAACACTTGCTAAATATAATACCTGAACGTTTTACATTTATTATCTCAGTTAAACACAACAACAACCTTATGAAGTAGTTGTGTTATCATCATTGCACAATGAGGCAAACGAGGCTTAGAGGCATTCATTTAGTATCCTGTTAAAGTCCCTGTAACAGGGACTTTACAGTGCTAGTAACTAACCATTGGTGACATTAGACTTTAAGCAGTCTGATTCTTGAACCCAAGGTCTTCTTACCTGCTACACTAGAATCAATGAATTTGAGAATGAACAAATCTCTGAAAAGGCAATACTGAGTTTCTTTAATTTCTTATGTCTCCGTTTATAGCATGGAACTAAAGCTATTAACTTTTAGTAAATGGTAATTGACTGACTGACTAAAATAAATGGTGAATTCATGACCAGGAAAAGCAGAAGAATTAGCTGAATCAGTGGTTCTCTGAACATCATAATTTTTAGAATCATTGGAATAATAAAAGAAAGAAAGAAAAGGGGCACCTGGGTGGCTCAGTTGGTTAAGCATCCAACTTTGGCTCAAGTCATGATCTCATAGTTCGTGAGACCCCAACAGTCTCGCTGCTGTCAGCACAGAGCCTGCTTCCAATCCTCTGTCCCCCTCTCTTTCTGTCCCTTACCCATCTCTCTCTCTCTCTGTCAAAATTAAATAAATAAAACATTAAATAAATAAATTATATATATTTAGAAAGGCCTCCTTATTTATTTTCTTTTAAATTTTGTTTAAAGTTTATTTATTTTGAGACAGAGAGAGACATAGCATGAACAGGGGAGGGTCAGAGAGAGAGGGAGACACAGAATCCAAAGCAGGACTCCAGGCTCTGAGCTGTCGCACAAAGGCCCGTCGCGGGGCTCGAACTCACGGACCGTGAGATCATGACCCGAGCTGAAGTCGGACACTTAACCGACAGAGCCACCCAGGCGCCCCGAGGCCTCCTTATTTAAAACAAAACAAAAAAACAAAACAAAACAAAACAAAACAAAACCACACATTCTTAGGCACCACCCCTGAATAGTCCTCATTCTGTTATTCAGGGGTGTGGTTCAGAAATTTGCACTTTAAATGAATCCCCTCAAACCTTTCCTATGCTTAGGCAGGTCTGATGCTACCAATTTATTATTTCTTAATTTTTTTTTTAGTTTAGTGCAAGGGGGGAAGGGCAGAGAACAAGGGAAAGAGAAAATATCAAGCAGCTCTGTGCTGCCAGTGCAGAGCCTAATGTGGGGCTTGAAAACGTGAAATCCTGACCTGAGCCAAAACGTTGGACGCTTTCACCGACTGAGCACCTAGGTGCCCCATCAAACCCCTGATTTAGTCACACTCACCTCTTGTCACAGTAAACTCATCTATATCATCTCTTCCTTTGTACAATCAGTCTCATCATGGCCTTCGCTCTATTTATGTCCTTCCTGCAATGCAGAATGAAGCATGGTTCTCTCCCCACCAGGCCCAGGAAAACATGAAGACCCTTCAGTGGGCATGTCCAAACCCTCTATTGAGCTGTGTAATACTATGGACAGACCTCAGTGTGGATGACAACTTACTACTTTCTGGCCATGCGGCCCTTGTGCAAAGGGGTGTTTCCATTCTGAGTCTAACTTTATTAGGGGTATTGGAAATAAAAATAGTCACCTGTATAGGTGATGTGAGGATAAATGACAAATATGAGTACTTGATCTGACCTAAATTAATGCCTCTTCCCTTTGCTCTCTGACCCTCTATGTTTTACTGTGCTCCAGCAACTAATATGAGGTACACAGTAAGAATGCATTTTAGGAGGCTGAAACCAAACTGAAGAATATAGAAAGCTGTCATCCATATGCCTCACATCCCTTGAAAAGTGGTCCACAGACTCTCAGAAATGAAGAAACAAGACTTATAAAGTATTTCTCTGGTATGCAGTTCTCTACTTCTGGTCATTCATACCCCTGACAAATCACCTTCATCAGGACCCCTCGACCTAGACTGACTAATCTTCAGAGTAGAACGATCCTATTCTCTGACATTAGCAAAACCTGGAGTTGACCTCAAGCATGCTTTTATTAAGTGGATCTTTTTTGAGATCCAGTTTCCTTATTTATAAGATGGTGTTTTAATATCAAGTATAAGTCAACTTACTGACTTCTACTGCATGTTAAATGACATAATGCACAAACCTGACAAGAAGATACTTATTAATAACTTTAGAAGTTACAGAGTTCTCATAATCAGGGAAATACAAATAAAAACCACTTCACACTGGTCAGAGTGGCTAAAATTTAACAACTCAGGAAACTACAGATACTGGCAAGGGTGGGAGGAAATGGGAACCCTCTCGCACTGTTGGTGGGACTGCAAACTGGTGCAGCCACTCTGGAAAACAGTGTGAAGGTTCCTCAAAAAATTAAAATAGAACTACCCTATGACCCAGCAATAGCACTACTAGGAATTATCCAAGGGATACAAGAATGTTGATGCATAGGGGCATGTGTACCCCAAGGTTTTATAGCAACACTTTCAACAATAGCCAAATTATGGAAAGAGCCTAAATGTCCATCAACTGATGATGGATAAACAGGTAGTTTATATGTACAATGGAATACTACTTGGCAATGAGAAGAATGAAATCACGCCATTTCCAGCAATGTGGATGGAAACTGGAAGGTATTATGCTGAGTGAAATAAGTTAGTCAGAGAAGGACAGATATCATATGTTTTCACTCATATGTGGATCTGGAGAAACTTAACAGAAGACAGTGGGGGAAGGAAAGGGGGAAAATAGTTACAAACAGAGAGGGAGGGAGGCAAACTGTAAGAGACTCTTAAATACAGAGGATAAACTGAGGGTTGATGGGGAGAAAGGGCAAGGGAGAGGGGAAAATGGGTGATGGGCATTGAGAAGGGTCACTTGTTGGGATGAACACTGGGCATTGAGGAGGGCACTTGTGGGATGGGTATTGTATGTAAGTGATGAGCCATGGGAATCTACTCCAAAAACCAAGAACACACTTTACAACCCTGTATGTTAGCCAATTTGACAATAAGGTATATTAAAAAAAAAATTACTGAGTTTTTACTATTCATTGGTACAACTCAGACACAGATAAATCACTAGGCAAGATAAGCCTGGTCACAGCCATAACCTGGGACTTAATTTTCAGGTGGATTGCTCTTCTCAAATTTAAGAGTGTTAGGAGGGAGAGAGGACTATCAAGAGAGACACTGTAATAAATGATCACGATGAATTCTACTGCCTGAAAAGAGGGTGGCCTACAAAGGGGGTCCTTTGCAGAGACACGAAGTTAGATGTTCCTGACAGCCTACGGTGGGTGCGGAACAAAATGCAGGCCGATGACCTAGCGCTTGGTGAGGGATGGCGTGACCAGTAGCAGGGGAGGTCAGGGAGGGGGAGGCGATCCGTCTCATCCGGCTTTTTAGGCCACAGTGAACTGGTGGATTTTATTATGTGTTTGATGGAACCATTTAAGAGTTTATGAGTTCACTTTGGCTCCTAGAACTGTTTGGAAGGGAGCAGGAGCGAGGGTAGGAGGGGAAGTAAGGTTTGGAGACTACTTCAGTGGTCTGTGAGGGAAAAGATGGTGGCTCAGATGAAGTGTCTCATCAGCTGCCTCTCCATTGTTCTCCCGCACTTTACTCCTCCCACGGTTTACTCAGTTATCCTCTCTGGAACCTGACGAAACTCCTACCTCTAAGATCTGACCACAGATAAGGAGAGCCTGTGCCTGGCATTTAACCTCTTGCCAGATCACTGATCATTGGTAAGTGTCTGTTCCTCTCCTTCTCGCTTCTGGTTGCCTTGGGTTGAACTCCCTGTGCTTCCTTAAGGAACAATCTGACAACATGTTATACAGGTTAGTTGAGAGATGAGAATAAATGCTTCAGGGGCAAGGGAGGGAGAAGAAAAGGAGGAAGAGAGAGGGGCGGAATAAACATAGAGCTTGACTGGTAGGTGGATGCAATTCTAGCGTGCTGTTAGGATTGTGTCTCTTGAACTCAAATGTGCATGTGAATACCCTGGGTTCTCATGGGAAAGTAGGTTCTATGTCAGCAGATATGGGACAGGGCAGAGATGTTTCCATTACTTACAAGCTCTCTCATGCTATAAATGCCCTTGGTCTCTGGAGCACCCTGAGTAAGGAGGCCCTTGTGCACATGTCTAAGCAGGCACTCATTCAGCAGGGTTGTGCTTCAGGTCCTCTCTCACACAGGTGGTCCTGTGAAGAGAGCTCTGCAGGGTGCAGTGATAATGGGAGAGCAGAGGTACACTGGTGCAATGACAATTGTTGTTTCATCCATCATCAATGTATGTTTTATTGTAGTGGAAGTTGAACAGGTGCAGAAATATAACATGGGCTTTGGTTACACAGTTTTTAGGAAAATGAAATTCTTCAGTTACTCTCTCCCCTCCAGTCAGTGAGGTGAGTAGCAGTTCAGAGCGGGGAAAAAAAATCAATTGGAGAAGGGTACAGATTTCTTCAGATTTTTTTCTTATAATATGCAAAGGAAAACCTTTAACAAGAGTTGGTAGTGGAGAAGAGAGATATACCAGTGAAAATAAAATAGTGATTTAAATTTAAGTTTCTATATCAGGTGAAGGTTAAGATATTAAAGTTAAAGGATTACTGTTTGACAATAATCTTAGAGCTAGCTCCCAACTCTTTCAATCCTAATTGTTCTCAGTCACAAATTTAGCCCTGTCCTTCTGAATAATCCTGGATTCTTATCAGCCCTATTACTTGGTTCATATATAGTCACCTGGATAGAACTTCAAGAACGCCCTTTTTTTGGTTGTTATTTTTAGCAGAAATGTGTGTCAAAAAGAAGAAATATTAGAAATAATTCCCATGGTAGGTGTGGTTTCTTAAAGCAAGAAACAATGAGATTATATATATATATATAATATATTATATATATCTATGAAGCTCTCTAGAGTTTGAGAAAAGAGACATCCCATATTATAGTTCATCCATGTGGCTCACAGTTCGGTTTACTGAATCTTAGCAGATTATCAATCTGTGGCTTACCAAGGAGGACGACAGCTGGAAAACTCCCCCAACATACTTCAGAAAAACTAAAGAGAACCTTCATTGTGTCATCCAAGCATTAGTGGTTTTCAAGGATGTAAGTTTGTTATTGATTCCCTGGCAGTAGCTGGGTAGTGGTTTTAAGTGTTGATCTCTGAATCTACCGGTTTTTCAATTGAAAAAACTTAATTACCTTGTTTTTTAAACTATCTTCCCAGCTAGCATAGTTACTTGGGAAATTGGAACTACGTGGGGTGATATTTGTTGGATAACCTCTGAGTCATAGACATTCTACTGTGGGACATCAGCCACAGGTCTCCTCATGATCCCTCCACAGGGTCCTTCTGTGGCTTTTGCATTCTGTTTGATGTCCATTATGTTCTCCTTTGAAGTAGTGCTTGTTCAATCTTCACCACGTATGAGTGACATTACTACTCTGCTGGTGTTCATGGCCCTGACAGTCCATTGCTATTTCAGTGATTTTGTACTGTCATCTTCTCAGATCAGGGGATCACCTCTCCCACTGCTTCTATTGCTACCACTGCTGCTCCGGCTAAAGTCTAGGCTCTTTCTTCTCCTGACCAGCTTATGACTCATTTTTCAAGCTCCCCAAATGGGGGTATCTATACATTCTTCATTTCCTACACATCCCTCAGTGTGACAACTATACATTTCATGTCACTATCATAAACAGTGTTTTTTTTTCCAATTCTCTGCCTTGCAAAGAACTGTGACCATGTCTCTCACAACACTAGTTGTAGAAGAGCAAGACCTTTGCTGGGTTCCTTGGACTTTCCCTGCCTCCACCCTACATTGGGCTGCCTCACCTCTGGCCTTTGCACTCTAGCTTTTGGTTTCCTCTTTGTCTGGTATATCGAGTTAGCTCATTCTGATGAACACAAGTAGTAACAATTTTAAAATTGCACTTGGTCTCAAAATTCTGGCTAGTCAGTAAGGGTTCTGAATTCCCTCTCTGTCTGCCCTGTTACCAGAACCAGCAAATCTCTGAGGGTTTTTTTTTTTTTTCTTTTTTAATATTCGAAGTATTGTTTTGCCCAATGATGTGAAGTCTCAAGCATGAATGTGGAAAGGCGATCTATTTAAAAGCCAGGACCTTTACATGAAACATTCCCGAAAAAGATAAGAAAAGGGGTCTAACTTTGGACTTTTCTTATCAAAGGAAAATTCCTTACAGCTTGGCTTCCCATGTAAATGGGAACTTGTCAGGCCAAGAAAAATGATTAATATGCCAAGAATATAATTTCTTATTACATGTTACAAACATTGGCATCTCATAATAAATAATTTAGGCTCAAATTGCCAGTGAGTATCCTAAGGCTGATATACATTACGGCAGTGAAGAAATACTTTGCGGTAAAGCAGAAGTTCAAAGAGAACCATGGTGAAACTGTGCAAGGTATAATGGTTGGTTTTGAAGATCTCTGTGAAAGCACCCTGCATGACACCAGCCCCAGCCTGGCAGCCAAGGTAGAGAGTAACTAAATGCTTTGCCTTCTGTGGCAGTGAAGGACTTTTGATCACCGTGCAGTCTCTCTAAGCCATTATTTGGAAAAATCAGCAACTAGAGGACATGAAAATGTAGAGTTTTTGAGAGTCATGCCCACTGAATTGCTATCAGGAAGAAAGGGATATTGGTTTTCTTTTACAACATTAAAAAAAATTCAGAGTTGCCAAAATGTGACCTGAATCTAGGCAGGCTTGTGTATTTACATCTGTGTATGTGTGTGTGAGGGTAGAGGATCAAAGCATATGTTTTTTATCACCCTATACCATTCTTATATGTGTGTGTATATATATGTGTATGTATATATGACACACAGTTGTTGGTGCTGCATCCTTTAGAGCACTGAATCCCTCCTTTTCATTACATAGCTACTCTTTTTAGATTAGCTTAGATTTAGATTAGACTCCCAAATCCCTGAACTATATAATTTATATTTATTTATTCATTTCAGTTTCAAGTTTTTACTTAAATTCTAGTTAGTTAACACATAGTGTCACATTAGTTTCTGGTGTAGAATTTAGTGATTCATCACTTACATATAACACCCAGTGTTTATCACAAGTGCCCTCCTTAATGCCCATCACCCAATTAACCCATCCCCCACCCACCTCCCTCCAGCAACCCTCAGTTTTTTTCCCTATAGTTGTCCGTTTGATGGTTTGCCTCTCTCTCTCTCTCTCTCTCTCTCTCTCTCTCTCTCTTTTTTTGCCCTCTGTTTATCTGTTTCATTTCTTAAATTCCACATATGGTATTTGTCTTTCTCTGACTGGCTTATTGCACTCAGCATAATACACTTTAGCTCCATTCATGTTGTTGCAAATGTCAAGATTTCATTCTTTTTGATGGCTAGGTAATATTCCATTGTGTATATGTACCACAGTTTATCCATTCACCAGTCAATAGACATTTGGGATCTTCCCATAATTTGACTATTGTTAACACTACTATAAATATCAGGGTGCATGTGTCACTTCAAATCAGTATTTTTGTATCCTTTGGATCAACACCTACTAGTGTAGTTGCTGGATCATAGGGTAGTTCTGGTTTTAACTTTTTGAGAAATCTCCATACTGTTTTCCAGAGTAGCTGCACCAGTTTGCATTTCCACCAAAAGTGCAACAAGGCTCCTCTTTCTCTGCATCCTCACCAATACCTGTTGTTTCCTCTGTTGTTAATTTTAGCCATTCTGACAAGTGTGACGTGATATCTCATCATGGTTTTGATTTGCATTTCCCTGAGGATGAGTGATGTTGAGCATCTTTACATGTGTCTGTGAGACATCTGGATGCCTTCTTTGGAAAAATGTTTATTCATGTCTTCTGCCCATTTCTTAACTAGATTATTTGGGTTTTTTTGGGGGGGTGTGGTGTTGAGTTTCATAAGTTCTTTATAGATTTTGGAACCTAACCCTTTATCAGACATGTCATTTGCAAATATTTTCTCCCATTCTGTCAGTTGCCTTTTAGTTTTATTGGTTGTTTCCTTTGCTGTGCAGAAGCTTTTATCTTGATGAGGTCTCAATAATTCATGTTTGCTTTTGTTTCCCTTGCCTCTGATAAAGTGTCTAGTAAGAAGTCACTATGACCGAGGTCAAGGAGGTTACTGCCACTGTTCCTCTAGGATTTTGATAGTTTCCTGTCTCACTTTTAGGTATTTCATCCATTTTGAATATATTTTTGTGTATAAAAATGTAAGAAAGTGGTCCAGTTTCATTCTTCTGCATGTCAGTGTCCAGCTTTCCCATCACTATTTGTTGAATATCCAACGGATATTCTTTCCTGCTTGGTCAGAGAGTAGTTGGCCATATAGTTGTGTGTCCATTTCTAGGTTTTCTATCCTGAACTACATAATTTAGAAAAAAAGTGTAGTTGTTTCCTTAGAAGTGATTTTTTAAATGGAATCACAAATCTGAAAAAGACAAAACTATGGACACAATTAAGGATAACATTAAAAACAAATCACAGAGTCATAAATAGGTGAACATAAGAGGATGCTTAGAGAGGAAACCCTCCCCACTACAGGTTAGGAAAAATGAGATTCAACGTGATGAGAAAACTTATCTAAGGAACTTGAATCAGTTACATATTGTTACTGGTAAAAAAAAAAAAAAGACAGAATTCAGGATCATTTGACAGAAAAATCAATGCATCTCCGGAAATACTCATTTAACAGCTATTTATTGAACATATACCAGAGAATTTTCAAGGAAGTGGTGGTATATTAGGGCACATATTAAGAAGTATAAATCATGAATCACAATAAAAAATTCAAGTAAAAAATTACTTAAACACTTTTATTTATGTACAGTACTTAAACAGTTCAGGAGAGGCATGTCTGGTAACACAACCAATTTGGAGGTATATCTCTTAGATTAAAAAAATGTTACTAAAAAGTAGCTCTCCTAAAAAGTATCACATTCAGTACTCACAAAATCAGTTTCACTTACATTTAGAAGGGTAGTACAAATAATACTCAGGTCACTAGTGGACATGATATTTCTGAAGTATGCTGAAGAAAATGTCCGATTAGTACAAATTAGTCTACCGATAATAAAGCAATAATAAAGAAAAAGAACAGGTAAATTGAATTTTTTCTATCTGTAAGCTATCACCATGGAGAAGTATATGGTGCTAAAAATTTTATCTAAAATTTTCTCCAACTAGGTAGTGTCCAGCAAGAGTAGAATATAAATAAATGTTGCTGAGTGATAGTTATGGTATTAATCTAACGATCCTTTGATGTCTAGAGTATTATAATTCAAGATACAAAGTAATTATTTCTACAGTTCAGCAGTATAAATATTCATATAAACATTTCTACATTACCTCATGGAATTCTGACCTTATGGAACAATGTTATTAAAAAAAAAAGAGAGAAAAAAACATTGCATCGTAGAAAATTTCTTAGTAGAAAAGAATTAAAATACTTTCCCTCTTAGGTTACTTAGGAGGCTCAGTCAGTTGAGCATCCCACTCTTGATTGCCACACAAAGTCATGATCCCAGGGTCATGAGATCGAGTGCCATGTCAGGCTTCACGCTGAGTGGAGCCTGCTTAAGATTCTCTCTCTCTTCCTCTGCCACTCTCCCCCACTCATGTGCTCTCTCTCTCTCTCTAAAATAAAAAAAAATAAGATAAAAAACATTCCTTTTCATATCATAGGCTGTTAAAATGAAGGGACAGAAAATTCTCACCTCTCAGGGCTTACTAAGTATGGGAAAAGTTCAATTCTTAGTGTTATCTTCAAAGAGCTAGTAGTCAGAAAGAATACTGTACTTTCACAAAAACAATAGTATTTTTCTAGACATAACAGTCCAGACATCCATTGTGTCTTGATTAAATGAAGTCATAATATGTATCACTATGTATGAATATATGTATACATTATAACTTAAATATGTCAGGGTAGAGTAGCCTAAACAGTTGTAAGCACAAAGGTGTATGTTACAATAATAACCTCCTGTTACACTAAATGCCACCTTCTCATTAAATGCCCCACAGCAGCACAATTTCTGGAAATATAAAAGCCGCCCTCTCCTCAGTGAGGATCTCTAGGGCAAATAATATGATCTTCAGGGTGGCCAGGGGAGCCCTCATTTTTGCTACCACACAGTCGTTCCTTTCAATGTCTTTATCTTTCCTAGGCTCACCCTGATACTCCCCAAATTATCCCATGTGTGTATCAGCTGCAAAGTCATGGGCTCTGCTTTTGAAAAGTGAAATTTTCTGATACCTAAACTTCTCTAACATTGCCCTTTAGATAAAACTAATCCTGCTAGATTTCATGGTGGACCTTGGAGATAGGTGTTCTGAGCAGTTGGTCAGGTTCGCTCTACATTGCTTGTGGCATTCCAGTTCCTTCTCCAACAAAATTAAAGATTCCTTCAATCTGACATATTCTTTAGGAGCAGCCGACTGAGCTGGCCAAACATAGTCCTAAATTGTTGGAACAAGAATTGTTATTACTGAGCTTCCTTGTGGGATTTCATTTGATTAAATGATTGCATGGATAAGAGGGAAGCTGTTCTCAAAAACCTTAATATTTATCCCTCTTCAGTGTCATGAATAGTATTTCATTGCACTACTGAGGGAACTGTTTTGTTTTGTTTTGTTTTGTTTTCCTGAGGGAACTACTACTAAAGTGTGTCATCTCAAATTGTCACCTCATAGGAATTGGTTAAATGCATATGAAAAATCAGTAAGTAAGCCAAGATTGGAAGGGTTCACATTTGAAAGAGAGAAAACATGCATTTGCTTTTAAGAAAGATTTAAAACTACATACGGAGATTTTTGGTGTGGAAGAAAGCATCTATGAAGATAATCACGATTTTCATAGTAAAACTGGCAATAAAGTCCTATACATATATTTAGAAAGGAAACAGAGCAACTCAGATAAGTAGCATGAATATCTGGTTGGCAACATGTCCATAATGGGATTATAAGCACAATTAGAGTCTGATCCTCTGTTTAATTAATACATTCATCCATCTGAAATTCAAAGAAAGTGGGAAATAAATAGAATACAAACTAAATTATTTTTATTTATGTAAACAGTGGTACTGAGGATTTAAAAGGGAATACTTCTTTAAACGTTGCAAACGTTTTCTTTCTACCCATTCTCGTGTCGGTAAGATGAATCTCTGTTCCAGACTTCGATGCTCAATAGTACTTCTGTTTTCCAGAGTTCATATGCAGCACTGATTTCTCCATTTAATGCAGTATCCGTAATCATACTTATCATCATTACAAAATGTTTTACATATTCCTTTCAATTTTTTGCATCTTTCAAATCTATACATTGACTCAAAGTTACTTCTGGCTGCAATCAAGAAAGACATCTAAAGTCATCAACCTCATTTTTCACTTGGGAGTCTTGTTACCTAGGGAAGACAGAAAATCTGTTTTGGTCATGAGATCATGCATGTGGGAGATGGAGAGTCTGGTATGCCAGGTAGTGTTATAGCACAATTTAGCAGTTGTTGCAGAAAGAGACTGAGCTACAAACATCTTACCGTCCTTATCTTTCAGCCCATATCAGTACTCACCTTCCTATCTTTTTTTCTTATTTTATTAACACCAGATTTGCTCTCCCATGCTTTCATTAAGATGAGGTTTGTAGTTCTTTAAAAACCTATCATTTTTATTTTCATGTTTTTTTTTTCAATTTTTTAAGCTTACTCTGACTGCCTCTTCACAGTATCATTTGTTCAATGCTTTCTTCTCCATTCCAGATCTTACTCTTAATTGAAATCTTCTTTCGTTATATTAGAGCAAATGAATATATCCCTTTCACCAGTCTATAGTAATAATGAATGAATAACATAACTAAGTACTTAATTATATGTATTTTTCTTAAACATGTGTCATGATATTTTTATTCTTGTGGCCAATATGTCAACCACATGTGACAGTTATGACTTCTTCTGATTCTTTGTTATCTCCTACCCAGTATATCCTGATAATTGTAATACAGTAGACATGGAGATACTGATAGTTTATTGAGGAAACAACACCATATTAGATGTGCACACGGAAACACAGTTTTGATATACATTTAGTATTTAGTAAAAAGAGAATCCTCATGTTAATCTTCTAGTTTGCTGTGTCATCTAAGACAATGCAAAGAAGGATATCCTGAGATTCCAAACTCACAGCTTTGGGTTCACACATTAAACTATAGTAAATGGAAGCAAATATTTTAGTTACTTAGGATTTTATTTTTCTTAATGATTCTATTGTACTGTAACTAATGCCTCTAGAAAAAAGAGACTTGTGTGTCAGGCTTATTTCTGCCCCTCCTCTCCCCCCCAATTTTATCATAGTATTTACTTATCTTGGATAAGTCTTTCCACCTATCTGCATGATGGAATATAATAAACATGGCTATTGCAAATATATTTTGAATATTAAATTTTCCACGTGTGTGTCAGGAAAAACAAAGCAAAATAATTTTATTAAAATTTAGAGAATAAACTGAATAGAATTTAGATTAACATTATATAATGTTAACTTATAGAACCTAATTGTCTGCATAAAACCAAAATGAAATTCAGAATGGTGTTTCATTTCTATGGGGCAGGTATTTGAGTACCTAGTATTCTCTAAGCATTTGGTTGGGAATTAGTCAGAAAGCTCAAATGTAGCAAATGTAGAAAATACTTCAAATGGACTAACTTTATTGTTGTCGATAAAGTTAGTAGAAAAGGAAAGGAAGTTACGTGTAAAGTGCAAGAGATTGTCAGGAAGGTTTTGACATGTGAATATATGTATTTCCTTTGGGAATGGGAAGCTAATTTATGATGACAGAACCCCTGGTCACCGGTAAATTTTGGTGAAATCTAAAGTTCCTTCAGACCCATATTTGATATAACTAAAAATAGAGAAGTACATTTGCATGGTTGCATTTTACTTTTTTTAAAAACTTTTGCTGGGATAGGTACTTTTTAAGCTAATCAACATTCCTGAGACCCTAATATCTTGTCAACCCACAACATCATGTTGACTTTTAAGATATGTTAAATTCAGAAAAGAGAAATATGGATTTATAGTGATCATTAGTAACATGAAAATATACTACTGTTGTTTTTACTTTCTTATTATTTTAAAGAATATAAATGTTTTAAATCATGAAAACACCTATAGCAGTGCATGATCTGGAAATAAAAGGTTTGCATTACAAAATTGCTTCCATACTTCTTACTTATTTGCAAATAATATGTCATTTTAGAATCACAGCTCATGTTCACGTGTGTGAAACATACATACATACATACACACATAATACCTAAATAAGTAATAAATGTTTAAAAAACGTAATAGCAATCTATATCATATTCATAATTTTCAGGTTTGCTTCCTACACTGAAATACGAGTTTCCCAAAGTTAGAGACTGACGTTTTCCTCTCTGGTCTAGAAAAGCAACAGCATACTGCACTGAAATAAACTCACTTTTTTCCTCATTGTCAAATAAGTAAAAAAATGTGACAACCATAAGAGGGTCATGTATACCCTGATTATCTACACACGCAGAGCTGGTAGTTGTCCACTCTGTGCAGGGTGTGTGTGTTCATATTCATGCTTCCTTTTCACTGTAGGGTAACACCAAAATAAGTCAACTCATTTCTTTCTCCTGTGCTTTGCATTTAATAAACGGGGCCTTCCTTAGCCCCCTTTCTAAACCGTCCGTCTGCCCTGTCCAGTGCCAGGCACTTCCCATGTGTGTTATTGGGAATTATCCCATGTGTGTTATAATTTTGTCTTATTATATCTTCATTACTTAGAATTGTAAAAGGTAACAACTGTGCAATGGAGGGAAGAATTACAGAGGTGGCCAAATATCTTTTTCCATACTTATCCCAACTTGACTCATACAATTAGAAAAATCAGCTCCAAGGGGCACCTGGGTGGCTCAGTAAGTTAAGTGTCTGACTTCAATTCAGATCATTATATCCCAGTCCTGAGTTCAAGCCCCAAGTTGGGGTCTGTGCTGACAGCTCAGAGCCTGGAGCCTGTTTTAGATTCTATGTCTCCCTCTCTCTCTGCCCCTCCCCTGCTCACGCTCTGTCTCTGTCTCTGTCTCTCTCTCAGAAATAAATATTTAAAAAAAATTTTTAAAAATATATCAGCTCTAAGAATTATAAATTTGTTTATTATTTTATTAGTTTAACTTAAGTAGTTAATCATTATTCTGCCATTCAACTACATGGAAGGCATCATACGTATTAATGACTTCAAGTCTAGACCATCTTATACTAGTAGTACCTCTACCACCACCACCAAAAAATATTAATATTAATTTATTAATACTAATTAAGTATTGATATGATTTTATTATTTAATTTTAATGTCAATGTTTACTATTTATTAATTTTTGTCATTTTGTTATGTTAACTTAATGTTTACTAGTTAATGCCAATTGATTAACATTAATTAATATTTAATGTTATTCATTATTCATTATTATTTATAAAGACAATGAATGCTGGGCTCTTGTCAGATTTAATTCTCACACAAAGCATAGAGTGTAACTGTATTGTTTAATAAGTAGCTAGTAAGTAGCTGGAAATCTGGAAATCTGAGGCACAGTCATCTATCTTGCCAATATACAATACTGCCCAACAATGAAAGCTGGACAGTGTGATCATAGTGTCTTGGTTTTATCTGAGCAACTAAGGTCCAAATTAATGGGAAAACTTATAAGGAGAATATGGTAGTGTTATTGTAATATCTGGGGTGGGGGGGAGATTATGAATAGAGGAAGCATTCCTAGAGGCATCATGGAATTATTAGACCAAGTTTAGTGTTTACCCCTGGTTCCTCAACTGACAATCCACAATGGAAATAAAATGTGAAAGCTACATGTACTCACACTTAGAGGATTATTAATAGAAGAAGAAACATCCCACATTAAGAATTCTTTATTAGGGAATTGCGTATTTCCCTGAAGTTATGGTCATTATGATCATTGTAATGCAAAGATCTTTCCAGATTCATTTGTCTGACTTCTAGGACTAAGTAACTTGTAATAAACTGACGATGCATTACCCATGCTTTAAAAAATGTGTCACTATAGACACCTTTGTCTCTGACAACTATGGTTCTTAGGAGTTGATGTTCCCTTTCAGCTCTTATATTCCACGAAACAGCAGGTAGTAAAGAAAGTGTATTAGGTTATGATCTTAATATCCTTGACTTATCGTTGGATATGGGTTCTTTAACCTTTCTGTTCCTAAGATTCCTTATTTGTAGAGGGAGGATTTGTGGTGAAATACTTCTAAGACTTTTTTCCGTATTATTCCACATTCTCTGAGGCTTTTCTCTTAGGAAAGTGCATGATATGTATTTATATTTCATTAGAGAAAGCATAACTAATCTGATGGAAGAATTTTCCACACGTAAATTTTCATGAAATATAAAGTCTAACAAAAATATCTTGTGTATGCATGAACATATGTATGCATGTGGATATTAAAAGCAAGAAAGCTTTAAATTTTTTCATTTCATGTATTTAGTGTTACTTAATTTACTTTAAAATTTTTATTTAAAGTTATTTTTAGTTTAATTTATCTATTTCCAATCAGGAAAACAAAACTATTCCAAATATTCCATCTGGGAATTTAAAATACATAATTTGTTATACTTGTGATAGAGAATTGAGAAGCCAAACAGAGTAGTGACATAATCCAAAGACTAGCACCGCAAGTGACCGGTACTGTTCCTGGAGCTGGGGAACACAGACAGAAGTTGTATTCACAAAATCTAAAAGCTATGGTTATTCAGTAGGATCTATAACTAAGTTGCGTGTTTCCTGAAGGGAAGTGGGACCATGTCCAGTGAGGACATATACCAAAAGGAGAATTAGCCAATACAAGGAGATAATGCCTTGAAACAGAGGAGAAGGGAAAAATTGTCAGGCTTTTCCCACCCACCAGGTGTTCTTCCTCAGGTGACTCCAATTGTCTAAACTCACCCACAGGAGAGGTAGTAGGGGTTCTGGAAAAATATGGTTTATCCAAAGAAGGAAGAAAATCAATTAGAAAACAGGTAATCAGTGCACAGTAGTTTTATTATCTCTAAACCCTTTATTAAAGTACAATATACATACAGAACAGTGCATGTGTAAGTGGCAAGCTCATTAAATACTCACAAACTTAACCCCAGTATGTAACTAGCTCCCAGATCAAAAAGCAGAACATTACCAAGTACCTTAGAATCTTCCTCAGTATCTTCCAATCGCTATCTCATCACTCCATGGGTAACCAAAATCCTGATGTCTAGCAGCATAGATTAGTTTGCTGTTGCTGTTGCCTTTCGTGGTGGTGGTAATGATGATGACGATAATTTTACTTTTGAATGGAGTTATGTTCTTGCATGTACTTTTTCTGGTTTCACTTTTGCTCAAGATGATGTTTGTGAAATTCCTCCATACAGTGTGTATAGAAGTTTACCATTCATTCTCATTTTTGTATAGTCTTCCATTATGTGAATAGCACACTGTAGTTTTTGATCCCATTGGCAATTTGCATGGTTCTAATAAGAAAATTTTATGAAAAATGTCATTATGAGAATTCTAGCTCATGACTTTTGATGAACTTTATATATATATATATATATATATACGCACATACGTATATATATGTATACGTATGTGCGTATATATATATGTATATATGTATAAAATATAAAGTAATAACCTTATAAGTAGAGGAGAAACAATTTATACTTTATCCAGCAATGTTTAAGGATTTCCAAGAGCTTCACATCCTCCCCACTATATGGGATATATTTGATTATATCTCATCTTTTCCAATTTAGTCTTCAGAGTGCAGAGTGAAAATATTGTGTTGTGGAGTTAATTTGCACTTCACTAATGAAGTTGAGCACATTTTTATAAATTTAATGAACAACAGAATATCTTCTTTCTGAGGTATGCGTGCAAGTCTTTATCCATTGAAAATTGAGTTTTATGTATTATAAAAATTTATGTATATGAGTTTTTTTCTATATATTTCAGATGATTCCTTTTGGGTAAATGGATGTTAAAATCCTTTCTCACTGTATGGGTTGCATTTTCCCTTCCTAAATATATTTCTTTCTTTTTTTTTTTTTTTTTTTTTTTTTTTTTTTTTTTTTCTAAATATATTTCAATGAATAGAAGTTCCTAAACTGAAAGGGGGCAATTTATTAATTTTTATTAGTAATTTTTGAGAGTTATTTATATTTGCTACCCCACGTCATGAAGATATTATGTGATTATTATTTTATCATTAACTTTATATAAGTAATTCACCTGAAACTACATTCATGAATTTGTGTTGTGAATTAGGGATCAAGATAGTTTTTCCCATGTGATATTCAAATATTATTTATTGAAAAAAATAATTTTCCTTACTTTTCTGCAGTCTTACCTATGTTAAAAATAGTGACTCTAAATATGTGGATCTACTTCTACACTTCTATTTTGCTCTAATAGTAAGTCCTTGCACCAAAATCATATACTTTTAATTACTTATTGTTATATTTTGAGTCTTATTAGCATTTGATAGAATAAGTCTCCAACTTAGTTCTTTTCAAGATTACCTCGTCTTTTCTTGGTTCTTTGCATTTCCATACACATTGTATAATTGTCAATTTATGGGGCAGGCAAAAGTTTTTTTAGAATTTTAACAGTAATTTTTTTGAGTCTGTAGATTAATTTGAAGAAAACAAAAAATATTTACAATACAATTCTCCCAATAGATGAACAGGTTATATAATTATTTCAATTATCCTTTAAATTTCTGTCAATATATGTGTTAGATTTCTATATATACTATTTCTACAATAAGCTTTTATTATTTATGAGATGCATTTTTCATTAGAGTTATTTCTATATATTTAATGGCACTCTAAATGTTATATATATATTTTTTTAATTTTATTTTTAGGGTGTTTCTGGTATACAGGAATATAATTTACTTTTTTTTTTTTTTACTGACTTTGTTTAGTGATCCTGCTAAACTGACCTACCAATTCTAGTAGTTTGCAGATATTTCTGAATTTTCTAGATATATGATCATGTTGTGTGTGGATAATAACAGGCTTATTTCCTTGTCTTCACTCCTAACGTATTTGTCCTTCTTCTTAGCTTACAGCACTGGTGAAGTGATCCAGTATAATGTACAAAAGTGTTGTTACGGGCAACCTGGGTGGCTCAGTTGGTTGAGCATCTGACTTCAGCTCAGGTCATGATCTCTCGGCCTGTGAGTTTGAGCCCCATATCGGGCTCTGTGATGAAAGCTCAGACCCTGAAGCCTGCTTCAGTTTCTCTCTTTTGGATTCTGTTTCTTCCTCTCTCTCTGCCCCTCCCCCCACTTGTAAGTGCTCTGTCTTTCAAAAATAAATAAATAAACAATTTTAAAAAATCTAAAAATAAAAGGGAGCGGTCAAATGGTGAAGTAGGGGAGCCCAAAATTCCCTTATCCCTCAAACACCAGTATTGAGGTCAGAGAACTTGGAATCCCAGGAATCTGGGCTACAGAGTGACAGAAACATTTGCAGGGGCCCACAGAGACAGTTTGGTGGGCCACGGGGTTACTTCAATGAACAAATCAAAGCATACCTGGTGGAAAGTCCTAACCACTACTACAAGTATTGAGATAAAGCAACCAGTGACACATCAACAGAGAGCACACAATACACTTCAAAAACACTGCATGACATGTCAGGCTCTGGATAGTGTATGACCTCTTTTTAATATAGTAGTACTTGTAGGTACAGGACACATAACAAGCTAGTAAAACATATAAAAAGCAGAAAATTAGACAATATGATGAAACAGAAGAATTGTCAAAAGAAATTCCAGGAAGAAATAACAGCCATAGAAATGCTTAAAATAGATATAAACAACATATCAGAATAAGAATTTAGAAAAATAGTCATGAGACTAATAACTGGGCTTGAAAAAAGCATAGAAGACAGCAGAGAATCTATTGCTGCAGAAATCAAGGACCTAAAAAATAGTCATGATGAATTAAGAAATGTTGTAAATGAGATGCAAAATGAATTAGATGCAATGACAAGGATGGAGGAAGCAGAGGGAAGAGTAAGTGAAATGGAAGATAAAACTATGGAAAATGATGAAGCCAAGAAAAAGAGAGATAAGAAAATACTAGACCATGAGGAGAGAATTAGAGACCTAAGGGATTCAATGAAACATAATAATATCTGTATCATAGAAATTCCAGAAGAAGAGAGAGAAAGGGGCAAAAGGTTTATTTGAACAAATTGTAGCTGAGAACTTTCCTAATCTAGGGAAGGAAGCAGACATCCAAGTCCAGGAGGCACAGGAAACTCCCTTCAGAATCAATAGAACAGGTCATCACCATGATATATCATAGTGAAACTGGAAAAATACAAAGATAAAGAGAAAATTCTGAAAGAAGCTAGGGACAAATGGGCCTTAACCTACAAGGCTAGACACATAGGACTATAGCAGACCTGTCCACTGACACTTGACAGGCCAGAAGGGAGTGGCAGGATATATTCAATGTGTGGAATAGGAAAAATATGCAGCCAAGAATCCTTTATCCAGCAAGGCTGTCATTCAGAACAGAAGGAGAGAGAAAGGCTTTCCCAAACAAAAACTAAAGGAATTCCCAACCACTAAACCAGCCTTGCAGGAGATCCTAAGGGGGATTCTGTGAGTGGAATGTTGCAAAAACTACAAAGGACCAGAGATGCCATCACAAATGTGAAACCTACAGATAACACAATGACACTAAATCCATATATTTCAATGATGACTCTGAATGTAAATGGACTAAATGTCCCAATCAAAAGACATAGGGTATCAGAATGGGAAAAAAAAAAAAAACAAGATCCATCTATATGCTGTCTACAAGAGACACATTTTAGACCTGAAGACACCTGCATATTGAAGGTGAAGGGACAGAGAACCATCTATCATGCTACTGAAAGTCAAAAGAAACTGGAGTAGCCATACTTATGTCAGACACACTAGACTTTACATACTGTAACTAGAGATGCAGAGGGGCATTATATCATAACTAAGGGGTCTATCCATCAAGAAGAGCTAACAGTTGTAAATGTTTATGCCCCAACGTGGTACACTTAAATATATAAATCAATTGGGGCGCCTGGGTGGCGCAGTCGGTTAAGCGTCCAACTTCAGCCAGGTCACGATCTCGCGGTCCGTGAGTTCGAGCCCCGCGTCGGGCTCTGTGCTGACTGCTCAGAGCCTGGAGCCTGTTTCCGATTCTGTGTCTCCCTCTCTCTCTGCCCCACCCCCGTTCATGCTCTGTCTCTCTCTGTCCCAAAAATAAATAAACGTTGAAAAAAAATTAAAAAAAAAAAATATATATATATATATAAATCAATTAATCACAAACATACACAAACTTATTGATAATACTGTAATTGTAGGTGACTTTAATACTCCACTTACAACAATGGACAGATCATCTAGGCAGAAAACCAATAAAGAAATAATGGCCTTGAATGATACACTGGACCAGAGGGACTTGAAGGATGTATTCAGAACTTTTCATCAAAAGCAACAGAATACACATTCTTCATGAGTTCACATGGAACATTCTCCAAAATAGATCACATACTGGGACACAAAACAGCCATCAACAAATATAAAAGGATTGAGATCATACCATGCATGTTTTCTGATCACAACACTGTGAAACTTGAAATAAACCACAGGAAAAAATTTGGAAGGGTTCCAAATGCATGGAGGTTAAAGAACACCCTACTAAACAAAGAATGGGTCAATCAGGAAATTAAAGAAGAAATTTAAAAATTATATGGAAGCAAATGAAAATGAAAACACGACAGTCCAAACCCTGTGGAATTCAGTAAAGGTAGTTCTAAGAGGAAAATACATTGCAATCCAGACCTATCTGAAGAAGCCAGAAAAATCCCAAATATAGAACCTAACCTCACACCTAAAGAAACTAGAAGCAGAGCAGCAAAGAAACCCAAAGCCAGCAGAAGAAAAGAAATAATAAAGATTACAGCAGAATAAACAATATAGAAAAAGTAGTGGACCAGATCAATGAATCTAAGAGCTGACTTTGAAAGAATAAACAAAATTGATAAACCCCTCACCAGAGTTCTCAAAAAGAAAAGAGAATCCAAATAGATAAAATCACAAATGAAAGAGAGATCACAACCAACATTACAGAAATATAAACAATTATTAGAGAATACTATAAAATATATATGCCGACAAACTGGACAATCTGGAAGAAATGGAAAAATTCCTAGATACCCACACACTACCAAAACTCAAACAGGAAGAAATAGAAAATTTGAAGAGACCCATAACCAGTGAAGAAATTGAATCAGTTATCAAAAATGTCCCAACAAATAACAGTCCTGGGCCAGATAGCTCCCCAGGGGAATTCTACCAGACATTTAAAGCAGAGTTAATACCCACTTTTCTCAACCTGTTCCAAAAAATACAAATGGAAAGGAAGCTTCTGGACTCATTTTTATGAAGTTAGAATTACCTTGATTCCCAAACCAACAACCCCACTATAAAGGAGAACTACAAGCCAATATCCCTGATGAACATGGATGCAAAAATTCTCAACAAGATGCTAGCAAATAGAATTCAACAGTATATTAAAATAATTATTCACCACGGTCAAGTGGGATTCATTCCTGGGCTGCAGGGCTGGTTCAATATTCACAAATCAATCAATGTGATACATCACATTAATAGAAGAAAGGATAAGAACCATATGATGCTTTTAATAGAGGCAGAAAAAAAACATTTGACAAAATATAGCATTCTTTCTTAATAAAAACGCTCAAGAAAGTTGGGATAGAAGGAACATAACTTAACATCATAAAAGCCATATATGAAAGGCCCACAGCTAGTATCATCTTCAATAGGGAAAAACAGAGCTTTCCCCTGAGATCAGGAACACAACAGGGATGTCCACTCTCACCACTTTTGTTTAGCATTGTGTTGGAAATCCTAGCCTCATCAGACAACAAAATGAAAAAAAAAAGGCATTCAAATTGGCAAAGAAGAAGTCAAATTTTCACTTTTTGCAGATGACCTGATACTCTACATGGAAACCCCAAAAGACTTCACCAAAAACCTGCTAGAACTGATACATGAATTCAGCAAATTGCAGGATATAAAATCAAAGTACAGAAATCATTTGCATTTCTATACACCAATAATGAAGCAACAGAAAGAGGTATCAAGGGATCAATCCCATTTACAATTGCACCAAGAACCATAAAATATGTAGGAATAAACCTAATCAAAGAGGTAAAGGATCTGCATGCTGAAAACTATAGAAAACTAATGAAAGTAATTGAAGAAGACACAAAAAAATGGAAGAAATATTCCATGCTCATGGATTGGAAGAACAAATATTGTTAAAATGTTGATACATCAATGTGCTATGTGCACATTCAATGCAATCCCAATCAAAATAGCAGTGACATTCTTCTCTGATATAGAATAAACAATCCTGAAATTTGTATGGAACCATAAAAACCCTGAATAGCCAAACTAATGTTGCAAAAGAAAACCAAAGCTGGAAGCATCACAATCCCAGACTTTACCCTTTGCTACAAAGCCAGAATCATCAAGAGGGTATGGTATTGGCACAAAAATAGACACATAGTCCAATAGAACAGAATAGAGAACCCAGAAATGGACCCACAGATGTATGAAAACTAATCTTTGACAAAGCAGGGAAGAGTATCCATTGGAAAAAAGAGTCTCTTCAGCAAATGGTGCTGGGAGAACTGGACAGCAACATGCAGGAGAATGAAACTGGACCACCTTCTTATAACATACACAAAAAATAAACTCAAAATGGATGAAAAACCTAAAGGTGAGACATGAAACCATCAAAATCCTAGAGGAGAAAAAGCGCAACAACCTCTTCGACCTCGGCTGCAGCAGCTTCTTACTTGACACATCTCCAAAGGTAAGGGAAATAAAAGAAAAATGAACTATTGGGACCTCATCAAGATAAAAAGCTTCTGCACAGCAAAGGAAACAATCAACAAAACTAAAAGGTAACCAACAGAATGGGAGAAGATTTTTGCAAATGACATATCGGATAAAGGGCTAGTATCCAAAATCCATAAAGAACTTAGCAAACCCAACACCTGATAAAACAAATAATCCAGTGAAGAAATGGGCAGAATACATGAATAGACACTTGCCCAAAGAAGACATCCAGATGGTTAACAGACACATGAAAAGGTGCTCAACATTGCTCATTATCAGGGAAATACAAGTCAAAACCACATTCAGATACCAACTCACACTGGTCAGAGTGGCTAAAATTAACAACTCAGGAAACAACAGATGTTGGCAAAGATGTGGAGAAAGGGGAACCCTCTTGAACTGTTGGTAGGAATGCAAACTGGTGCAACCACTCTGGAAAACAGTGTGGATGTTCCTCAAAAAATTAAAAAAAGAATTACCCTACAACCCAGGAATAGCAATACTAGGAATTTATCCAAAGCATACAGGAGTGCTGATTCATAGGGTCACATGTACCTCAATGTTTATAGCAGTGCTATCAAGAATAGCCAAATTATGGGAAAAGCCCAAATGTCCATCAACTGACGAATGGATGAAGATGATGTGGTTTATATATATAATGGAATACTATTTGGCAATGAGAAAGAATGAAATCTTGCCATTTGCAAAAGCGTGGATGGAACTGGAGGGTGTATTATGCTAAGTGAAATAAGTCAGTCAGAGAAAGACAGATATCATAAGTTCTCACTCATATGTGGAATTTGAGAAATTTAACAGAAGACCATGCGGCAAGGGAAGGACAAAAAAGAATAGTTACAAACTGAGAGGGAGCCAAACCATAAAAGATTCTTAAATACAGGGAATAAACTGAAGGATGATGGGAGGCAGCAGGGTAGAGGGGAAAATGGGTGATGAACATTGAGGAAGGGCACTTGTTGGGATGAGCACTGGGTGTTGTATGTAAGTGATGAATCATGGGAATCTACTCCTGAAGCCAAGAGCACACTGTATACTCTGTATGTCAGCCAACTTGACAATTAATTATATTAAAACACATAAATAAAAAATAATAAAAAATCTAAAATAAATAAATAAAGTGTTGTTAAAATGACATTCTTAAAATTTTTCTAGCTTGGATGAAAGTATTCAGTATTCTACTGAAAATATGATGATTGATGTAGGTTTTAACATAGCAAAATATTATCAGCTTAAAAAATATTCCCTGAACACCCAAACCAGACAAAGATATTACAAGAAAGGAAAACTACACGTCAATATTTCTCACGAACATATATGTAAAAATCCTCAAGAACATATCTGCGAATCAAACCCAACACTATATAAAATATTACACACCATTACCAAGTGGGATTTATCCCATGTATGCAAGCCTGGCTCATCATTCAAAACTCAATTAATATGACACATCACATCAACAAACCAAAAAGAAAAAAATCACTTGATCACATCAGCATAGGCAAAAACAAACAAACAAAAAAAGCATTTGACAAAATCCAACATCCATTTATGGTAAAAACTCTCAGTAAACTATAAATAGAGGGAAGATTTCTCAACCTGATAAAAAGTATCTACAAAATCCTGTAGCTACCATAATACTTAATGGTAACAAACTCAAAGCTTTCCTACTAAGATCAACCAGAAGGCAAGGATATCTCTTTACCACTCCTTTTCAACACCATACTGGAAATTGTAGCTGATGCAAATGACAAGAAAAGGAAATAAAAAGCATACAGATTGGGAAGGAAGAAATAAAACTTTGTTTGCAAATGACACAATAGTCTATGTAGAAAATCTTAAAGAAAAAAACATACCTTTCTGGGGGTGCTGTGTGACTCACTTGGTTAAACATCCGACTTTGACCCAGGTCATGACCTCATGGTTCGTCATGACAGGCACTCTGCTGTCAGCACAGAGCCCACTTTGGATCCTCTGTCCCCCTCCCCAACTCATTTTCTCTCTCTCTCTGTCTCTTTCTCTCTCTCTCAAAAATAAATAAACATTAAAAACTTTTAAAAAAACCTTCCTGAACTAATAATCAAGTACAGCAAGTAGCAAAATATAAGATTAACATAGAAAAGTCACTTTCCTATATATCAACAATTAATAAGTGGAATTTGAAATTAAAAACAGAATATCATTTACATTAGCACTCCAAACATGAAATACTTATGTACAATTCTAACAAAATATGTGAAAGATCTGTATTAGGAAACTACAAAACTCTGATGAATAAATCAAAGAACTAAATAAATAGAAATTCCATGTTCATAGGAAAGCAATATCTTCCCAACTTGTTCTATAGATTCAATTTCACCCCCATCAAAATCCCAGGAAGTTATTTTGTGGAGATCCATAAACTGATTCTAAAGTTTATATGTAAAGGCAAAAAATCTAGAATAGCCAGCACAATATTGAAGAACAAAGTTGGAGGAATGACATAATGTGAATTATGTCTTACTCTAAAATTATAGTAAATAAGACAGTGGGGTATTAGTGAAAAAGTGGACGAATAAATCAGTGGCACAGAATAGAGAACCCATTAATAGATGCACATAAATATAGTCAATCCATCTTTGACACAAGAACAAAGGCAATACCATAAAGCAAAGACAGTCTTTTCAACAAATGGTGCTGGAACAAGTGGACATCCATGTGCAAAACAAAACAAAAACAACGAAAAAATAGACACCTTTACAAAATTAACTCAAAATGGACAACAGAACTAAATGCAAAGCACAGAACTATAAAACATCCTAGAAGGGGCGCCTGGGTGGCGCAGTCGGTTAGGCGTCCGACTTCAGCCAGGTCACGATCTCGCCGTCCGTGAGTTCGAGCCCCGCGTCAGGCTCTGGGCTGATGGCTCGGAGCCTGGAGCCTGTTTCCGATTCTGTGTCTCCCTCTCTCTCTGCCCCTCCCCCGTTCATGCTCTGTCTCTCTCTGTCCCAAAAATAAATAAAAAACATTGAAAAAAAATTAAAAAAAATAAAATAAAAAAATAAAACATCCTAGAAGATAACATAAGAAAAAAACCTAGATGATCTTGAGCATAGTGATGACTAGTTAGATATAACACCAAAGGCATGGTCCACGAAGTAAATAATTAATAAACTAGACTTCATTAAAATTAAAAAAAAATTCTACACTGTGAAGGATAACATCAAGTGAGTAAAAGACAAACTATAGACTGGGAGAATATATTTGCAAAAGACACATTTAATAAAGGACTATTATTCAAAATATACAAAGAACTCCTGAAACTCAACAATAAGCAAACAACCTGATTAAATAATGGGCCAAAGACCTTAACAAACACTTCATCAAAGACATACATATGGCAAATGAGCATACAAAAAGATGTTCTACACTTCATGTCTTCAGGGAAATGTCCAGTAAAGTGAGATATCATTCCACACTTATTAGAATGGCCCACATCTGAAAACTGACAACACCAAATATTGATGAGGATGTGGATCAGTAGGAACTCTCATTAATTGGTGGTGGTAATGCAAAATAGTACAGCCACTTTATTGGTAAGTGTTTATTTAAATTCCGGTTAGTTAACATATAGTGTAATATTAGTTTCACATGTACAATATAGTGATTCAACACTTCCATACAATACCCAGTGCTCATCACAAGTGCATTCCTTAATCCCCATCACCTATTTAACCCATCCTCCCACCCCCTCCTCTCTAGTAACCACCAGTTTGTTCTTTATGGTTAAGAGTCTGTTTCTTGGTTTCTCTCTCTCTCTCTCTTCCCTCCCCCATATGAGTGAAATAATATAGTATTTGCCTTTCTCTGACTGACTTATTTCACTTAACATAATACTCTCTAGCTTCATCCATGGCAAGATTTCATTCTATTTTACTGCTGAGTAACATCTTCTTTACCCATTCATCAATTGATGGACACTTGGACTGCTTCCATAATTTGGCTATTTCAGCCACTTTCAAGACAGTTTGGCAGTTTCTTACAAAAGTTAACATACTCTTATCATATAATCCAGCAATTGTGCCCTTTGGTATTTACACAAAGGAGTTGAAAACTTATGTCCACAGCAAAACCTGCTTATGTAGGCTTATTCATAACTGCAAAAACTTGGAAGCAACCAAAATGTCCTTCAGGAAATGAATGAATACATAAACTGTGGTTCATTCAGACAAACGAAATATTATTCAGAGATAAAAAGAAACTGTCAAGTGATGAAAAGACAAGAAGGAATCTTAAATTCATATTACTAAATGAAAGAAGCCAATTTGAAAAGCCTACATACTATGTGATTCCAACTATATGACATTTTATCATGAACTAGTGTTGAATAACTCTTACCAATTAGTAGGAAAGGAGATATAGTCAATAAAAACATGGGTCCAAGATCCAAACAAAGATCCACAAAATAGCATATCTAATGGCTAATGAGTATGTGAAAAAGTTTATCATCATCTGAGAGAAATAAGTAAAGGAAAACCAACCAAGTGCTATGCACTTACACATACAGAAGAATGGCTAAAATTGGAAAAATGGGGACCAACTAGAATTTTCATACAATACTTCTGGAATATAATTTTAGTATAAATACTTTGTAAAAGTATTGTGTCAATCATCAGTAAAAGATAAACATATGAATAACTTCAGTTAAAACAATCCTACCTCTTAGGATACCCCTGAATAATGAATGCATATGTAAATACAAATTTTAGCAGTTTTTTTCATAATGTCCATATATGTTAGAATAGAAACACAAATTGTACTTCGATATACTGTGGGGCCACTGAAGTGGGATTCAAGATTTGAATCATACATCAAACTCATAAGATCCAAGAAGGCTTATTTAACTCCAGTGTGAAACAGATCAGTGAGCACAGGAGTATACATACAAGCAATGCCATGCATTACTGATTCACACCCAGATTCATTTTTCAATGTCCCCAGCCACTGTACACATGATATGTTTTGCTGTAAGTTTAGCCCAAAGCTGATGATATGCGTATGCATCAAAGCAGCATAAAAGAGATACCACGTATATGGTGCTATAGCTTAAATACCCTGTAAGGTTAAGAGACTAGTTCCTTTTCCTTAATGTGATGTTAGTCTACATGTTGCAAGTTACATAATAAAATAAGCCTATCAGCCAAGGTCACAGCCTAAAGAACATTCTTTGAATAGTAGTCAGCACATGGCAGGCTCTGCAGAGCATGACCTATTTTTAGAGTAGATGTCGCAAGATGTTTGAATAAGAGCAAAACTTCAGGCTAGATAATGCAATATGATCAGCTGTTAACCCATTCCTTGCCAGGCCATCCTTTAGCCCCCATTCACATATGCTTGTCATATAACCCCTGGGTGTGATAGAAATTATATATATGTGTGTACACAAATATATATAATTATATACATAATTGTGTGCATATATATGATTA
Organism: Lynx canadensis; assembly: GCF_007474595.2. Classification (NCBI taxonomy): domain Eukaryota; kingdom Metazoa; phylum Chordata; class Mammalia; order Carnivora; family Felidae; genus Lynx; species Lynx canadensis. The sequence continues at coordinate 48,043,926 of NC_044307.1, forward strand.
ATCATATATGATACATATAGAATTATATGTATATATATATCATATATATATAATTATATTAAAGCATTTTCTCATTATTTTGTAGATACAAGCAAGCACACAAAGACTCCAATAACTGTCATGATAAGAATAGAATAAAAATCATCTGATGATATAAGGAATATATTAAAAACACAAGACAAAACAAATAGAAGTTAATGGTAACCATAACACTACAACATAGTAACTATAGCTATGATTATGATTATGTTTATGATTATTACTGCTGCAGGGTACAAGGACTTATCTTACACTTTCTCCTTAAAGTCATTCCCCTCTATCCTACCCTTTGGAGTATTCTTCTCAAAGGACTGGTTAAGCACTTGAGGTATTTTTATTGTAAGAAATCTGTCAATAAACAGAAAAGTACAATTAATATAAGAAGTTACAAGGACTCCATAATAACTCAAATCCCTTACAACCATTTTCACTAATTCAGGGATAACACATACCTTCCATCTTTTCAACTCTTTCCCCACTCTTGACTCTCCTCAAAGAATGCTTTTTTTTTTTAATTTTTTTTTCAACGTTTATTTATTTTTTGGGGGACAGAGAGAGACAGAGCATGAACGGAGGAGGGGCAGAGAGAGAGGGAGACACAGAATCGGAAACAGGCTCCAGGCTCTGAGCCACCAGCCCAGAGCCTGACGCGGGGCTCGAACTCACGGACCGCGAGATCGTGACCTGGCTGAAGTCGGACGCTTAACCGACTGCGCCACCCAGGCGCCTCAAAGAGTGCTTTATATACATCACCAATCATTTACAACATGCTTGCCACACTCAGTATAGAATTGCCCCCCGAAATCTCATTTAACACAGTGTCCCACCATGGACTTTTCTTCTCTACTATTTCTATTCCTGAATTAAAAGTCCCACTCTGTATTCTTCTCTTTTTTCCAAGCAGACACAAGGTTCATGAATGATCCGGACTGAAATATATTTTATTTAGTTTTTTATTCATTATAGACATGTATGGACAGAAATACTAGGCCGTGAATGAAGTAATAGAGATAATGAAGTAATAAGAAGATTTAGTTAGTGTTGGCCTTTTTTTTTAAATGTTTTATTCATTTTTTGAGAGACAGAGGGAGACAGGGTGTGAGTGGGGGAAGAGTGTGCTGAGCTGTCAGCACAGAGCCCAATGAGGGGCTTGAACCCACAAACCAACTGTGAAATCATGACCTGAGCTGAAGTCGGATGCTCAATGACTGAGCCACCCAGGCGCCCTTTGTTGGTGTTTTTTGTGAATGAGTCTCTTCAATTACTCGACAGGGTCGCATTCTTTCAAGCAGCAAAGAGTTTCAGGTCTTGCACAGTACGACATCTTAAATTCATTTTCACCACATTGATTTTTACATTGACCATTAAGCTTTATACAGGCTTTCCATGGATCAAAAACATCATAGTGCTCTTTAATTCTAGCTGAAAGAAGGCAAAAATGGATGGAGTTAAAAATTAACGTAAGAAATGTCAACATTTAAAAGAAGATACACAAAGAAGCACTGACCACAGAGGGAAGAAAAAGGAGAGGGATTCACCTGTTTTTTTCATTGAAATCTTTCTGTCCCTATATATAACAGAGAAAACCAAGGACATCAGCCAGTGTCCAATTCCTAAACTAGATGTCCCACCCCTACACATTTCAATTGATCAAGTAGTGACTCAATAGGGGATATCTGGAGAGCCTGAAATGTATTAATACCTTCTATCTCTCTTGCTTATCCTCACTGAATATGAGTGGGCCAATCTCCATCTTCTGTCTCATTAATTATTCATGTTTAATTCTGTTCTGTGAATTTTCCTCCTCAAGACTTCATTGTTCATTGAAACTTGACTTCAATGGTTCTAAAGTACTAAAATATACTGTTTTTTTTTTAATTTTATTAAATATCCCAACTATTCTTTGATCTACACCCCACCTTCACTCCCAGGAGATGTTCACCTAAAAACAGACAATTTGGAAGATTAACATAATGAACAGAAAATAAATAAACAAAAGAGATGAACATAGTTAAGATTTCAGCAAGTCTCTTAACTTTTCAGTACTACTTTTCATTTTCTCCCCTACTATAGTTTCTGAAGCTATAGAAAGTTTAAAATTTTTCACTCTTTCACTTTGCACTGTATTTGCTTTGATTTTGTAACTTCAAAAATCATGAGGAATGAGATAAGGATCCAATGTCTCTGTTACTTATAGAAGTTCTGGAATGCAGGTGAAGGTTTACATTTATTCCCTGTGTCTCCCAAAACAAAATTATAAGTAAATGGTGTAGATTAACAAGGAATCAGGTTTTAGCTCATTATAATAAATTCCTTCTTAACATTTAAAGCTTTCATAGTGATCATGAAATACCTTACCAAAGAAATACATATCTATCATCCTGGGTAAATATAATTAGGCCCTACTGGACATATTTTAGAAGATCAGCCAGAATCGGTGAGTCATTGTCACTGATGTTTATAGACATGCTTTCATCCCAGAGACCTTTTAATTATAAAATTAAGCAAACCCTCGTCCATTTTTTTCCAGTAAAATATTTTATACGGGTTTTATATATTATGTATATTTTAAATAAAGTAGAAATACTACCCTTATGGTATTCTTTTTATTCATCTATTATAATTTTGATGACCATATAGGTTATTTGCCATTAATTATCAATTATTTGCTATTAATATTCCTGTATTCTTTCTTGGAGCACACGCAACAGTCTTCTGTTGGGTAGATATATTCACAATGGAAATCCTAGATCATAGAATACACATGTCTTCATCTATAATAGCTTATTAAAAATCATTTTCCAAAAGGGTCCTATCAGTTTCACTCTGCTCAGTAGTGTATGAAAATTCTTGCTGTTCCATTTGCATTACCATACTTTGCATTATCTAACTATAAAAATTTTAAACATTATTTGAATGTGTGGTGGTGTAATATCATGGTTTAAATTTGCATTTTCCTGATTGCTAATGAGGATAATAAGCACTTTAAGTAGGTTTGTATATCCACTTTTACAAATTACCTAAGTCTTTTTTTCCCATATTTCTACTGGATTTTCTTTTTCTTTTGATTTATCAGAATTCTTTATAAATTTCAGATACAAGCACTTTGCCAGTTTTAAATGTTGTAATTTTAATATTCCATTCTATGGCTTGGCCCAGCTGATATAAAGAACTGAGGGAACTTTTTACATGAGGTGTTAATCAAGTAGTGCTACAGCTAAGAGAGAAGAACCTTAGAAGGTTGTGAGTCTTAAAGTCTAAGTTTGAGATGAAGATGATCAGAGATAATGTACATTATCTCTGTATATTAGTGTAACTCTGTAATGAATCTAAATTAAATTATTTTCATGTTAAAAATAATGTAATTGTCTAAGTTCATATAAATGCAGGTATAGGTAGAGAAATATTGATAGATATATAGAGAAGTAAAAATAGACACTTAGAGATAGAGATGTGTAGGTAAATCAATTTATATGACAACCAGGGTAATTTTGACTTTGAGGAGTAAGCACTCCAGAACTGCAGATTATAAACCACGGGAAAATTTAAACCTATGCATGTCCAGTCATAGTGAATAAGTGTGATTTTTTTTATTGTTTTACATTTAAATAAATGTAGACTTTTCCCCTTATACACATTGTTAACAATATCTGATAGCCAAAGGCGTGCCATTTATTTATTTTTTTAGTGTCTCAAAACAGCAGCTGTTACTGAATACACATAACTGCAATGAAGGATACATCTACTTTCTTTATACGATAATCAAAGTGAAGTGGGATACAACCAAATGTAACAACAAATAGAATAACAAAAGAACAAGTTATTTTTCTATACAGTTTAAATATTATATCACAAATCTGAGTACAGTCTGACTTAGCTAATGTCACCTCATCTTCAGAGAATAATCCTCAAATTTGGTCAGGCAAATCAGCAATTTCTTACATACTTCTGTCCTTTTTGCTTGTTTTCCAAATATCCTTGTCTTCCTTTTTTTTCTCTTTCTGCTCTCTAAATATTTCTTGATTTTCTTCTCTCCCTCTATCCATTTATTAATTAAATAAATGTTAACTGAGCACCTACTCCAAATATATATGTATACATATGTGTGGTATAGGCCTACCGTGACAGGCTTCAGCAATGACATAGTGTCCAAAAACAAAATGAAACATAACAAGAAGACAAAACACGTGACCCATGTATAAAATAATTTGACCAATGACTTCATCACTAGGTCTTTGTCTGAACACCATTACAAAGATAACTCTCTTTCTTTGCCTTCCCATAGAAATTTATTTGTATCACTCTCATGGTGTGATGACATTCTACAACATTCTACAATGTTTATAACATTCTAACTTGAGAAGACACTTTGCCAAGTGATATTCTAAATCATAATTGAGATAAAGACTAAAATAGAGAAGAATTCCTTTTTTAAATAAATCCCTAACACTTAGTCTGGACTTTTCATGTTCAATTGCCTTTTCAAGTTATCTTAATTACACCATCCTTGAAATTAATAAGAATATCTTAATTACTCTTTCTATCTAACAATATATTTTGTGTATCCAAAGATTCCAGGCTTATGGGCAATGAATAGTGGTGACTGATAAAAAGAAATTTTGCCAGCTGTCACATAGAGGGAAATTAAGACAACAATCTGACTCAAGCATAGTGGCATCGACAACATGTTTTAAAATATTTAGGATGCTGGAAGCAATGATTGGAGAATGTTTCCTCTTGGAAATATAAGAACATCTGTCTAGATAGAGTTTCATAAAAAATAAGACCCTGTGACTTTAAAATGAGACTTCTTTCGCATTCTGACCATAAAATTCAACTTTCATAAAACTAGTAGTTTAAAGACAAGAAGAGCTAGGAAAATGGGGAGTAGGACAGAGAACATACTTAGGATATTTCCTCCATTTCTTTTGATAGATAGTGATTAAATTGTGCAAGTTATAATTCTACTTGTTTTATTTTACCTGCTTTGTTTTCCTTTGTACTGTATTCTGCCTTTTCAGATATTGTGGAAGAATTATGTATCTCTGAGTATAGTTTTTCAAACCTTTTAGTACATATGATCATTGATAATGGCATAGAAGGGGTAACAGGTTGGTCACAGCCCACTGCAAAAGAAAAAAAAATACTTTAAAAGCATACAAAAAGAGTATTTTCCAAAATTAGAACAATAATGTATTTCTCTTTATTTCATGGTTCTGCATACTATAAGAGGTTTTTAAAGATGATAAGCTTGTAGAATATACTTCTTTAAAATTTGATTGAATAAGTCAATGAATGACTTAATCATTATCTCACATGATTATTGCAAGGAGCAATAAATTAATAAGGGCAAAAGGCAGAACAGATGCTAGCTATTAAAATCATTACTATTAAGAAAAAAGCATCAGTGCAAATTTAAATTGATGTAATTCTAAAGAATATCTCAGAAAATTTCTAGGAATAGAAAGAATTTTAGTGACCATGTTCTAATAAATTTTTACAAAGATGATGAAGGAAAAAATTATTCGCATTTAAATTAACTCCAATTCCTTGAGTTATGCTATCAATTGAAGTTTAGCTCTCTTTTGATGAGAAATTGTCAGTTAAAAAATTATTTCTGTTTGAGTGTCAGAGCAGAGTAGCAGTAAGAGAAGGGAATACTATAGGTTTACTTTATGGTGATCTCCACTTATCTCAATAATGACAGATATCTTGGTGACCCAGGAAATTAGCAAAATAAAGAAGAATTTAAATGGAAGAGGGCAGATGCACCGCTAGTCTTTGGACTTCCAGCAAGCTATGTAACCTCACTTACCTTCTGCTATCAATACTATCAATGTGAAAGGAATAATTTCCAACCATACATTCATTCTGTTCTCAAATTTTTTCAAATCTACTCGTATATTAAATTTAGTAGAATTTGAGTATTAAAAAACAACACATTTTGAGGATTGATTAAATCATGGTAGTGCTATTTTTTTCCAATGGCTTATATAGACATATATATATATGATATGTAGTACATATATGTATAAATATATATAATGTATGTAATATATATATAATTTCATGTAATCAGAGTGAATCATAACCTTTACTAGGCAATTGTTTTTGAAAAATTATTCAAATATTTTCTCCATCTGGGGCTGTAAATAAATATAATATGATTTTGCTGATAGTATTAATATAATTATTATATAATGTTAATGATATTTACTTAAAAAATCCTGACACCAACCCCCCACTCCACTTAGTGCCGACCCCTGTGGCAATAACATTTATGTTACCTGGTATACTGAAGATACCAAAGGACAAAATAGAGAAAGAAAAAAGGATCTCCATTGTAAATGATTTCTTAGGAGAACACAGTTCACAGATCTTCTGTCTTAACTCAGGTATTGCTGAAATAAGGAATAAAGAATCCTTCTGCACAGTCTTGATTACTGAGGCTTATTAAGAGTAAGAACATTTCTGTTCTTGGTTGAATGTTCAAAGGGATAGTGGATAGAAAAAGCTGGTGCATTACCACACACACATAAAATGCTATCTACTGATTTCTCCTGAGGCCAGTGTCTCTAAGAAACTTTAACAGTTTCTAGATTATGGGTATAAGTTGCTAAGTGGCCAAGTTTGAAAATAACCTTCTGTTATTCATGAGATATTGCAAGAATATGTGTTTCATATAACCACATTTATCATTTTAGTGTTCCCAATACAAGAATCTCAGTGCAAAGAAAAATCCAAAACAGAATTTTAGACTGATATTACCATTGAGAATATTTAATTCTATACATAAAAGTACTGAGATCCAGAGTTGTCAGGTGATTTCATAATCCGTAACATTTTTATTTAAAATAAATTTTAACATAAATAATGACAATTAACTGACTTGTTTGAAAATTACCTTATCTAGCTTAGTTGTACCTTTAAGAAAGGTGTGCACTCTCAAGTAAGTTTCAAATAAAAAATGCATATCCTATGTTAAAAAGTCAAAGTGCATTTCTATTTTTTTCTGTGTAGCTTGGAGTTATTTCTGAGGTCATCCATATGTTTTCCATGATTTATTACAGCAGATATTGGAGAAGAGCAGCTGAAAGTTTTTCCTCAGATCCCATAAGCAAACATTAGGAGCAACAGTCCATTGATTCTCTCTTATTACACCCAAATAAGGCACTCAGAATATGGGTATAAAAGAGTCCCAGTGAACATTAGCCATACTTATTCTATAGCGGTAAAGGTGTTTACTATCAAAACATGCATAGATATTTAGAATCTTAGCAAAGCTTCCTGAACAAAGTAATAGACATTATTCAAGAAGTGTTTCCTTCCATACCCAATTTCTTCACTCTCAAAATATGAATTTAAAATTAAGGACTTAGAAAGTTAAATATTTGCTGGTAAGCACATAATTGAGAATTTTGCCATCATCTGACATAGAGGAAGACCATTTATAACTGTCTCAACATAAGATGAATTCAACAGAAATTAATCAAATACTTATCAATGTGTCTATTAATGCTCTAGTTACTGTAATATAACTGTGAAAAAGATAGATTTGATTATTGTGGATGAGAATTAGAATTAGTTGAGATACTACAACTAAATTTCAAGTTTTATTAAAAATAAATTATTGGGTACCTTCTCTGTTATCAAAATACCTATGAATAAACCCCAGAAAAAGAGCAGAGAAGAAAGGTCTCTCATTGATTTTCTCTATTCTATTCCTTTCCAAAGTTAGGACAAAAGTGCAATATTGTTACCTCCAAAGACTGAAGCCAATTAGAAATTTATTTTGGATATCTCATTTGTTAAATATGAAGAAAAAAACAGAAAAATGAAAATATTGCTGACTCACTCAGGATAATTTTTGACTCACTTCTAACCTCATGGAGAATATGGAAACCACTCCCTTTTTTGAGCACTGTCTCAGTCTTTCACTCTGGATGCCCAACACGTTAAACACATTCTACATAATCTACCTCATGAAGTAGAACTAAACTATCCTTTTCAACACTTATTATCTGAAAATGAGAGTACATATCATTTAAATTGTTTTTGTTTTACAGATATAAAGAATTTTAAATCATAGACAACTTGATAGCTTAGGAATGCTTGGATTCATTGGTCACCCTTCTGTGATCACCTTGTCGTCATTCCAGATTTTTAGGAAACAGATAATAAGACCTGGTCACTGTCTTGAGAAACTCAAATTATTTTTTAAAAGACATTCACAGAAATATATGACAAATCAATAAGGAAAATGTCATAAAAGTTGTATGAAAACAATTTTTATGTATGTTCTAAGTGTAGTTTTTCCTTCCAATACCACAAAGTTCAACATAGAAGATCACATATAATGTTTCTGGATTAGGGGTTTTGTGGATCTAATAAGGAAACCTAAGTCGTGTGTGAGTCACCTGAAGAAAGTATTTTACCTTGTTTCAATTTCTCTTCATTTCCTAATTTCACTCTTTAAATTTTGGAGAAGCAAATTATTATTGCTACTCTACAACATGTATGTTTATCAAAAACCACACTGGGGCACCTGGGTGGCTCCGTCTGTTAAGTGTCCAACTCTCGACTTCAGCTCAGGTTATGATATCACAATTCATTAGTTCAAGTCCTGCCTCAGGCTCTGAGCTGACATTGCATAGCCTGCTTAGGATTCTGCCTCTATCACTCTCTCATCCCTTCCCTCTCTCTCTCTCTCTCTCTCGCTCACTCTTTCTTAAAATAAATAAATAAACTTAAAAAAGAAACCCACCATCTTGGATAGTAAAAGTGTACAAAAGGTGTATATTTTGTCAATTCAATTGGCAGGGGTCATCTACACTGCTGAGCTAAAAAGATTTCCAAGGCCAATTCTATGTTCAGTGGGGAAAGAGTGTTATAACTGAATGGTGAGGTATATCAAACATCCCAGGCAAAGAGAGTTGCTAAGGAAATATCAGATATTTACTGTCTCTAAACAAATGATGTGAAATGCACAGTATTGTAAAATATTGGTAACTTTCACATATGTTATTATTTTCTCTGATTATCTACTGTGATAATTGGTAAAACTTCTAAAAGGAAAGCAATATAAGTTCTAGTATTTAAAGCAAGCTGCTTTACCAGTATTTTAAGGAGGGTAATCCTAAGGGGTAAGTAGTGAGAGACTCCTTTTTGGAGAAAATGAGTAGATTAGAAGGAAAGAAAAGAAAGAATGGAAAGCTTACCTGTACAGAAGAAGTGACCTTATAACTTAGTTTATTAAAAAATCCTAGCAATCCCAAACATTTAATTACTTTAATAGATTGTTAGAAATGTACTCTTTGTCCCATACCAAAAATTTTGCTACACTCTCATTGGATATCTCTTAAAATTGAAATATATTTTTCTCATGTAGGCATATACAAACTTAGATATATACTGTATATGCAATCTATTTGCCAGGCCAACACTACTATTTTCTCTCAATTCTCTCTAAAATGGGAATCAGCAAATCTTTTCTTCTCTGCTTCTCTGTTTGATTTCAGATCCACTCCCTTTCTTCTGATTCCTTCCTTCTGAGATCTCTTTTTCTAGTTCTTAGCCTTGACAAGATAACCCCTTAAGCTTAATAGTTACTTGAATCCATAAAGTGCTTAATTAGCCAGTCAGCTGCAAGTGGATTATTCTCCCATCTCTATTAATCTAAGTGTAAATGTCCTATTGGGGAGCTCACCAAAAAATGGTCATTGCAGTTAAAATATCTCATCTGAAGGTTTACTTCTGTTTCAGATGTCTATTCATGGGTTAAGTTTTTCCATATAGTTTCTTCTGCATGAATGCCCTTCCAACCCTTATTCCATTGGCTAATTTCAATTATTTCCTTCTTCACAGCACAGGTATCATGTTTTTTATCAGTGATCACCATTTCTTCTAGAAATTACATTCATCTTCTTATCTAGGTGGGACTAGTTTAATCCTACTATTTCATAGATGTTCAGCCAACGTATTCTAATTGACTTCTAAGAGTTGCACTTTTGGGACTCCTGGATGGCTCAGTCAGTACAACATGAGACTCTGGAACATTGGGTTGTAGGTTCAAGCCCCATTGTGGGTGTAGAGATTACTTTAAAATAAACTCTAAAAAATTTAAAATGAAAACAATAACAATAAAATGAGAGTTCCACTTTTGCTTTTTATTTGCAAGACTTGAATTTTGAAAAAATACATTATAAGTTGTCTAAAATAAATACTGTTCAATTGCTCAGCATTGTCTACCACATAAATGTTTCTGAGTGTCATTTGAAAAAATAGCTAGGAGCTTCTGATGACGAACTTTCCTGTGGGAATCATGTATTCTGTTCATATGGCAAATCAGAGAATACTTCAACTCTCTTTGGGTGGTTAACTAATATGTACATTCTTCAACCGCCTCATCCCTTACTCAAGAATACTGGGGAATTCACATGCTTTGCCTTAATTGTATTATTTTACCGCTATTTCTAAGCATTTTGAATAAAACATGTTTCAAATTAACTTCTAAACATTATCAAACTGGAATTTTTGGTTGGGAACCCTAAGGAACCGATACTTCGGTAAGAGAGTTTGGGGAAGAATACTACGGATGCTCAGAGTGTTGGTGAGGACAGACTGGGGAAGCGTGAGCTACAGGGCAAAGGTCATTCCTCCCTCTTTTAACTCATCTCCTCAAATAGAAATATCCCAAGAATTAAAGTACTGTGAAGAAGTTGCTCAAAGTTCCTGACTCTTAGGGAAAAACTAATTATATCAAGTGTCCTTCTTTCCCACTTTGTTTCACTTCTTACTCCCATTTTATGCTCCCTGTCTCACATTTGGGTTTAACAAATTATAAATAAAATAAAACTCCAAACAGGTAGTGGTTTTTCTTTTCTATTCAATCTCCATATACTAGTCAATTCTCCTACTTCAGCATTGTCCCAGTCATAAGAATATGTGAACATCTCTGTCTAGAGACCCAGGTCAAGTAGATCTAAACTGTTTTATGAATTAATTTAGCAGAGAGATTCTAGTGAGACTTGCCTTTCAGAATTAGACTTTTTTCCATATTTTGATTCACCTATGGGCAATACGACTTCCTATAGCTGATTCCATATCAAATAGAAAATTTTTTCTGCAATACCTTCCATGTAATTAATTCTGCCTGTCTTCTGTATTATGTCTTGAAAGGAGAACTAAACTGCAGACATTTGATGTTTATGTATGAATGCTATTCCTGAATGGCTCAAGCATGTATATTCCATTTTGTTTTCCTTTGTTAATTATAGAAATTCATGAACAGAGTAGTAGTCTTTAGTGGAAGTTTTAAGAAAGCTTTAAGAAAGATACTGAATTCTGGGTGCATAAGTCTGTCTATATATCTATATCTATATCTATCTATCTATCTATCTAATCACTCATAGCTCTGCATCATCTTAATTTCTTAAATTCACCTCAGCTAATATACAGCCTGAGTTTTGGTTTTACAGTAAACAATTCTAATTTATTCTTTGCCCCAGTGATTATTAAATTGTCCATAGTTTTCTCTTGCATACCTTCCACAAGTCCAAGCCACAATAATGGTACTCTTTGCTTTTGGCTAAAATAAGAAAAGAAAGGCTGGGATTAAAATCCAGCTATGACTGGAGCACCTGGGTGGCTCAGTAGGTTAAGCCCCCAACTCTTGATATTGGCTCAGGTCATGATCTCACGGTTGCTGAGATTGAGCCCCACATTGTGGGGCTCCACACTGAGAGCACAGAGTCTTCTTGGGATTCTCTCTCTCTGCCCCTCCCCCACTAGCACACATATTTTATCTCTCTCTCAAAATAAATAAATAAACTTAAAAAAATCCAGCTATGGCAAGCACACTCCCAAAATAAAATAGGCCAAGAACCACCAGAAAGCAACATGCCAATGGAAAAAAACGCTATACTACCATCTTGGAAATTTTTATTTCTTGCTGTATGTATTCTACTATCTGCCAAACACTGATCAGGCTTTGTGAAACTATAGTGGCCAGAACCTAGGTCCTGCTATTATGGACCTTGCTCAATCAAATCCTTTGACAACCTTGTTTGAGAGCTGTCATAAAAATTATTGTCATCTCCTTTGTTTTCCCATGTTATTTACTCTGAACAATTCATATGTAATTTACAGCAATGCAATCTGAGAGAGAATTCCTCTAAATGATATCCTAACCTTAATTCAGTTAAGGGGGCCAGAACACGGAAAAATTCTTCACAAACTAAGTCTTCCAGAAATTTAGGTTTTTCTCACTCCCTTTTATTTTATTCTTTCAAGCTATCATCTTTACCCCATCCTCAGTTATCAAAAATATCCTGACAATGCTTTCAATACATGTGTATTCTTAGACTACACAAGAGATATATCAGGGTCATAAAAATGTTGACTGGTAGCAAGGTATCTTGCCATCCAAAATGTGAAGGGGTAGGAGTAAACCAGTACTTCATTCCTAGTCATATTAGCACTGAATGTACTGAGATAAACAACCATAAAAATAATAACCAAGAAATTGTTCTTCTAGAAAAAATATTATGGTTAGAAAACAAAACATGACTTCATCATAAACTGATATTTGACTTAGGAAAGAGATTCAAAATTACACATTGCACAGGACATTCCTTACTATATAACCAGAGATGTGAGGAGACAGAAAGGTAAGCATAAAATACGTGCTTAATACAGGAGTACCGATGCATAGGGGCACTTGTATCCCAATGTTTATAGCAGCACTCTCAACAATAGCCAAATTATGGAAAGAGCCTAAATGTTCATCAACTGATGAATGGATAAAGAAATTGTGATGGGCAGTGGGAGCGAGGGGAAGGTGGGTGATGGATATTGAGGAGGGCACCTTTTGGGATGAGCACTGGGTGTTGTATGGAAACCAATTTGACAATAAACTTCATATATTGAAAAAAAAGAAATTGTGGTTTATATACACAATGGAATACTATGTGGCAATGAGAAAGAATGAAATATGGCCCTTTGTAGCAACGTGGATGGAACTGGAGACTGTGATGCTAAGTGAAATAAGCCATACAGAGAAAGATACCATATGGTTTCACTCTTATGTGGATCCTGAGAAACTTAACAGAAACCCATGGGGGAGGGGAAGGAAAAAAAAAAGAGGTTAGAGTGGGAGAGGGCCAAAGCATAAGAGACTCTTAAAAACTGAGAACAAACTGAGGGTTGATGGGGGGTGGGAGGGAGGAGAGGGTGGATGATGGGTATTGAAGAGGGCATCTTTTGGGATGAGCACTGGGTGTTGTATGGAAACCAATTTGACAATAAATTTCATATATTAAAAAAATAAAATAAAATAAGATAAAATGCATGCTTAATATATTTACCTTTGATCCAACTGAACAAAAATGAACTACTAATATATTACAATGCACAAGACATCTTAATAATTTAAGTCTTTGTGTATTTTTGCTATATTACACATGAGGAAACATTTTAGAAGAAATATATATCTCTTAATTTTACTTTTTATACTTCAATATCTATTTTGTGGTCAAGAATTTTCTTGTCAACAGAATGGCAACAGTTTTCTAAAAGTTTAGTGTGAGTCCACTGTGAAGGAAATTCTTTTATTTGAAAGTATAGGAAAAGGTGCTTGTAAAAATAATAACACTTTGTCTTCATCTTTCATTAATATCTCTTTGTCCTTTGCTTAAAAATAAAAAGTCTAGGGGCGCCTGGGTGGCTCAGTCAGTAAAAGTCTGACTTCAGTCAGATGAGGTCATGATCTCCCGGTTCGTGGGTTTGAGCCCCGTGTCAAGCTCTGTGCTTGGAGCCTGGAACCTCCTTTGGATTCTGTTTGTCTCTCTCTCTCTCTCTGCCCCTCACTCACTCACACTCTCTTGTCTCTCAAAATAAATAAATGTAAAAAATAATAAATAAATAAATAAATAGCCTACAGTACCCATTTCTTTGAGAGTATGTTGAATGAATAAATAAATGCATGAATGATTTGTTTACAAATAGACAAATGTCTAGTGAAGAAATAGTGAGCTAATATACAGAAAATGTTTAAAAGAGTATTTAATACATGTTAGTTAATTTATCATTATTATAGATATGATGGTCAATAATATCTTTTTTGGATATTTTTATAGCTAGAAAGAAACTTAATGACTAAACATTGAGTACTGAGATTTCTAAAAAAAAATAAAGAGAAAATTATTCTCCTGTTACACAGTCAGAAGTAAGTTAGTAATAAATTATCAGCGAAAATCGAATGGTGTTTGAATAGAATGCAGGATATATAATTCACCTACCAGTCAAAGTAGGAATAGTTAACTTTTGATTTACTTTATTCTGAAGTTTTACGATTTCAATAGGCTTTTGTGTATGTGTGTGTATGTGTATTTGTCCCAGACAAAGCAGTAAAGAAAAGGTCAGATGAGGATCTAGTTTCAGTTCTAACATAGTAAATTATGTGGTTTTAAGGACATCACTTTACTTAACTTGTGTTTTCTATTTCATGTACAAGATGAAGAGCCTAACATAGAAGATTTATAAGATTCTATCCAGCCTCAAACATGTTTTTCTACCTACACACTATTAATTCTTGCCTACATATTAAATACACTTCTTTCTATATTCAGAATATTAATCTTAATCTACGTATGAAATATATTTTGCTATATTCAGAATATTAATCCTTACCTACATATTAAATACATTTTTCCATATCCAGATCATTAATTCTTAAATACAGATTGTATATAAATTGATTGTATGTAGACTCATATATCATTGAGTTACTGGAACTGTGTCACTCCATTTTCTAATTTGATATTATAGTAATGAATTTATGCAGCCCTTGTCATTACAAAGACATTTACTTAAAAATACTGTCCTTAAGGAATAACATATCTAATTTTAGCACATTTGAGACATAGGATTTGATATTTCCTTAGGAAAGAAAACTCAAACTAAAAATATACTTTGGGATAATATATTTGCATTCAAAAACAATCTCATGTTTTGAAAACAGTAATGACAAGTAAAATTTACAGACTCTTAGTAGAAATGCTCTGTCTCCAATTCCCAAATAGTAGAGTTGGCTCAAGTATCCTACAAATCTGAAATAGTTTATTGGCAATAATGTGAAGGAGAAGACGGAGATTAATACTAAGTCAAAAATATGGTTAATGCAGAATGTTAAAGAATATAACCAAATGTTTTCTCAGTCAAGGTACAGAGATCTTCATTAGTGAATTCTGAATAAATGTTTCCTGATGATAATGATTATACTAACAAACAAATCCTATAATATTAGTGCTTATATTACATTTTATATATAAAATTCATGATCCCTACTCCATTTCAGTATTGTAAATGAGTCCACTAAAAAATTCTATACTGCCTGGTGTAATTATTGAGAAATAAAGAAAAAAGGGAGTTTTACAAATTTTACAGTTACAAAGGATGTACATTTAAATTCTTAAGACCTCAAATTTTAAAATTATACTACAACAATTTAATTGGTCCTTGAATAGGTACTTTATAATCTTAATATCAGAATGTTGAATCTTAATGTTCAGAGACATCCGAATCATAATTTAGAGTTTGAAGCATTGTAAAAAAACACTTAATATTATAGATGAAGACTCTAAAAACCAAAGAGGTTAGGTGATGTATTGTAACATATATTCTTTATAACTTATTAAAAGTAGAGACTCGCCAATGATTTTGTAAGTCTATCTAGCCAACTTTGGATTATTTTTATAACCATTCCTAAAATAGATCTTATGACAAATAATAGGCATTTCATTTTTTAAACCAAATTCTATGACTGTAACTTTTTCTAATCAAAATAACTTCTAATATACTCTGTAAAATTTCTACAGGCTATTATATAAAGATTTATCTCCAGTCCTCAGATACTGGTACTGAAAGCAGAGATCAATTACTTCTTTCACAACACTTCAAGAGTGCCTGGAATGTGGGAATCAGCCATAAGTGTCTCAATAATCTTTACTCATGTTTGCTATTCAGAAGCAAGACAATTATTACACTGGTGGCATAGTGGTGAGCATAAGCTACCTTCCAGAAGCAACACAATTATTAATCACAGTGTCATAGAACTGTAATACAGGATAATTCAGTAAATAACTTCAGGATGTCTAAATATTCTAGACAGATTCACTGATAACCACTGAGGTGAAGCTGTTTACTCAAGGATTGATTCCCTCTTCAATCAATTTTTTCCCATATAATATAGGAATAAACACTTCAAGAACTTAAATTTAGTACTTGAAATTTGATCATGACACATTTTCTTGCTGAGAAATAAACGATGTAGAATGTTCACATCAATTCCCATGAAGATGACATTTCAGCCTGTTTCTAAGTAAAATTTGTGTATCTGGGTCTGCTTAAAGCCTACAGTAAACAACATAGAGAATTTAATTTTGTTATGAATAAGAATTATTGTCAATGTGAGTCACCAAACCCATGAGCAAATCAATGACAACATCCTTTTGGTATCAGAACTCCTAACTATGGATAAGATGAATAGAGAAGATCATTTCATTGATTTTTTTTTCTCCTATTCCTTTCCAAAGAGATATCAAATATGATTATTCCTTTACTCAAAGACTGCAGCCAATTAGAATATCTGTTTTTGAACCTACATTTACCAAGTTGGAAAGGGGAAAAATGGCAAAAAAAATGTTAATGCTGATTCACTAGGTTTTATAAACTACTCTTAAATCCATGAAAAACATGGAAATTGTTTTGTAATCTTATTGTGCTTATGAGCCTAGCCCTGGAAATATATTTGAGCTTATGATTTTTAACTCTGCAATACTTAGACTTTGTGCCCATCAAGATGGCAAGCATAATCTCTAATTTAGGTTGTGTCACATAAATGGTGATTATTGCCAAAACCTTCATAATCATTACCATTTCTTGAAAGTTTATGAGTCAGAGTTGTGCTTTAGAGATGTTATCTCCTCCAGTATACACAAAAACCTTATAAGATAGATAATATTTTCTACATTTTATAGATTAAGAGAAGGTAAATAACTTGCCCAAAATCAAATAGTAAGCCAAAGATCTAGAATTCTTACCTTGGTATGTTTTATCCAAAATATGTAGCCATAACCACCAGACTTTGGTCAATCATTATTTCTTTTCATCTCTTTCCTCATCTGTAAGATACAAAATTGAAACTTTTGGGCAATTGTCAAACTTTGCAAATTATAGATTTTTTAAAAATGAAATCACGTATATGATCTTTATTTTACAACAATCTTGGCTCCCATAAAAAACCCATTTCAAAAACTTTGAGAATACAAGCCTTTTGAGGCCCATCCAAATCTTTTTCACAAATCTACTCTATTTCCTTTTTAAAATCTGTTTTCACCAAAGAAATTTATGAATTTAGCATAATTGCAAAATGTTCATAGTGAACATTTCATAAATGAGTATTACTGGGCTGCTGACAAGAAACTATCTTTCAAGCGTCCTTTCTATTCCAGTAATTCACCAGACACTTCTCTGAGGACATTTAGATTACCCAAGAGACAAAAAAGAATATATCAGATTTACCTTTGGCCTACCAAACTGAGAGACCAATTCCATCTTCACAGATTCTTGATCAATATGGCTAAATTTTAGACAGGTTTCTTCCTGACATTTTCTCCTAACCCGTGTTTTCCTAAATCACTTGCTTTGGAAAATTTGCAATTAGAAATTCTTTCTCTGCTTCTTTGATATGTAAATAATCTCCCAGTCTGTTTTTAGATTTATAACCCAAGAATGTCTTTTTCAATTATCTTCTTAAGGAATAGATGGTAGCCAAGTTTTGGTAGCCTCTTATGTCAATGGTAGAAAAAAGTGGAAAAAAATAAATATGATCCAGATTCTGAGATTTTGATGCAGATGAGAATGTTTTCAAGGAAGAAGATTATAAAGAGTATGATGTGTATATTAAGCATTTGCAAGAAAAAAATTTCAAATAAGAAGATAGTCATGACTTTTATATAATGTTACAGAATCTGCACATGGAGCAGAAAGAACTCTGCTTGGATAAAGGCTAGAACAGATATTACATTATTTGAAGAAAAGAAAAGGAAGTTTTGCAACAGTGAGGTAAGTGACAGGAAAAGTAATCAAATGAGAAATAAGTTCAAGGTGAAGGAAACATTGCCCAGAATTGATGTAGCAGAACAAGGTATAATTTAGGTGATCTTGGAAGTGAAAATGCTTTCCTGTGATCTCTGAACTGGAAATATGCTCATGCTGAGTATAAGGTGAAATCTTTAAGACTAAAGACCTGAGAACACTCTGTAACATCAAGTACAGATAACAAAATCAATTAAAGATGGAAAGCTCTTACTGAACAGCCTGTAACATTTCAACCCAACCACATGGCCATTTCTGAGTAAATTGTCCATTAAAACTGCTGTGGCTTTGATCCAAATCTATGCTCCAGTGATATTCTAAGCAGTGGTAGTCACTAGATTAGTGATAGAATTTATCACGTTGTAGAAATAATGAAAGTTATCATTGTTTGAGACAAAAAAGTGAAGAAATCAAAGCAATCATGAAACAAAGGCAAAAAGGAACCTAAAATTTGAGAACTGAACTGAAATTTTTGGTCATTAAACATTTCCTGACTTAAGGATTCCATTATATTTATGCTAGGAGTGAAAAGTATTTGGCTGCAAATAAGATATGGAGCAGGGCTAAAATTTTTCTTGTAAGTAGCTAATGTTTATCTGAATCCCCTGTTCCTTCAGCCATTGCTGCAACTCCTCTCCTCTCATAGCCACAAAGCAAAGCACTTATTTACACTATACACCAGTGTAAAGTTCCCAGAACGTTCAAGGGGAAGTAGAAAAAGTCATAGCATGATCACTTTCTTTTCTCTTTTTCTTAACTATGTTCAAGGTTAGGAAGTGGCCACTCCATACTTGTAAGAAAGATGTTTATCAAACAATGCCTCTTCTTTGCTTACTTAATAGACTGCTTTCAGGAGGATGATGAAAGTCTTGGTGAAAATTCTATTTTCCTTTTAGTTACACCACAATTTTATGTTCAGAATCCTACTGGAAAGCTCTGAACCTCAGAACACAAAAATGTTTAAGAAAATACGTAATAATCCTTTATACATCTCAATGTTCTCCTTGAAAGTGGAGGAATTAGCTAGGGAGAAGTCTAATGCCTCTTCCATGTTCAAAAACTTCTTAAAATAAAAAGGACAAGCATTTATTTATCAAGCATCACTATGCTGAATATTATACTAGACACTTTTCACTTGGTATGTTTCTCATAACAACCTTGCAGGATGGTTTTTGCTATGTACGTTTTAAAGAGTGGGAATCTTATTTCTCAAAAAGTTAAAAACAGAACTATCCTATGATCCAGCAATTGTACTACTTGACATTTACCCAAAGAATACAAAAATACTAATTCAAGGAGATACATGCACCCCTCTGTTTATTGTAGCATTATTTAAAAAAAATAGCCAACATATGGAAGCAGCCCAAGTGTCCATCAATTGATGAATGGATGAAGAACAGATGTCATCAATTGATGAATGGATAAAGAATGGATAAAGAGCAATGGAATATTATTCAGCTATAAAAAAGAATGAAATCTTGCCATTGGCAATGACATGGATGGCATGCAGGGACTATAATGCTAAGCAAAATAAGTCAGTCAGAGAAAGGCAAATACCATATGATTTTACTCATGTGTGGAATTTATGAAACAAACAAATGAGTGAAAGGAAGAAGAGATAAAGAAATGAAGAGACAAACTCTTAACTACAGAGAGCAAACTGATGGTTACCCAGGGGTGGGGGGGTAAGATAGGTGATGGGGATTAAGGAGTGCCCTTGTAATGAGCACTGGGTGATGTATGGAATTGTTGAACCACTACATTGTATACCTAAAAGTAATATAACAATGTATATTAACTAAATGGAATTAAAACAAAAACGTAAAAAAATAAGAGTGGGAACCTTAGAGTGAGTGAAGGTATATTATTTAGAAAATGTGAAATGCAAAAGCAAAACAACCCAAAAATATAATGCCTTAAACACAACAGAAGTTTATTTCTTGCCCATGTAATGTCAAAATGGGTAGCATTGATCTGTAGGAGTCTCTCTTTCAAGCACTCATTCAGGGATTCAGGTCCTCTTCCATTTCAGGATTCTGGTACCTTTAATATGTGGGTTTTAAGGTGACTGAGGAAAGAAGAAGAGAAAGTGAATCTAAGTGCCTGGGTGGTTCAGTCAGTTAAGCATCCAACTGTTGAGTTTGGCTCAGGTCATGATCTCATGCTTCATGGGATCAAGCCCTGCATAGGGCTCTACTCTGACAGGGTAAAGCCTGCTTGGGATTCACTCTCTCCCTCTCTCTCTGCCCTTCTCTTGTTCTCTCTCTCTCAAAATAAATAAACATTTTTTAAAAAAAGAGAAAAAGTGAACCTCATATGGGAGTATTTTATGGACCAGTTCTAACAATGGTACATATTACTTCCTTTTACCAGACCTTAGTCAAGTACCCACTAAACTCTAAGATAGGCTGGAAAATGGAGTGAAGTTATGGTCTCAGAAGGAAGAGAAAATGAGTTTTTGGGTTTTTTAAATTTTTTTTTAAATGTTTATCCATTCTTGGGAGAGAGAGAGACAAAGTGTGAGCAGGGGAGGGACAGAGAGAGAGGGAGACACAGAATCTGAAGCAGAATCTGCACTGTCAGCACAGGGCCCGATGCAGGGCTCTAACTCACAAACCGTGAGATCATGACCTGAGCCAAAGTCAGATGCTCAACCCACTGAGCCACACAGGCACCCTGAAAAAGTGAGTTTTAAAATAGCTAGCCAGTCTGAAGCACAAATTGATTTTCCTAGTCACCAAATAATCATGTAAATCTTTGTCCCACATGCAGAACATATTCCCTTCCCTTCCAAAAGGAGACAGCTGAAAATCTCATTCCAACAAAGCCTCCATCTAAAGCAGGATTTTCTAGTCCTGTGTAGCCTTTTCTCTAAACTTCTGGATATGGTATATGAAAATACAAGTTAACTTTCAGGAGACAGGTATAAGAATAATTAAAATAATATCATTTATAGTAGCATATCATTGGAGGAGAATGAAGAAATTGTGGAGTATTCAAAATGATTTATTAATAATTAAAATAAATTAATTCAGCTACATCCAAAAATATAGTAAATTATAGAAACCTATTATACATGACTTGTGTACAATTCTAACACATTTGTATAATAATATGTATAAATTATATTAACAGTCAGTGTAAGAACTCGCTAGAACAAACACCCTGCTTGAGTATGTTCTTTGAAATGTATATTTGGGTAGAAAGTGATTCCTTTAAAAAAATTTTTTTTAACATTTATTCATTTTTGAGAGACAGAGAGAGACACAGTACAAGTCGGGGTGGGGCACAGAGCGAGGGAGACACAGAATCTGAAGCAGGCTCCAGGCTCAGGGCTGTCATTACAGCCCGATGCAGGGCTCAAACTCAGGAACAGTGAGATCATGACCTGAGCCAAAGTCAGATGTTTAACTGACTGAGCCACCCAGGTGTCCCTAGAAAGTGATTCGTTAAGCACAAATATGAATAGAGGTGTCTATGAAAGCAGAAAGAATTTGTTGTTCCGGGGAGCTGAGGTATAAAGAGCCAGAATACTGGGTAGCAGGCTGTGCATGCCACAGTGTGAATTTTCCCTATGACTCCAAATCTTTACTAAATTTGCAATACCTAAACAACATTTAAATGCAAGTGGATTTTGTAGTATCTAGAGAAGGGAGTTCATTTTAAGGCTCCGTTAAATGCAGACATGCAGAAGAGGGAGTACCAAGGCAAGGAGAAGCATGAGATGCCAATCGTAGAAACCTCACATATCATGAGAAGGGTCCTCACTCTCACCAGACCATGGAAGTAGTGTTCATACTGAATTTAACCAGATCATTGTGGGACAAATGGATTCTAGTGAGCTTGTAGGTTGTATTGATTGTTTGGCACTTACACTCACAGTACGTCGTAAGCAGTGGAATAACTGCACATAAGAACACGCAAGGGTGATATTCACCTTGTATGTATGGCATGAACAGCAAAGGCAACGATTAGTCAGAAATAATGTCAGCCATGATGTTGGAGCAGAGTTCTGAAGTTCCCCTGATATTCTAGGCATTACTCCTTTATTACGAAGTCCTGGGAAAGTCTAGATGTCCCAGGATAGTAGCCTGGGTAACAGTGAAGAACTAGAACAGTGCCCATTTACCAATGGGTATAAAAGAATTTCGATAGGTAACAAGTACTATGATCATATCTGTATGTGCTGGTGAAATTACAGCACTAGGCACTTAGATCCTGCAAGAAGTTATAGGTGACAGCCTGACAATAAAGAAGGAAAGGAAGTACCTTTTATTCTTTTCCTTTAACAGGAAGTCCTAGTCTCCTTCTTTGCAGTCATTTGTCATTACAACACCTGGGAATGGGTACACTCATCTTTCACCTAAGGAAGAAGGAGAATATAATATAAAGAAGTATCTCATCCAGGGAAGAAAAAAAGAGACAAGCAAATTCTAGTTTCAGAAAAATGTGGAAGGAAGTTGAACAAAAGAAGAGCACTTAGGAGAGAGCTGCTTGTAGCACAAACTTCCCTTCAGAGCTTCCAACATGGGCAGAGAGAACATGGGCAGGATGGGTCAATGGGATGGTTTTATCCCCACTTCAATGTTTAAGGAAGATATTCCACTAAGGCTATTTTTGTACCAACTTGGGGGCAACCATTAACAGAGCAAAAGAAAACAAAACAAAAAACTGTCCAAATTTGCTACTTAGGCCAAGAAGAAACTGATACAGCTTTCTCCAAGCATCTCAGCTACCATGCCAATCTCAGCTGGAATGAGACTGGATTTTCCATATGCACTTGGGAACGTGGAGAAGAACCCACAAATGTGAGCCAAGATATAACTGTGATGTTGCCAGAAAAGGTTCACTTGGAGCAAACTGATCTTGGATTCAAGGACTGCCAGAGCCTGAAATTAGGTGGGAATTACAGTTGTATATCAGAGGGTCTACAATGGCAGTGAGAACCAAGGTTGGTCCTATTAAGTGGGGAGGACCGCTGGGTCCCAAATGAGTTGGAAAAGAATAAACCACCAGTTCAACAGTAGTAAAATTAAGATGCAAAATCCAGGAGGGCAAATAGAGCAGGTGGGCACGGGACATAACTAAGGAGACCAGAAGATAGAACTGTGAATCCTAACACCATCCTTTTGCTATCGTATGGTCACATGAACCTCCTTTCTCCTCCATATACTCAGATGCAGTCTTGGAGTTGGGCAGCAGAAATGAGTGCTACTTTGAAAGACTAAGCATCTCCTTAGAGGTGCATTCTAAATTATTGTGAGGGGCTGAGCTACCAAAATGGATTGGTAGGGAATGGAGAGCCCAGTCATCCAGGAGAATGGTACTCATAAGGTTTATTATGCAAAATATAAAGAAAATATATTCTTTTTGTACGTATCAGTGTAATGTGAGTAAATGTGTGACCTCATAAGACAATAAATAAGCAAGTCAATGAACTGTCAAAACTCAGCAGTTTGGAAACTTTCTAAAAAATGTTTTGTAATCACATGTAGTCCAAAAGTCTATAAGGTTCCACATGTTAGAACCCACTATGATTATTGTATTTAAAGAGCTGACAACAAATTAAAAAAAATAAAAATATGCTTTCCTGTCCAAGAATATAGGCACTATGTAATTTATGATATTTTGTATTAAAATATTAAATGATTAATATATATAATAGTTTGTATTTGCAGTGAAAAATCTTAGCTAAATAGAACATCATTTTCAACTGAGGTTTCTGCAAAACTATTTCACACTGTAGTTATTGTTTCATGGGAATCCATAGGGCTTAAATCATTTCTTTTGATTTCATATTCAGTATTATTGTTCATTTAGTGTTTTAACCTATGTTCTTTATTAGTTTCAATCACTGCCATCAGATTTTGACTTCAGTAATCGCCTCCTCTCTCTCTTTTATCCTTAACGCCACTTTTTCCTTTAAGTGTACACCATTTACTTCAAAGTAGGGAAAAGATAAAAGGAT
The DNA here is from genome assembly GCF_007474595.2 of Lynx canadensis. NCBI lineage: Eukaryota > Metazoa > Chordata > Mammalia > Carnivora > Felidae > Lynx > Lynx canadensis. Next base: position 48,068,089 of record NC_044307.1, read on the forward strand.
TTATTAAGTGACTATTCTGTGTAAGGTTCTGTTCCAGGTAAAGAAGTATTAAAAAAGAAGAAGAAAGAAAGAAAACAGTAGATCTTTGAGCTTCAGATTATACAAAGCTAGGCCAAAAAACTCTGTCACCCAAATTGCTACTAACAGAGATTTCTTAATAAATTGTATAATAACTCAGAACAACGCTTCATCAATATTAAGAAAGAAAGAAGGAAAGAAAGAAAGAAAGAAAGAAAGAAAGAAAAGATTCTAAAACCAGGAGGGCTGAATCCCATCAATGATTGCATGGAACTATGTCTTATTTCCCATGTTCATGAAATAGGAAAGGAAGTTTCCAGATGTTTACCTCATCATTTAAAAGTGGACATTTTAAGTTGTTATACCTGAACATATATTTTAAATGAAGTATGTGATGTTTAAATGAAGAAGTTAGGAATAAGGGACCAAGATGTCTTAACGCTTCTCCAGAGTGAAACATGGATGGATTAAATAAAGTCCTTTTTTTTCAGCTTTATTGACTTAAAGAAATCCATTCAATGACAAAGAAGTTATTTTTCCTTTTTAATAGGGAAATAATGGCTTATGAACCAAAAACAATCTGCTCAAGACAATTTTAAATATCTAGAGACTTATAATTGTGACATGAAATGAGAGTAAAGCAGTGTTTGCCCTTCATTTGCCAGAAAGGTCAAGTGTCTCAGAGCATTTAATTTAAAACAAAAAAAAAAATGCACAAAACACAACACTATTTCACCAGTTGAAATGGCTCTGGAGTCTTCCATCAACTTCAGGAATTAGTTTCAAAATGTTGTCTGCTTTCATTCAGTCTGCAACCAGCATGGAGCAGACCACCTGCTGTGAAATAAGGGTGTAGCGACCAACAGTTATTATAGCAGTAGCCATAAGTTTATTGCTTATTGGTACTAAACTTAAATCTTAGTAATTTTGAATTACTGAGTTAGCTTAGATTTATGGAGATGCACAATCATTTAGAATGGCATTCATTCCAGAAGGGTATATTATCTAAACCAATTTTCTTATAGTGATGCAATTGCAATACTATAGTTACGGTTGTATCAGCATTTCCATTATAAAGTCCTATTTTCAGGGTTTTATAATTTGACCATAAAAATTCTCTCCTTGTTGAAACTTGGCAAACAAGGTCTGAGGCATAGAACTGAGGTTTTTTTAATGAAATTTAAAAACACATACACACATGTTGATCTATTCGGCCATCTTAGACTTTAACTTTGCAAACAACAATAAAAATACACCAAGTATATCTCGACAGATGGAAAGAGTGAAGAAAAGAACAATTACCTAAAACACCAAGGTGATGAAAATGGTCAATTTATACCAGTTGTACATTAAGTTTCTGTGAGGGTAAGAAGAACAATGGTTTGAAAGGAGGTTTGAAGAAGCAAGTGAACATCTCACCAACGCTAAAGAGCACCAATGACTGGGAAAGTCACTTCTCCAAGTATCAGGTCTCTCACCTGTGAGGTAGAGATAATTACACTTCCCAAAGAAGAGTGTGAGAATCAAGTAAGTAGACACAAAGATTGAAATTTTAAAAACACTCTATAATCATGCAATAGTATTTCTTTGGCTCATAATACCTTCTTCTTAGAAATCTTAACTGTCCACACTCCTTGTTTAGATTTATTATACCTACATAGATCTCTTCAAATGTGTTGTAAACTCCTAGAGTGCCTCTGTCTTTGTCACCAAGGTGGCACATAAAAATATTTGTTGAACTCATGGATAATTAAATTGGTTTTACGTTTGCCTTTCAAAACTAAAAGTGGTTGCCTATTTTGCAGAGTCAGCATTTCTAGTTGGAATCAATTCACCCTAAACACATGACGGTTGCCCTCTAGTGATCAATAGAGAATATGCACATGAAGTACCAAGGCCAGAATCCTGTCTTTATGAGACAGAGACAGGAAAGCATATTTTGTACAATTTATGTAGTATATACCATGGATATGAGGACTTTATAAATCCAAATTATTCAATATAAAAGAGAGAGGCCATTTCTCAGTGTTGTATTATGGCAATTAATCAAATCAAAACAAAACAAAACACAAGCTATGACAACAGACTGCCTACATTCCAGCCTGGCTCTACTACTTGCCAGCTTTGTAAACTAGCAAGATACCTAGTAACTCAGAGCTCCTGCTTCCCACCTACAAAATTAGGGATAATTGTAGCAACTGCAATTTGAAGGTTATTATAATAATTACATAAAATAATCCATTACAATCTTGGCTCATACTAATAGAAAAATGTTAGCTATCATTAGGTTGCTCTTTCTGCTGTCCCATTTTGAACACAATATTCTTTCCAAAATTGTCATTACTGAAGAGTATCTTCTGTAAATACTTTGTTTCAATAAGCTTAAATAAATCTAAAGTTTAAAAAACAAAGTTGAGTGCTACTCGCACCATGTAACATATAGCATATGTGGCCGCTTTTACCTTCAACACACTTGTAATTAATTCTCACACTCAAGATATAAAAATGTAACTAAGAATCATAATATCCTGGCCTGATCACTGCATGAAGATACAGAAGCAAAGATATGGTCTTTCCTATTTAGAAATTTACATCCAACTGGTGGAAATGTTGGGCACTTTAGCAGTAGAGGCATAGAAGGTAAGTGCTGGAGTACAGTTATATGGGTTTCAGTCTGATTTCTGTCATTCTCTTGCTAATGAACTTCGAAAAGTTCTGTGTCTCAACTTCCCTATCTACATCATGGGAGGAATGTTCCTAAAGTGTGTACAATAGGGTAGTAATTGGAATGCGCAATAGATGTTAAGCATTATGGTTATAACTGTTTTTCACACCATCTTGGATTCTCATGCTTAACTAAAATGATAAATGTTGTCTATCTGAGCTTTCTTAGAGTTTTCATATTGGATAATGAAATGTCTAAGAAGCCCACCCCATTAGGATGTGTCCTTAGCAGACATAGAAAGCTATCCATGACAGCCAATCAGTGAGAAACTATGTATTTTCTTTGCTGGGGGATGGACAATGTAAACCCAGATAACTTATAACCTCCCAAATGTACAGAAAACCAACCATTTGTCTATTTCTCAATGGGATTTCAACTTTCTGGGACTTCTCACACTCAGAGAGCAGAAAAAATCTCATATGAAATTTAACTCCAAGGTATGCTAAATTTTTTAAAAGGAGTATTTTATGGCTTGCAAGGAAGGAGAATAATTTTCCATAAATTTCTGAAGAAATGTGAACTTTTTCTAGTGATCTATTTATCCAAGGAGTAAATTCTGAGGTCAAAACTTCAAAGTGAACTCTATATGAGACTGTTGTGTTAGAAAAATAAGACTATAATTTAGGGAGGCTGTCATTCTATAGGATATGCTAGAGAACTGGAAACATATTGTCTTCCCTGAGTCAAGAACATGGGTCATGCAGGCAGGGAGGGGGCACAATATATAGAGATATTATCTAGAAAATGGTAAATGCCTTTTGGGAGGTTGCTTGTCTCTCACCTGGCAAGGATCATCTCCCTAGTACTCATGCTCGCATATCAAGTTCTACCTAGTTACCTGTATGAAATAGGGATGCATGGAGGAAGAAGATTATACAAACAAAAGTAGAGTTATTGAGAGAGGTGTTGCCTTGAGAAAACTATTCCAAGGGTGTGCCTTGATGAGAGAGAGAGAAGTCTGATGGTGATGAAGGACCACTCAGAAGGGGTCACCTCTGTGGTTCACTTCAATTAACATTATAGGTGGATGGTCCTCAATTCTGCTATTTGAAATTAAACAGGCATATATTCAATATACGTAATGGATAGTTGCTAAATTTGAAGACTAGAATTCAAGCATAAATTAAAAATACATGCATGTTGTTAAAGGGATTATGGTTCAATGGAAGACACTGAAAAAAATATCTAAAGTTTCAATAGGATGCCTGGTTGGCTCAGTCAGTTAAGTGTCTGACTCTTGATTTCAGCTCAGGTCATGATCTCATTGTTTGTGAGTTCGAGCCCCACATTGGGCTCTGTGCTGACAGTGGGGAGCCTCCTTGGGATTCTTTTTCCCTCTCTCTGCCCGTCCTCCACTCGCTTTTTTTTTTCCTCTCTCAAAATAAATAAATGAACTTTAAAAAAAACCCTAAATATTCTAATAAAATATGATAAGAACTTTTATAAAAAGTGGGCAAATCATACTTTGAGGGTACTCAAGAGGGAAAATAAGTGTTGAGAGGAAGTCCAGAGATATTTTCTGAAGGAAAAGGGATTTACTTGAATCTTTTAGGGACAAAAAATTTTCAACAGTTGATGAAAGGAGGTAACATGTTACTGATTGAATAGGAAACACAATAAAAAGGTTTTTGTTAGCAGGGACCCGCTCCTTCCAACCCCATTTTCATTCTGCAGTATACTTGGCTGAGTCTCAGGCACAGACACATGATGTTGATTAGTATTTACTCATGATGATCCAACCTCACGTTGGATGACCCAGTCACAAAAGGTGGGCATAACATGACTTTGGTAGCCTTTTTTGAAACACAGAATTTAAAAGGTAAATCCCGATGTTATGTTGGAGTAAAACTAGCAAATCAGTACACACTTGTTAGGATTTGGGCTACTTTTTTGACAGAAGAGTAGAAAAGAAATTCATTTACTTAAGAACTATTTAAGAACGGACTATTCCTGAAACAGTGTGTAGTCCCTGCCTTCACATATCTTATAGTGCAATGAAAAATTTACACCAGCAAGTTGTCCAATAAAAAGGAGCAACATGAGGGTATGCCTGGCCGGCTCAGTCAGTAGACCATGGGACTCTTAATATCAGGGTAGTGAGTTCAAGCCTGACATTGGGGATAGAGTTTACTTTAAAAAGAGGAGCAAGATGATCTGTAACATAAATATAGCATATGCTGGACATTGGTAGTTTATAATATCAGGCATTTAATTCAGGTATAATTCAAGGAATCTAGCCTATGGAAAAATATCATAAGTGGTAGTGATATAAAGGATGAGAAGGTGTTAACTTGTAGTAGAAATAAGCTAAAAGTTAGTTAGGCAAAGATATCAAGCAGGAAGAGAGATAGATATTAGATGGGAATAGAAATAGAGTGTCAAGTACATGGCAGTGGGAATGGTTTATAATAGGTGCAGACAATAAAGGGTTGCATCAAAATAATGAACAAAAGTCAATCTTTTTGTTATCATCACCATGCATTAATAATTCTAAACACTGTCAGTGATAAAATACCATTACCCCCAAACTCTTTGTTGGTCTTCCTTCTAAACAATTACTACAGATATCAGTCAGTTAAAAAATCTAATAGACACTTTATTTCTACATGAAAATTAATTTGGAGAAACCCCAGTTGTACAACCAGCCCTCAACACATTCCAACTCAGCTGCATGTTTTCATTTCAAGAGTAATTTAATAACACTTGAGTATCATCTGTGTTCATTTCAAACATAGTCACTGTCTCCAACCTGAGTGGCACAAAATATTCCTCTGTACAAACAACAGATTTGAAATAAACAACATTAGCACAGTAATTATAGAGATGAAGGAACAGAACTTGACTTACTATAATTCTGTGATTCTATGTGGTTGTTTGAAGTTTTAATTTGAATTTAATATTGAAAATAGTCAAAGAGTGTGAACTGTCAGGTGTAACATATATGAATACATACATACATATGATCAAATTCTATATAAAAGGTGGGATATCTTCCCAAATTACCTGATGTAGGCCTCAAATATAGAGGAACACCACCTGATGGAAGAAGTATCCCAGGCAGAATGAACAGCATATGTGAATTCACGGAGCTGAGCGATTGCAGTATGTTCTTGGGACAGCTTCAGGTACCTCAGTGTGGCTGCATCAGGAAATGCAAGTGAGTGGATGCCAGGAGTTAGGTTACACAAAATCATGCAGAAACCTGGGAGCTATGTTTTGAAATTTGAACTTGAACTCATGGGCTACTGGGGGACGTGGAAGAATTTTGAGTGTAATTAGCATGATCATTCGCACTTTCCAGAGATAATAATGACCACATTGTAAGAATGGGTCATGGGGATGATATTGAGCACATTAGTTATGTGAATGCTGTCATTTCAGTGAGAGAAAATGGTCCTCTGAATTAAGGTAGTAGATCTTGGGTTAAAGAAAAATACAGGTGGAGAGAGAAGAATTCTAGTGTTGCCAATATTTTGGCTTGGAAAACTGAGTGGGTGCCAGGGTAGGACATTCAAGACAGAGGATCGTTTTGGTCAGAGGTTATGTGATTTTTCACTGGGATCCAGAAACAGAGGTGTCTTGGAGGCACGTGAATATATTACCCAGAGGCTGAAGACAGATCTAGAAAGACATGTAGATTTGAGAATCTGAGAATAGAGATGTTTGGCTAGTTGAAGCTCTTTGGGCTGTGCCCTCTAATTAGAAGCTCTGTGTTCCAGATCCCCGTGCTGCATCTTGAGTCTCTACCACCATAACTTCTATCACCACCTTTTACTAACTCTGTGTCCTTAGGTAATTTAATCTCTCTGGGCCTCAGTTCCCTGTAACCCAACATTTGTCATACATTAGGGGGAGGTCATATTTTGAACGTTCTTAAAATATTTCTCCACATTTTTTTTCTATGTGCTTTATAAGCTGCCTGGTATTTTTCCAATTAGAAATCCTTTCTTTGATTTAGATTGTTGGTATCTCCAAGATTTCCCATGTAAAAGCAAATTCCCTTGGAATGTTAATGAATAAGAATCAGGGGGTGCCTGAGTGGCTCAGTCGGTTAAGCATCCGAATGTCGTTTGTCTCAACTCATGATCTCACATTTTGGGAGTTCGAGCCCCACATCAGGCTCTGTGCTGACAACTCACAACTGTGCTTAGGATTTTCTCTCTCCTTCTCTTTCTATCCCTCCCCCACTCGTCCTGTCTCTCTCTCTCTCTCTCTCTCTCTCTCTCTCCCAATAAATAAATAAATAAATAAATAAATAAAACAGATAATGTAACAATAATCAGTTAATAATCAAATAGTGCTTACGATGTGCCAGACACCATGACAGATAATTTGCATATTTTAATTCATTCAGCCCCTTAAAAGCCCTTTAGATGGGTGTTTTATCATTGATATTACAAATGAGAAAACTGAGGAAAGAGAGGTCAAGAAATTTGCTCAAGTTCTCACAGTTAGTGGCTGTATTTGAACACTAGCTTCAGAGTCCACGTTCATTACCATTAATCTACATGATTACTAATTACGTTAGTGGGATGAGTTGTTAATGAGGAATTACTTTAGTCAGGTCATATTGTCTGATAAGTGCAATAGTTTATAGAGTGAGATTTTTCTAGAATGGGATACAGGGAAGATGAACTTTTGTAGGAAGAAGTAAAAGTATAGTTCTGTTTAATGCTTGGGTCAGGTACTGAGTCAGACACTGCACTTGACATCTAGGTACACGCACCTGGTGGAAGAAATGTAAATGGAGTCAAGATAGTCACAAAAGAAATAGGAGTCCATTAAAGACACTTTTCTGATGCTTAATATTGACAGCACCTGTCTGCCCCCAAGTTTTCCAAACCACTACATGTTTACCCATTTGTATTTCAGCGGGGAACTTACCTGCATGATATGGTACCAAGTTCTCAATTAATTTGATGAAAAGTGAGAGAGTCTTTAGGGACAAAGAATCTGTAGAACATTTCAAATATTTTCTAGCACTTTCCCCTCCCTGTCTCCATTTGTTTTCATTTAGCTCGCTTTATCTTGATTCTGTTGTAACAGATGCCGATAGAGTTTTTGACACTGAGAATGCCAGATCTATCATTAATGTGTTGCCAAACTGGGGAAGATTTACTAACAATATGTTTTGCCTGCATCAGTTTGCTTTTTTTTAATAGAGAAGCTCATTTGAATAACATCTGAATAAAGGAGTTAATAATAGTAGCCTAGAAGGGAGAGCCAGATTGGATTACTGAGTAACTGACCCAAATCTTCACCCTGAATTAAAATTGAATGGCATTAGAATAATTTTGGAAGCACAGAAGGTTCTGTCAATTCTAAACCCGCCTTCATCCTTCCCCTGCTTCCCCTCCTCCTACCATATTTTTAACATAGTGCTCACCTTTGCCCCTCCAGGCTTTACCTGAGAGTTAAGGAAGGATATCTTGTCCTGACATTAAAATTATTTTGTTGTACCTGCAAAAATATTATTCTAAAATTGGTTACAAATTTTAATTCCTCAGAAATGATGTATCAGTATTTCATGATATGTATTTAATGACTAAAATTAATAAGGGCCATTAAGGAAATCATTTTATTTTCCTTTTTTAAAATTTGAATATTAATAATGTTGCAATGTTGTAATCAGTTTGTTGTTTGTCAGGGGGTGGGGGACAGGGGAGAAAGAGAGAAAGAGAGGGAGAGAAAGAAGTGAGGGAGAATTTCTGGAAGGAAGGCATTCAGACCTATCTATTTATAACAGTATTAACACAAATTTGCTGTAAGACAATTGTCTCTTGAGAAATATAAGATGAGCTTGTCTTTAAATACAATAAAATATAAAAGGTACAAAGCTCAAAAGAAGATAACCATGTGGGAAGTATTTGAAAGAGCTATCTTATTTCACAACCAATTTACTCGAATTGAATATGTAAGCTTTGTTGTTGTTGTTGTTAACTTTTTTGAAGCATTAAATACAGACAAGTTCAAAAATCCAAGGTGTACCCCATGATGAGTGCACCCGTTGAACTAGCACCCTTTAGAAAAGGGGCTCCTGAGTGGCTCAGTCAGTTAAGCATCTGACTTCCGCTCAGGTCATGATCTCACAGTTCATGGGTTTGAGCCCCGCATCAGGCTCTGGGCTGACAGCTCAGAGCCTGGAGCTTGCTTCAGTTTCTCACCCTCCCTCTCTCTCTCTCTCTCTGCTTCTCCCCCACTTTCTCTCTCTCTCTGTCTCTCTCTCAAAAAATGAATAAACAGTAAAAAATTTTTAAATAAAAGGTAATCATTATTTGACTACAATTCCCATAGATTCATTTTGTGGATTTTGAATTTTATACCAGAAATATCTGACAATTTATAATCTTGGAAGTCCAGCATCTTTCAGCCAACATCATGTTTGTGAGATTCAGCCATATATATATGTTTAGCAATAGATTGTTCATGTCCATGCTCAGATGTATGAATATGCCATCATTTATTTGCCCATTTTACTGTTGAAAAAAATTGAGTTGTTTCCAATGTATGCCTATTATAAATAGTGTTGCCGTAGATATTCTGTATGCCACTTTCAGTCAACATATATAGGTTTGTTAGGTTTTTGAAATTAAGTCAACATATATAGATTTTGTTAGGTATTTAAAATTAAAAACTTTTTAAAAAAGTTCTCACAACTTAAGAAAACACTGATTGTTCCTAGACTTTTGTTTGGCTGGCAAGTTCAAGGTGCTGCTCATAAGCACATACTCTGTGCCTAATAGTCTCTCACTTTTCATTTGTCATGAATTTATGTCAAACTCTCAAACTCTTCCTGGAAACACTTCCACTTCTTACATAAAGCTGCACTGTTTTCTAAACTATTGCACTTTCCTTGAAAAACAGCAAAAAAAAAAAAAAAAAAAAAAAAAAAAAAAAAAAGCTTTGATTTAGTATAAAAATGGCCATTAAGTGAAATTTCTGACATGCCCAAATCAATAAATAAGCATGTTTGAGAGCAGTTTGAGAAAAATTAAGAGACAAAACAACAAAGTTACTTTCTTTAATAGCTATGTTAAGAAATCAAAACAAAATGTAACTCTGTGAGGTAGTCTCTCTAAAAGATTTTGTAATCATAAAATCTACCCTACTTGTATTTCTCTCTTTCCATTCAGCTTTCTACCTGATCTTCTAAATGAACTACTGTTTTTTCAGTATTTTCTCAAAAAAAGTTACATTGTAAAACAATTAGAAAAAAAAGTCAAACTTATAAAAATTAAATTAAAATACTTGTTTAGACACAAGTAAGGGCTGTGATTAAAGTGCCAAACTTTAGGAAGATAAACCAAAAAATGCTATAGTATTTGGGATTTTGTGAAATACTTATTATCCTGGAATATAGATCTGTACCAAATAGCTCAATTAATCATTAGCCTGTTGATGGGGGGAAATATTTAAAAGCAATAGAGTAGAAAAGAGAAATTTTAAATAGCACAGCTATGAAAAATAATAATAGAAAATAGAAAGTAGACTACATAAGGCAATTTCAAAAGCCTTTCTTTAAGATTAAATACAGTTTCAAAGTGTAACATACATTAATATGAAACATATACTACATGAAAAATTCAGATAAGGTTCTGAGGTAGACTCAACAGCTGAAAGAAGGAGAATGTCATGCTTTATTTTTGTAAATGTGTTCAAGCTCATTTAACTAGAAAAAAAATTTAAATGTGAAATTGCCAATTTAGCAAATATTCAATGTGTGGTTAGACATTTCCAAATAGCCTTAGAACATAAATTGGCCAAAAATTGAGACAATTGATGGCCCTTTAAATAAAGCAACCAAAAGGGCATCTGATCTCTACAGTTTAGGAGTCCAGAGATAAGAAAATGTATAGATATTGTAAGTAAAAGGACCATTAAGAGAACTAATATCCCACATTGGCAAAATTAAAAAGGATAATGATGAAAAATCTATCCAATGATTTTCCTCCAAGACAGACATTAGCACCCACGGATTTGCTATCCTTCCTCCCATCTCCCTAGAAGGATGTAATTGTGGATGGACAATAATACAACTTTATTATGTTTGTAGATATCTATATCTGTATCTATCCCACTACAGTAGAACACTAGATACCTCAGAGGAAAAAAAAAATTAACTGCCTGAAAAGCAAAAAGGAAGGAAAATTGAGTTTTAATATTAAAAAGAGATAAAGGAATTTTGTATTAAAGTAGGAATGACTGGTTAGGCCAGAATGTGAAGGAAAGATAATGAAAGACAAATGTGAGGGTATACAATAAGTTATAAAAGCCTTGAGGGGAAATAAACTTTACCTTAGTTTAATCAAACCACTCGAGAACTGAAAATACTTCTCCCCCATATTTTGAGGTCAGTATCAGAAGAAAATTTTGTATTGTCTGTGGTACAACTCCTACCAACATAACGGTTGAAATTTGCTCCAAGGTAAAATGTACTGTATCGCCTACACACGGTCAGTTTACAGCAGGTATAGACACTAGAATGCATACACAATGAATGGCTCCAGAAATTACCAAAAAGCTTTTGCTTCACAACAGCAGATTAATGATTCCATCTGACCTAGGAAGCACTATGAGTTAGTAACTTTTATATTTAGGATCCTTTCCATCACTCTTCATCCATCCACCACGTTTCTACTTTCTGTCACTCTTTTCCATCCCTAACAAATACCATAAATGTCATTATCTCAGTTTCAAACCCTCAGAACTACAAAGTAATTATTAGCTCACATAGGGGGGATCAATTTGTGGTGGACATGCACCACCCATCGGTTCATTCCACACCTATCTAGAGTCTGCAAATGAAATCGTGAAAAGTTAAATAACAATAAGCCGGGGTAACCTTCTGTGAAGGTTGCTATTAACCTAGTCTATCCACTTTGGCAATGAAAATACAAACTAAAATAATGGTTCCATTCCCTTGTCTAAGACACTTCCTACTAACACCTAAAGCGTAATCTTTTAATTTAGGGCTTTAATACATTTGTGGGCTTTTTAATTGCATTTGATTATAAAATCCAATTTTAACACAGCTTTATATGCAAGGTACCTGATATTAAGCATTAACATATACAAATACGTTTTTAAAACTATGTTTGAAGCTATGCATGACAGTTAAAAACCACAGTGAAGTACTAGGTTACACATCAGCCCATTGGAGTCTCATGTTTCTTAGGGTTTCAATAATAGTCTCATGGAAAAGGACTATATGTTAACCTCTGAACACCTTTGTGGTATGGAGTCATGCCTGCACCAGCTCTGTTGATTCTATATATATATATATATATATATATATATATATGAAATTTATTGTCAAATTGGTTTCCATACAACACCCAGTGTTCATCCCAAAAGATGCCCTCTTCAATGTCCATCACCTACCCTACCCTCCCTCTCACCCCCCATCAACCCTCAGTTTGTTCTCAGTTTTTAAGAGTCTCTTATGCTTTGGCTGTCTCCCACTCTAACTTCTTTTTTTGTTGTTGAGCCCTGGACAACAGAGCATGGCTCTGTTGTTTCTTAAGGGGTCTGCACACATCAGCTGAGGAAATGAAATGGTGGAATTATGGTATTCTATACTTTCCTTTTAAATGTGAAAGTCCCTTCAAAAGTACTCAGTAAGAGAGGCACCTGGGTGGCTCAGTCGGTTAAGCGTCCGACTCGGTTTCAGCTTGGGTCATGATCTCACGGTTTGTGGGTTCAAGCCCCACATCAGGCTCTGTGCTGATAGTGTGGAACCTGCTTGGGATTCTCTCTCTCTCTCTCTCTCTCTCTCTTTCTCTGACCCTCCCATGTGCTGTCTCTCTCAAAACAAAGAAACAAACTTAAAAAAATACTCAGTAAGATACATGCATACTGTCTTTTGACTCTTTTTAAAGTGTAGCAAAAGGAGGATTTAAATTCCCCTAGATTTAAAAGGAAAAATTATATTTATTAAAATGAATATTTTCCATATATAGGAGCAAGAGGTTTTAGACCATCTCTATATTTCTATGTGAAACAAGCAACAACAAAAACAAGAAAAAGATAACTTCTGGATAAGCAATGTCTGTAAGAATTCCTGTCATTCAGAAACTTTAATTTCTCATTTGTATTTTATACATGTATCTATCATGCATTTATTTAGTTGTCAAAACTTGGTTGCACAGGGGCTTCTGGGTGGCTCAGTTGGTTAAGCATCTGACTTCAACTCAGGTCATGATTGGAGGTCTGTGAGTTTGAGCCCCGGATTGGGCTCTGTGCTCACAGCTCAGAGCCTGGAGTCTGTTTCAGATTCTGTGTCTTCCTCCTTCTCTGACCCTCCCCCACCCCCACCTCATGCTCTGTTTCTCTCTGTCTTTAAAAAATAAATAAACATTTAAAAATTAAAAAAAACACCCTTGGTTGTACAGACACCATATTTTAGGGGCTAGAGAGGTAGAGATGAATACAGGTCTTCTTTTTGTAATCAAAGGATTCCTTACTTTCAACAACAAATTTCCTGAAATAATTGGAATTCAACATGGTTGATCAATCCCATTAGGTGTCACTGTTCACAACCTTTTGCCTAGTCTAAATCCCAAGGTTTCTTTGGTGTATGTTGTGTAAAAAACCAAAACAAATAATAAAACAAAAGATTCTAACCCTAAAATGGTCAAAATGTCTTTAATTTGTGGATGAAAGTCTCAAAGAAAAACTGTATTAAAAAGTAAATTAAGGGGGCACCTGGGTGGCGCAGTCGGTTAGGCGTCCGACTTCAGCCAGGTCACGATCTCGCGGTCCGTGAGTTCGAGCCCCGCATCGGGCTCTGGGCTGATGGCTCAGAGCCTGGAGCCTGTTTCCGATTCTGTGTCTCCCTCTCTCTCTGCCCCTCCCCCGTTCATGCTCTGTCTCTCTCTGTCCCAAAAATAAATAAACGTTGAAAAAAAAAAAATTAAAAAAAAAAAAAAAAGTAAATTAAGGTGTTACTTGGGGTTCTTGGGTAGTTCAGTCGGTTAAGCGACCGACTTCAGCTCAGGTCATGATCTCACGGTTCTTGAGTTCAAGCCCTGCATTGGGCTCTGTGCTGACAGCTCAAAGCCTCCTTCAGATTCTGTGACTCCCTCTCTCTCTCTCTCTGCCCCTGCCCTGCTCATGCTCTGTGTCTCTTTCTCTCTCAAAAATAAATAAACATTAAAAATTTTTCAAAAAAATATTAAGGTGTTACTACAACCGTATGTTAAGCGCACCAGGAAAAACACACCTTTTATTCCACTTTGATTTGGTCATTCATTCATTCAGCAATGGTAAGCTCAATATGGTAAGCTCAAACTGTGGTCTCAGAATGTGCTCTTTTGGGGGATACAGCAATATATAAGAATTGTATTCCTTTGTGTTTAACAGGGAATGTAGTTAAATAATGAAATAATAATTCTGTAATGTCACAAACATGTTTTAAAAAGTATGATCAAATGTCTGAGATTTTAGAAGAAAGTAAAATTACTTCTGAGATGTTAGGTAAGGTTTAATATAGGTGATTTTGAAGAACAAATAGGAGTTCCAGGGGCTTAGGGGGCAATGATTGAGGGATTATCCTTGAGAACAAAATTTAAGGTGGTGCCAAATAATTTAGTCATATAGATAAATAATGCTTTAATGAAATATTTTTTTAAAAAACACAACTTGGCAAACGATAGTCCATGGGCTTGTCATTTGATTTTGTGAAGTTTTATCAGATTTTTGACAAGTAAGAATGAGGGGTAAGGGTATCTGGGAAGAGAAAATAGCATGAGAAAATACTGGAAGCTTTGGGAATGGCATATGAGATGTTTATCAAATAGTCTTGTGAGGTTAGGAAGAGTATCTGAACAGAAGTGGCTGGGTTTGTTTGTTTGTTTATTTTAATGTGAAATTCTGGATCACAGAGGCATTTCACTATTTTTTAAAGTCTCTATCCTTCAGGAAGCAATGAATGAGATTGATTGATCTTGAAGTGTTTGTGATTTATTTGAACACATGATGGACCTTTAAAAAGGACCTTTAATAAGATCTTCTGAATTGAATAGTTTCCTTACTACTTTGAGAAACCTGGAAGAAATGAGAGGGGACAGAGAAGGGACATATTGGAAAGGAGCATAGAAAAGGCATGGAACACTCACTGTGCAACGTTGCTAGTCTGTCATGCATGAAACAGATATAACACATGCAAATAGATAAATTTTAGAAACCATAATGCACAGAGTACAAGGGGGATAGACCACAGAAAGGTGGAAAATGTTGAAGTTTTCTTTCAAGAAAGGAAATTCTAGATCTATTTTGGATTTTTAAAAAATCTTCTCCTTTTTAGAGGCATGTTTGATAAAATGTGTATATATTTAAGTTGTAGAATTTGTAGAAACCATTTGTAGAAACTATAGATGAAGAATTTGTAGAAGTCATAGATGTACAGAGCACAAGGGGGATATATAATAAGACTACAAAGAGGTGAAAAATGTTGAAGCTTTCTTTTAAGAAAGGAATTTCTAATCTATTTTTGATTTTTAAAAAATCTGCTTTTTTGAGGAATGTTTGGTAAAATGTGTATATGTTTAGATTGTACGATGTGATTTTTTTAAAAGGTGTATATATGATGATTTAATATATGTATACCTTGTGGAAAGATTGCCACAGTCAAGTTAATTAATACATGCATCACCTTACAGAGTTACCTTTGTGTTGTGTATGTGTGCTGAGAACACTTAACAGTTACTCTCTTAGCTAATTTCAAATATAAATACAGTATTATTAATAATAATTGTCATGCTGTATTTTAGATCCCCAAAACTTATTCATCTTATAACTAAAAGTTTCTACCCTTTGACCAACACCTCCCCTTCTTCTCGCCCCTCGGCCCCTGGCAACTACTATTCTATTCTCTGGTTCTATGAAGCCATGCACAGAAAAACAAATATTGTATGATCTTACTTATATGTGGAAGCTAAAATAGTTTGTATACATTTTGAAAGCAAAAATTACCTATGAGGGTATAGGTTGATTGGAAGCATATATTATAGGAATAATGGAAAGTGATGGAAAGGATAAGAGATCTGATGCATATACAAAACTTGCCAAAAAACAGAGTAATAGTAAAAGGCATGAAGGTTACCAAAAGTGGTATGTATATGCTGTTCTGTACCATCTCAAGAGCACAATGATAGTTTTTCTACTTGATACACCTGATATTATATATGTATATTTAAATTGCTTGTGCATCCAGATATGATTACACCTGTATTCAATTTTTAGATTATCATTGGTTATTCCATAAAGCTCACCATTAAACTTCAAGATCAACAACGAATTAATTTTGGATGTAGGGAATCTCTGGACTTGGGGAGATAGCTTTAAGAAAGTAGGGGCCTTACAGCCTAAAATCTGCAGTATCACCACTTTACTGCATACTAATGAACTCCAAGAGAACGTAGACTTCTCATCTAACAACCTAGAGCCTAGACACAATGTTGATATTAGAGTGGATCACTCATCTCAACTAACCTAGTGTGTGGCCTTCACTAAGTCTGTCAGTGACTGATATGCTCTTCCTTAAAATAGAAATAATACCTACAATAAACTTCAGAGCAATGTCAAAGACACTAATGAATACCATAGTTATCACCAAGTCCCATTAAGTGCATCTCCATTCCCAGGAGTTTGGAATAAAAAAGTTGTCATCAAGTATAGCATCAAAAACACAATCTGCAGACATAGCAGGATTCCTGTTTCTTTTTCCAGGTTCATCATTATTTTTAGTCACAGACTTGACTGAGAAACCAGTAAATATGAACCACCAAAATGAGAGAGGCAAAACAACAAAGTAAAAGATGCCTAGAGCAATAAACAGATTTTAATTCTTTTTTAAAAAGGATCCATCTCTCTAGTGTCTGTTTATGATGGACAGTTTGAGAGAAGACCATTCTTAGAGAGAAGAATCCAGCAACATAAAAATGTAACATTCAGTAAATGAACACATCCCCCATCATGCTGGCAGGGCCTCCTTCACTGAGAGCACAGAATACTACTCAGGAATGTGGCAATGGATCACTTGGACAGACTTGTCACCGTGGGGGTGTCTCACTGCATTATTTGTTTCTTTCCCCCTCATTTATGTGGATGCTATCTGCCCTGGCTCTTGATTTTTTAGGGTCAGAGTCCCCGTATACACACTTACTTTTGCCATGATTATTGCAAAATTCCTTTAGCAGTTTATATTTTCCATATTCAATTATATTTATTACCTTATGCCACGACAGCCTTATTATATAAAGGAATTATCCACTATGATGATTGCAAACAAACACGTGCAAATTGAGAGGAAAAATAAATAAATATTGTATATCATTAGCAGTAAGTGAAACACATTCAGGTTCTAAACACAGCTCTGGCCAAATCATATTCAGCCAACAATTATTCACTTCTCTGTATGTTGCTGATCACCCATGATCTCATTTTCTCTGGGCTCCATCCATCTCCCTCTCCCTACTGCCCTAATGACATTCTTCTCTTAAGACTTACAAATAAAATCTGTTTATTTATTTTCATTTATTACTTCTTCAGTCAACTTCTCAAAAATGTCTGTGCTAGTCTTTCCTATCCAACCTTTTCAGTTCTTCTTTCAAACTGTTTCTTCAGTTCTGACCAAATCATTCTGATTGAGTCTATTCTTGGACAAAATTTCTTCCTTTAGAAATCTCTTCCTGACCTACTGTGTTCCCTTATGAATTCTGTACCCAGATATTAATAGAGCTCCTGTCACTTTCTTGAGTTTATCAGGCACTCTAATGTCAACCTAAGTATCTGTCAGAGAATCTGAAAAGCTAGGAGCCCGCTGAGACCTGCATTTAAAATGTTATGTAATGCAGATTGCATTACTGGTACATCTTAGCACGAATGCCCACTGTAGAAGAAGTGTCAGGCACTGGAGAAGACATCAGAATTAATATGAACTAACCTGAACAACTATTAATTAATTAATTAATTAATTCATTCATTTATTCATTCATTCATTTTTTCATTCATTTTCATTTATTTTGGTTATTGTTTCTCTAAGCCTGTTCATCTCCCTCTTTTATCTCCTAGTGTCTTCAGGTTAATGCTTTGTAAAGTATTCTTTGTAAGCTAGAACAAAACCAGTCAGTAAGGCTTTTTGTCCAAAGGGTGAACAACATTAACTTTGTGCTATACTTTTCTCCATGGAAGGTTGAAGTGAAATGATATAAACGGAAACAGTCTGACAAAATCTGGGTGCAGAGAATCTAATGCCAAATAAAGTAATAATTCAGTTACCTAGATGTCATTTTTCATGTCCCCTCAAGTATACTAAATAGAAACAAGAGCCTGGAAGAAAGAAAATACAAGCAAACAAACAATTGCAATCATATAAAAAGGATTCCACAAAACCAATCCGCTTAAAAATCAAACTTAATTATAAAGGATTTTTTCAAAAACTATTAAAAATATTTTTATTTTATAAGATATATAATTATAAAAAGCTGGATTACATTACATATTAAAAATGTAATTTGAAAGTGTGGGAAGGCTTCGGGTTCTGGAGACAGCCTACTAACCTCACATCAACTCTGATATTGACAAAGAAAAGAAAATCTACAGAACATAGTTCCAAGCATTAAAGATCGTGTAGGGTCTTGCCCCTTTTTGATTGTGATAAATGACCAGAATATGATAGCAAACTTTCAGAATAGCATTGTACTAGAATTTCTCTGTGAGTTTTTGCTGCATAACAAACCACTCCAAAACACAGCGACTGAAAATAACCATTCCTCATTTAGCCCACAATTCTGCTGGGCAGTCCTACAGGTCTGGACAAATTGATCTTGACTGGGTTAGTTCTTGATGAAAACATAGAGGCATAGAAAACATAGAGGCAGCTGGTACATTTTCTAGGGCTGGCTAGTCCCAGAAGGCCTCGCTCACGTATGTAGTGGTTGGCTGGCCATGAGCTGGGGCAATGAGCATGACTGGGCCACATGTCTTTCATCATCCAGTAGGCTAGCATAGTTACTCACATGGTGGCATTTTTTTCAACCCAAGAAAGGAAGTCACAAAGCCTCTTATAATTTAGGTTTAGAACTGGCACAATCTCACTACTGCTAATTTCTGTTGATTAAAACAAATATTAAAGCCTCCTTAAATTCAAGGAGTGAAGAAACAGGTTTTGTCTTTTGGAAGAGCTTCAAAGTATTGTGAAGGTAATTTTTTTTTTTTTTTTGCGATATACCACACAGAGAACAGTAAAGTCATAGAAGTCGAAAATGGTATCAAAGAGTGAAAAAAAACAAAAACAAAAACAAAAACAAAGAGAAGAAAAATTTGTGTATGAAGCTATTCACACATATTTCAAAAATATAACAGCGGAAAATTTTGAGGTTTAGAGAATAGCTTAGCTTTTGCTATAGCTATTATGAAGCTAGTAAGTGTAACAATTCTTTATAAGTGATATGGTTTTCAATAACAACAGACTGGTATTGTTATCATCTAAAAAGAAAAAAAACAAAAACAAAAAACCCAGTAGGGGCCCCTGGATAGTTCAGTTGGTTAAGCGTCTGACTTGATTTCGGCTCAAGTCATGATTTCAAAGTTCCTGGGATTGAGCCCCACACTGGGCTCTCCACTGTCAGAGTGGAACCTGCTTGGGATTTTCTCTCTCCCTCTCTCCCTCTCTGTCTCTAAAAATAAATAAATAAACTTTAAAGAATAAAAAAATTAAAATAAAAAAAGCAGTAAGATAGCACAATTCCCTCCATGGCATAACTAAATAAATGAGGTAAACAATTTGTCATGTCAAGCATATGCAAAGTTCTGCATTTGATATTAAGTCTAAATTGGTAACTAAAACAGTCCAAGTCTTCACCTTCTTGGACCATGCAATCTGTTGGGTGAGATGATAAAACAAAGAAATAATCACCTATCTGCCATCAGCAAGAACCAGTATGATAAAAACAAGAGGGTTCTGATGTAGAAATTGAAAGGAAGGGGATGATACCTTTACATAAAGTGTTCCAGATGGCATCTCTGAGGAAATCCATAGAGCCATGGCCTAGATAATGATTAAGAATATTATAATGAACACTGCTTTAAAATACTATGTTTATATGAATATTAGAGTTATTGGTGACCACAGAAATGATCTACTCAATTCCTTTACTTTATAGCTGAAAAACAACTGGAGTTTAGACAAGAGAAATGATTTGTTGACGTGTTCACAGTAGCAGGGGATGATTTGGGAGCAGGCCTAGTTTAGCATGTGCCTTTACACCATTGTGCACGTTCTCCCTTTATTCTCAAACACAATTCTGCATGTGTCTTTGTTACTCTTTTGTGAGTTCAATAAATCCTTGCACAACACTAAAGAATATTGATTTCAGGGATTCTGCTGTGCAAGTGCAGGCTGATAAAATATAGTGAAGGAGTTGCAGGAAAACATAGCAGTCAAAAGACTTCAGTCTAGGACACATTCTGACCTGGTTAAATCCAGCTCTGCAGTTAAATGAAATTAAATCCAGTTGAATCCAGCAGCTACCTGGTCGCAGGCCACTTTGTGCCTTGGTTTCCTTATCTGTAAAATGGGAATAAATAAATTGGTACATAACTCATAGGCTTAGTGTGAAGATCAACTGAATTAGCAACTGCAAAGCACTTAGACCAGTGCTTGACCCTTAGTACATCTCCAATAAACGTCGGCGATTATTATTCTAATGTTTATGCATTAGGCCTGAGGTTGGATCCTAGCCACCTTTTCATAGCAATCTAACTATGAGATTGAGAGGAGAAAAGAAATGAATGAACTAATGGAGGGATTAGAACTGAGAAAGTTCTGACATTTCAAATAATAGCATGGGAGCATATTGCCAAAACTTTTCATTTCCTAGTGTCTTACCCTGTTTCTTCTTCCAAATGCTGCAGGACATTCATTGTAGGAATAATAATTACGTACAAAAACTACCAACAGACCATTGTTGTCAAAGCCCTGCAAGAACTGAGTGATTGATGCCTGTCATTAATTCACATCCTGATCACAATGAGGACATTTTGGTAGCCAGATGGAGTGTGGGTACAGTTCATGCATTCTCCTTCCCACTGCACACACACACACACTCAGAAGCTGCAAATGCCCTTCCTGTATGTGAATACTTGGGAGCTGTCATGAGTATACACTCAGATGTTACAATATTTTAGATTTATGTTAATATGTCACAGGGTTAACATGAGAAGTCAGGAAGTGCCATTCATATATGGCTTTGGTGACAACTTCTATCACCCCACCACACGTCCCGTCACATTCCATGCGTTGTTCTGGAACTGGCTTATGCTGCCACCTGATCTTAACACTCCAGATTACCATCAGATTCTTCTTCAAGAGCCCCTGGCATTCCTTAATTTCTGAATTGTGTGGCCTGTGTCTGCTTAATCATAACATATATCTTCAAAAGCTTCCAGTCAATTTGGATTACCATCTGCTACACATTTGAAAGTCATTCCTGTAATAGAGTGGCCAGACTGACATGAGTTATACCAAAACCTTCATGTCAGAGTGGAGAAGCTAGTTTTGATAAACTTAATTGAAAAGCATTCTTTGGGGCGCCTGGGTGGCGCAGTCGGTTAAGCGTCCGACTTCAGCCAGGTCACGATCTCACGGTCCGTGAGTTCGAGCCCCGCGTCGGGCTCTGGGCTGATGATGGCCCAGAGCCTGGAGCCTGCTTTCGATTCTGTGTCTCCCTCTCTCTCTGACCCTCCCCCGTTCATGCTCTGCCTCCCTCTGTCTCAAAAATAAACGTTAAAAAAAAAAAAAAAAAAAAAGCATTCTTTTAAAGGGACATTACCCTTAGCTACCTACATGCATCGTTTTAATTGTCTTTTCTCTTTGTTCTTTTTATTAGCTTTCATTTCTTCTTGGAACTCGTAAGCCAACCATGTTTTCTTTGTAAAATTTCCAGATTGGGAGGACTCTATAGTGATGAAATAAATGGTTCTCTACTATCACTGGGAAGTTATTGAGACATGGCAATATAGAGAGCTTGAAAGGGAGGGATTCTGAATGTTTGAAGAAAACAATGAAGATTTCTGATTTACCTCTCTTTTCCTAAGAAGGGAAAAAAATTCCACTACAATTTAGTTAGTAGTTAATTGACATTGTACTAGATGGGGTGGCGGGCATCCATGTTCCATCCAAATTGTTCTCTTCTTAGAGATCATGCTTCTAACAGCTTGAATGGCTAGCACATCTATGGTATATAATGAATTATCTCAGTTATTTATGCAATCTTCAGTCTGTCCCAGCCTCTGTCATCCTTGTCATTACCATCCTCATCAGCATCATCCTGACAAAGAGAAAGCACTCAAACATTGGCACTTGTGATCATTGCCTTAGTCCATTCAGGACGTTCTGACAAAGTACCACAGACTGGGTAGCTTATAAATAACAGAAATTTAGTTCTCAGTTTTGGAGGCAAGATGTCCAAGATGAGAACTTGGCCAGAATGGTCAGGTGAAGAGGACTCTCTTTAGATTCACAAATTTCCCATTGTATCCTAGGGAACTCCCTGGGTCTTTTTTATAAGAACATGAATCCCATTCATGAGGCCTGCATCCTCATGACCTAAGCTATTTCCAAGTTCCCACTTCTAATATCATCACACTGGGCATTAGGATTTTCAGTGTATTGATTTTGATGGGCACAGACATTCAGACCATAGCCATTCATTTCATGAAAGGAAATCAGTTCTAACAAATCATTGCCAACAACAACAAAAGCTCCCTGATGAACATTAAGACAGAAAACATCTGAATGGAACAGGGAAACTTCTCTAGCAATCCACTGTAATAGATTTTGAAGATTTCCTTTTTGGGTCTGTCATTTTCTCCATAATTCCAGTATACTTGCTAAATATCTATTATATGTCAGACTCTGCACAGTTCCAGCCCTTCCCACCTTCTGACAATACACTTTCCTGTGAATGGAGTCACTCAGAGCCTTGGAGAGGTTGAGCTCATGTAATGAAGTAAAAATTAACATAACTTCACATTCTAATGAAAAGGCTGGCTCCGGGATATTTATACAATGAGTGGGGTAGAGAAGTATATACAGGGATTGACAAGGGCTCTCTTTCTCCATAAAGTCCAGAGCCCCAAGAACAGTTACCTGGAATAACAACTTCCTCCTTAATCTCAGCAGATACCTCGATTCTATAAGACTTCAGAATA
Organism: Lynx canadensis; assembly: GCF_007474595.2. NCBI lineage: Eukaryota > Metazoa > Chordata > Mammalia > Carnivora > Felidae > Lynx > Lynx canadensis. The sequence continues at coordinate 48,091,046 of NC_044307.1, forward strand.
CAGCAGGTGTAGGCAATGAAAGCAATACATTTTTACAAACCTCTGCAGTTGATGGGATTTCTGGCTTCCTTTGGCATCGTTTGGGAGTAGGGAAAAACATCTCCTCCAAGTCTTACAAGCAGGAGTTGTATTCGAGGGCTAAGCCAACTACTCATAACTTCCAATGTCATGCTAACACAATATTTGCTTACTTCACTCTTACTTGAAATGAAGTAGAGAAAGATTGTTGGCCTATGCTTCATCCCCACAGCCTCCTGTATGCAGATAAAAACATGTCACAAACCTTTTAGTTGGCCTTCTCTATAGGATAGAAAGTTAAGGTCCAATTCACTTGAAAATTTAGCTTAATTTAGTTGAAAGTAAAAGGAATAGAAAGGAAAGATTCAACAATGATGCCCTGCATTTTAAACTGTTTAAATTCTCCTGTTTGGGATGAGGAGGGAGATAAATCAAGACGTAGGATTTTCATAATGCATTTAAATATAGAGGTGGCTACTAGCAAAATATTAGAAGCACAGTTCATGTTTTCACTACCCTTGGTTAAAGGGATTACCTACAAATAGCATTCTAAAAAGCCATATCAAATCCTTTATGGAATAAGGAAGGTTGCATACTAAAAATAAGTAAGCATCTAAATTCTCAGTCAAGTATACATCAGAAGAGCAAAAGAGAACTAGGACTTCTGCAGAAATGTGATGCCTTTCCAAAGTTTGTCTAACCTACACCACAAATTGCTAATTTTATTTAAAATAAGCCCTAGTATGCAAGGCTTGGCTTCAAAAGTGTTTTGTTTGGAATTTATTATAATTAATCTCATTTTGTCATTTTATGACACATTTTCCCAAAGGATATCAAGATATTTAACAAAACCTAGGAGAAATGGCAAAATAGCATGATAATTGGTATTAAATGGATCATTTGTTAAAGTGTTCTGCTACACTGGTTCATCTCTCTCCAGGTTCATTCTTTTTTTCCCTACTCCCAAATGATGCCAATTATCTAAAAACCGGAATAATAATTTATTAACCTTCACTTGTCGCCTTATTAACTCAGTCCTTCCATTCTTTTTTCCAAACGCTGCATCACACGGTTATCCTGCATTCAGCAATACTTTTAATTATAAAATAATTACAGCCCATAAAAGCATCTATCAGTGCCCATTACTTTAGGTGGAACCTAAATCCAATTTTGGCTTTTGCAGAGCCTTTACACATAATTTTGTTTTCTGTCCTCTTTTTGTCCTTACAGAGGAAGCAGATTTTTTCTCCTCTTTGCTTTGCACTAATGTCACATTACTTTATAGATTCAAGTGAGTTTTCTAGGAGGTCTGGGAGAAGGTTCAGGGTCTACTTTGCATAGGACAGTCCTGGCCTCATTTCTGCCATTTCCCTCACAATTTGGCTTTGCCTACATGAAACAGTATTCTGTGTTTACAGAACATCTTCCTTTCAGAGGTTGTTATAAAAAAGGTGTTTTTTTCATTATCCCTACAGACCTATTATAGGCCTATGCTTCAGGTGGACATATTAAAATGATGACTATTAAGGCACATTTTGAAAATAAGTGGTTTGCTAGTTAATGCATTTTATAGAAACTGAAAAGTGGAAGAGAGATAAAACGCATTGACCAAAGAAGATGTGAACATGACAATTATTCTGCCTTTTCTGCAGCTAGTCTATGGAAACATAACCTCATTGATCACCTTGGAATAAAAGCCTTCCTAGCCTGTACAAAGTGGGCTCTTTCAGTGTTTCGGCACTTACAGGCTATACAGATAGCAAATCTGAGTGTCTTTGTGATCCAATGAAGACGAGCTCACAAGTTCGTTTATGCAGTGCCATGCGCTCCAAAAGTACCTCCTAGTCCTAATTTTAGGTATTCAGTCCCATGGTTTCCCTAGGTTCACTACAGTTCACAAATATGTCCTTGATTTGCATTTGGAAAACAATTTATTCACAATATAAATGACTCCAAACTTTCAGTCTTAAAAGGAAAGTTTTCTAGACAGAAAAACTTCATATCTCATTATCTTGGGAAATCATGGGCAAGTTGGAAAAGTGCTCGTCACCTTCACTTTGGCCACTGCGACTTTTTGGATACTCATGGGCACACTCTGAAGGGTGCTGGATTCAGTTAAATTCTCACAGTAGCCTTGGCTGCCAGCCTAAGCTAGTTAAGACTTTAGGATGTATGGTAAACATATTAGCATTGTCTATGTGTGGGTAGTATCCTCCCGTGGTAAGTATGAGGATGGTTCTTATTGGGAGGAATTCTGATTACGCAGATGAGGAAATAAACCTTATGACAGTACATGATGGAGTTGAGATTTTAATCCAGATTTATGGAGCTTTAAAATTAGGCCTATTATGCCTATACTTTACTGCCTCCTTATTAGTTTCCTAGGGCTGCCATTACAAAGTACTAAAAAAAGTGTAGCTTGTAGATTATTATCTTACAGTTCTTGAAGCTAAAAGGCTGAAGTCAAGGTGTTGGTGGGATCATGGTTCCTCTGAAATGCAGAGGGAAGAATCTTTCCTTGCCTCCTCTAGCTTCTGGTTTTTGCCAACAATCCTTAGACCTCCTTCAGTTTTGGTTTTCAGCGGCATTGCTTGGTTTTCAGAGGCATTGCTTCCCTTCTTTGCTTCCATTGTTATGTGGCTGCTTTCCCTGTGTCTTATCTTGTAAGGACACCAGTCATATTGGTGTAAGGGTCCACTTTACTCCAAGATGACCTCGTCTTAACTATTGTAACGGCAATGACACTACGTCCAAATAGGTCACATTCTGAGGTACTAGGGATTAGGATTTGAATATATCTTTTTTGAAGGATACAATTCAACTGGTAACTCCTCCCAGGTGCTAATGCGAGGTCTTCAAAACTTATCTCCGGGCACCTGGATGGCTCAGTCCAGTTAAGCATCTGATTCTTCATTTCAACTCATGTCAGGATCTTACCATTCATGGGATTCAGCCCACATGGGGCCCTGTGCTGATAGCACAGATTCTCGCACTCTCCCCCCGCCCCCGCCCCACTTGCACTCCCTCTTTCTCTGTAAAAATAAATTAATAAAACATGAAAAAAATTAACAACAGCAACAACAACAACAAAAATAACCTCAAATCTATTAAAAGGCCTTCTGAGCTCCAGGGAAGTTTGAGTTGGGGAGAAAGATTGAGAGAATTATTTCTCTCCACATCACCTAGCTCATAACTGTATCTAGAGAATCCATGGTATTTCATAAATAGTAAAAACATGCCTATCTAAAGCTAAACAAAATGTTTCCTTACTTGATTCTTAAACACTGTATCATATTATTCCTAGGTTGTTTCAAAAGTGTTTTCATGGTCTCTAAGTAGTCAGCAAGGGTTTATGTTTCTTTGAGTCCTCTATGCCACTTAACCTAGAACAAAGGAGAAGCTCTGATCACACTTATGGATTTGAATTGTTTTTCATTATATTGAATGTCAAAGAGGAACAAGGTAGAATAGCAGGGCATTATCTGGGGATGCTCCCTCCACTTCTGCGGATATATCCCTTTGCTGTAGGTTCTTGATACAACACTTCTTGCAGAGTCTGGCTGAGTCTGTGCTCAAAAGGAAATGATCCTGCACTTTCCAACTGAGCCAGAGAAGGATGCTGGGTGTACAGTCCCTTGAGATTAAGTCAGTCCACTTGGCCCAGCCTGGAGGAATCTTTAGTCATGATTTACTAAGAATAGAAGTTCTGATACTATTGTGTTAGGTTTCTCAAGAGAAACAGAACCAATAAGAGATTTTATATATGTTTATGTACATAAAGAGATTTGCTGTAAGGAATTGGCTCATGTGATTATGGAGGCTGAGAAGTACCACAGTGTACCATCTGCAAGCTAGAGACCAAGGAGAGCTTGTGGTATAGTTCCAGTCCACATTCAAAGGCCTGAGAACCAGGAAAGCTGATATTGTGAGTTCTAGTCCAAGTGCAGATGACCTATGTCCCAGCTCAAACACAATCAGGCAGAAAAAGAGCAGATTCTCCTTTCCTCCATTTTGTCCTATTCAGGCCCTTAACAGGTTAGATGAGGCCCACTCATATTGGTGAGGGCAATCTGCTTTACTCAGTCTACTGATTTGAATGTTAATCTCATCCAGAGATACTCTCACAGACACACCAAGACATAATGTATAAGTGAGTATCTGGACACCTAGCCGTCTAGTGACACTGACATATAAAATTAACTATCATAGATGCTGTTGTTGAGTTGTTGAGTGAGAAAACTCACTGTTTTCATATTTACCAGTTATTTAGGAGGCATATTTACCAGTTACATATTTATCACTGTTACATATTTACCAGTTATTTAGGAGGCATATTTACCAGTTACATATTTATCACTGTTACATATTTACCAGTTATTTAGGAGCCATATTTCCTCCTCTCTTTTGGTACCCTGTCCCTGATTTGCCAGGCCAGTTGGAAAAGGTGATCAATGTAGGTGGAAATGAAGGCAGATAACCCTGTGTTGTCAGCCCAGAAAGCAATTCCGATGGTAAAGAAGCACATTTTCCTCTAAATCATTGATACTTCCACCCCACCCATATCTTTTTTTTTTTCTCTCATTGAGCCCTAAATCCCCAAACATGACCTAGAATGTTTTTCAGAAGTAATTGAGAATTACAGACAATATACCATAATTTAGAAAAGCAGAGAGCTAGGAATTCAACAGACTCATTCCAGATCTGTTTCTCATTACTTGAAAACTCTGGGGGCATGACTTGACCTCTTTGAGCTACCAACCCTTACATGCAATATCAGGAGATTGATAAATTCTTAAAGAGTTATTCTGAGGAATAATTGAGATAATAAAGTGATACAGTGAAAATTTGTTTAGTATCACACCCCTAGGGTACAGTAGAACTAGAATTTGAAATCGGTGTCTATTTAATTACTGAGCCAATGGTCAGCGATCTAGAGCTGCTAGGTCAAATCCAGCCAACTACTTGCCTTTCTACATAAAATTTTATTGGAATAGTGCCATGCCCATATTTTAGAGTATATCACTAACTGTTTTTGAAATAACAAGGTTGAATAGTTTTGATCTAGACAAAAACTTAAAATGTTTACTATTTGTTTTATCGCCTCACAAGTTTGCCAATTCCTGGTCTAAGGCATCACATTATATATTGGGGAAGGGGCGCCTGGGTGGCGCAGTCGGTTAAGCGTCCGACTTCAGCCAGGTCACGATCTCGCGGTCCGTGAGTTCGAGCCCCGCGTCGGGCTCTGGGCTGATGGCTCAGAGCCTGGAGCCTGTTTCCGATTCTGTGTCTCCCTCTCTCTCTGCCCCTCCCCCGTTCATGCTCTGTCTCTCTCTGTCCCAAAAATAAAAACATTATATATTGGGGATATTTATGCTGATATTTGGATTAAAAAGATATGGAAAAATAATATAATAATATTGTATCAGTGTAGGTTCATCAGCTGTAACAAACGCACCACTCTGGTGTGGGATATTGATAGCGGGGGAGGCTGTGCTTTGGTGTGGACAGAGGGTTCATAAGAACACTCTGTACTTTCTGATCAATTTTTTATGAACCTAAAACTTCTCTACAAATAAAGTTTATTCATTAAAAATATGCATGGAAAGCTCTGTTAGCAAAAAAGTATTAAAACGAAAAAGCAACTTAAGAAGTCTACTAATTTCAGCCAATCAGGTAGTACCTGGGCCATTCTCTGTCTATAGAGTTACTAGAAATCATATTTGGCAGGTAAATAGTGCTTCTAAACACATTCTATTTTTCTAGGATATTGCTATTCTAATAATAAATTATTTTAATATGTCCCTACTGGTGTAAGTGTATACCATATTTCTGTGTTATGACATGCTATCTAATAATAATACAACTAATAATAGTTATGTCATTATTAACAAGCTGTCACTCTTAGTTTGACAAGGATTGCTCTGTCAGGGACAGATGGACACTGTATTCAGCTAACCAACTGCTCTTTTCTGCACCGTGTCTAAGCAATGTAGCATCCTGTGGATGACTGGGTACTTCTAGCACAGCCACATATGATTTAACTGCCTTCTATTAATCTGAGCATTGTGTCTCATCAAAAATATCTTTAAAAATCAGCCACCTGTGGATTTTAAAAAGCATTTCCTTTTAGAAGCCAATATCTTTCATACATAAATATTTCCCAACGTATTTATTAGAATTAAGAAATTCAATCTATTCCTTGTATCCAGATTTGACAAAATCACATTTAAAAAAAAAACAAACTAAAAACAGAAACAACTTCTTGCTGAGTTACTGCAAAAGATATTGTTTAACCTGTCAGATTTATTTCCTTTAAGTCAAAGTTTAAAATAATAAAATAACATTTTTAAAATTTCAAGTTAAGAAATTAGTTAATGCGCATCTACAAATGTGCAACTGATATTCGTGTTAAAAAATCTGTAAGATTTAATTGATTTTCCACATTTTATACTGAGAAATAGTAGCTGGTACATCCTGAATAATTCACGAGTTTGATTCCCAAGGTATACATGCACACGTACAAACCCACATACCCACCCACACCTCCCCATACCCCCATATGTATATAATAGCCTAATTATTCTGGTAGCAAAGGTCAAAAGGACAAGGTGGTCATAAGTTAGTAATGGGTTGGAGAATTTGGATGGAATGTGGACCTAAATTACTGTGTTATATTACCCTGTTGAAATCTTATTGCTAAAATTTTGCACTGCTAGGCAGTAAACTAGAAAAAAAAGAAATTGAGAAAGTGTTAATTTTTAAGCAAGTTTGACAAAGATTGAGTTTCATATGACAAATATTGTCAGCAAGACAGGATTCTGTCAGTGGAAGAAGTTTAAACATTAACAATTTCTGTCAGGCTGTTGACACAATCATGGCAGACATTTCCCAAGATGCCGAGATGACTGCTGGCATTTGTCAACAATCCTGTCATAGTGACAGCAATAAGACCATGTCTGGAAATGTGACAGTTTTGGCTTTGTGCTCCCCTGAGCAATAGCCCAGGTGTTCAGAGAAAGTGTGGGAAAACCCATATTTCTGCATTGTCATTCGAACACAGAAAACACAGGAGGAAAATGAGCTGTCACTCCAATTCCCATGATGCCTTGCTGCTTAGCATAACTCTGCAGTGCGGCCCTAGGTCCACTGGTCCATACTCTGACAGATAATTAAGAAAGCAGCAGCTTTTTCTAGACGGCTCTTCCTCATGATTTGCATTTTAGCCAGAGGCGACCAGTTATAAAAAAAACATGATGGAAAGATGGTAAGAAGCCAATTAGATGGATGGATGGCTGACTGACAGCTCTCTGGTATTACGACTCCAGATTTCAGACTACATAGCCTGGCAGTTTTCTACAAGAACCAACTTTTTTGCAGGTTGGTAAAGCTGTTAAATGTGGAACTATATATAGCGCTATATAAATTTTGCAAAGTTGTACATTTTCCTTAAATAAGCATGTATTCTTTTCAATCAGGGTTTGCATTAAACAAGTTTTCACAATTTAATCACAACTTGTGTCACTAAATTTAGCAGTACTAAAATTCTAGACAACTTGTAGGCACATTAGCTGTGCCAGTAGAGAAGTGATTAAAAAGCTGAGAGCCACGTTGAGCCAGCAGAGATAAAGTGAACTAATAATTAGAATGTCTGTGCAAATATGCCTTTGGAACTTTGAAATGTACATTGTTTGGTTTTAAGCAACTAAAAGCATAAACCCTAAACTTCCTCTCCGTCTTTAGCTTCTACACACATATATTTGCCTATTATCCTTGTTCAAAGTCTAATATATGCTTGTGTGTCTGCTACTTCAGCTATTTGGAGATAAAAAAAAAATAAAATAAACTGTTAGGCTCAAGCTTCCAGTTTGGCCGGGATATTCTATAGCTTCTAACCAATGGGAATTAACTCTTCATATTACCCAATTTGGAACCTTAATGAATGTTTCTTGTGCGTTGCACGCTGTGATGTGTATGTTGTATATATACAGACACAGACACACACATTCATGCACACAGTTATGCTTTTTCAGAAGCAAACCATTTGCTATTAGAGTGACATGTCTCCATCTGTAGTTTAAAATAAGAGAATTTTCTTTCAAATCATAATGATACCTCAGATTCATCCAGCATTTTGAAATAGTAAGGGAAGGCAATTATTTCACTATAAACTGAATTTTAGTAAGGAGCATTAACCCAAAGGAAAATTGCAAAGTGTATTTTCTTACTGTGGGGAATAGATGTATAAACTGAAAGTGGATAGGAAACCAATCGTGGGTCCAAATTCCTTTAGTCACTTGAAACCAAATAGGGTGCAAAGTTTCATGTTTATCACTCCCCCTCCATTTGATGTCAAAAATCCATACAGGAAACATGATTAAGGATGTCTTATCATGTGTATTAGTCTTTCCTTATTTTTTCTTTTTTGCCTGGGCTGGCATTATCTGTGCTTTTGTTTTATGTAGTCTTGTTACAATAAGATAAGCTTCTGATACTTATAAGCATTCTAAAAAGTATTCTACTTACACATACTTAGAAAGTTTAAATAGAAGTTCAGGGCAGGAGTGACAGTGCCATCACCTACATCCCAAATCAGAGAGGAATAAATGCATGTTGGTTTTTATTTAGAAGCTTAAAGATTTTACCTGTAGACACCAAGTACCAAGAGAAACAGAAATCTTCTTGAAGAGATTTTATAATTTTTTTAAAGAAACATTTCCCCTCAACAGTGGAAGCCCTTATCGAATCAAAATTCACGTTCATGATTCAACATTTGTGCTCCCTTCTAATTTGCTATTGTAAAGAGGGAAATGCTAAAATATAAAGTGCCCCAATAAAATAGGTATTCAAATAAGAAAAGCTTTGAAACATTTGCTTATTTGGTTGGACACTCATGCTCAGAGTTTGGCTGGGGATTTTCTCCCATGTCCTCAGCTTACCTCAGCCATTCATACTTTCTACTGATATTTATTTCACTTTTTGATTCTCTTACTTATGACACAATATTAATGCACCATATTTTCTCAAGCTTTAGGAGAAGTTCTGTCTCTTTTGAAAAATAAGTAGAATTGAAAATTGAGTAACAATGTATTATAGACAGCTTTCAAAATAACAAGTCCCCTCACTGTGGAAAACTTCTTTTGTTTCTAAACTCTGTATTGAGAGAATTTCTGTTTAAGGAGAAATCTGAAGAGAAATATTTATTAAAGTGAAGTGAGTACCGAAAATCCTAGGAGACCTATTGTATCACTGTAGGAGAAAGAGATATATTTGTAAATAAAAGATAAAGTGTGTTGTCATCAAAACAAAAAGATGCCTCCATAAGACTTGTAGGGTTGTGCCTCGAAAATGTAGGAAAACTCCGTGGAGCTCATTGTTAACATTGTGCTTATATGAAACTCATTTGCAATTTGAGTGGCTGGAATTTGAACATAAATAGCAAAGAGAAGAATATAGACAAGTTTCTTAAAAAATGTTTTTCTTCAGTGTATCTGTATTTGTAATTGAATATTTGATTATAGATAAACTTTGGCAGATTTAAAACAGAATATTTTGATAGCACATAACTATTGTAGGTCTGCCTCTCAGGTAGAGGTATGCAAATAATGATTTGAGACACAGTTTAAAAATAATCAATTTTCTCTTCAGTGCATTTTATACTAAGTAAAAAGTAAAGGAAAGAAAAACTTAGGTAAAAATAACTGAAGATGTGAATGTTAAAGTTATTTTCCCGGGGTTTTTTTCCAGATGGTTTATAGAAATGCACCTTCAATGATATCTGTGGAATACATCTTTCTAATCTTATAGAAAACTGGATTTTTTGTTCCATGTTTATAAGCAATTTTTACAAGTAAAATAACAACTGACCTTGAACATCTTTTAAACTATGTTATCAAGAAATAATGTTGTGTAGGTTTAAACACTAAATGTTAAAAACCATGTCATTAAGGAATAATGTTATTTATGTGGAATTGCTTTTCAGCACCTCATACACTTTTCTAATTCCGTAAACATCCAAAGGACCTTGCAGACCACCAGTCACAACACAGTGGTTAAATATTTGGCCTCCTTTACTTACTGGGTTTGGAGTACTTTCCAGAAGCCAACATGTTACTTAAGATCTGCCCATCCATCTTACCTGATTTGGAATGTAGTATGGCAGTTTATTCATATACATGAATATATGAATATTCATATTCATATATGTGAATATACTGTATACTAATTGCATATATAGTATATATTATTACTGAGCGAGAAAGGAGAGAAAAGTAAGCACTGAAGGGGCAGAGATCCTGTGGGAAGAAGAAATCAGCAATGATTCTTTGTTATGCCATGCTCATAAACTGTTCAGAATCCCATTAAAATGAATGGTTTGAATTTAAAAAATGGTGTGAATTTAAAAATCCACAATATTAAGACATATACAGAAAAAAACATAGCTTTCCAAAAGACTAAATTGGTATGTAGATCCCAACAGTAAAAAACAAACAAACAAACAAAGTAAAAAAACAAATCTTCCCCTTTCTCCCTGAATTCTGATGGTCTTTTTCTTAAATCTCTTTTCAAGCATATCACCGTCTATGCACTGTAACAGCTAACTGTAAGCATTTTAAAGGCAGGAACTGCATCTCACTTATCTTTTTATTCCTGCACCAAAAATACCAACTCACAGTAGAGGCTCAATAATAGTGACTGAATTTCATGCTTTGCAGCCTTAGTTCTCATACCTATCCAGTTAACTGCTCAATTGGTTACTTCCGTGTGCTCAAGTTGTGACTGGGCCAGGTAGTTTTATTGTATTTCTTGTGCAAACCTAAGCCAAGTTAAAGTATATGCCTTGATTATAACAAGACTGGATGAGAAATGATGGGCAGAGCAATGCTTGAAGGCATCATATCACATCATAAGCATTGTAATATTATAATAACTACATCATAATACATCATCTAGCTAAGTCTGACCATTGACTGGTCTTCTATCCCACAGAGAACCATATATACTGTTTTCCACAGCAAAACTACTCTGTGTCTGTACATAAAGACAGCAAAATATTGGAAATTTCTTATCGTTCAACTCAATTTTATCTATCCAATTGTTCAAAACATCCTTGAAAGGTAAATATTTGTTTACTATATTTTTTAGTTTATTTATGTATTCATTGAGAGAGGGAGAGAGTAGGGAAGGGGCAGAGAGAGAGGTAGAGAAAGAATCCCAAGCAGGCTCTGCACTGTCAGTGCAGAACCCAATGTGGGGCTCGAAGTCACAGTCTGTGAGATCATGACCTGAGGAGAAATCAAGAGTCGGTTGCTTAACTGACTGAGCCACCCAGGTGCCCTGAAAGTAAATATTTTAATTCTCATTTGCATATGTGACTTTGAAGAAGTTAAGTAACTTTCCTTTGGTGTAGTATCTAGTACATGGCAAAATAAAATTTGAACTGAGACCTTTCTGATTTCAAAGCTTGTACTCTTTCTACTGTGCCTGACTTCCTAATATTAAAAATAATAATTCAATTATTAGCATAACAATAGTTTCTAAATTTAATGTGAGCGTTTCTAGAGAAAACCTATGATTAAAGAAGGAGTAGTGTTGTATACCTTTGTGTATGGACATCGACATTATTTAATTGTGTTAACCATCATGTCATCAATACACAATAAATAATATATCTTATTATTTACAAGAAAAATAATCTGTATAGGTACAAGCTAATAGATAGGGGGAAAATGGACACCAATCCTGTTCATAAACCAAATTAAGGGAGAGAAATAAGAGAATACAATACAGTCTTTCCCTCTTGGGATCTCAAAATCTATTGAAAAAAGACAGAAATAACCTTAATACAATACTTGATACACACAGTATAATATTCTAAGAAATAAAGTTCATTGGTTTCCCTGAGAAATTAAGAAGAGGCTTCATCTGAGTTAGGCCTTGTCAGGTGACTACACATTTACACTGACTGAGATAGGAAAGAGATCACTTAAGGTAAGAGGAACAGCATGAGCCTGGATAGGTAAGAATGATGGTGGCAAATTATCACATGTACCTAGAGCATAGAGTGAAGGCTGCAAGTGCAAGATCGGGTGGGAGGCTTGTAGAAGGATGAGTATGTTGGGAAATAATCTTGGAAAATCAGGCTAGGACACAAGAAAGGAGACTTTCCGGTGAGGCTAGTAAGTATCCACTTTCTTCTGTAGGTAATGGGAAGTCATCTATGAGCCTCACTATGACGTGATTGGATTTGCGAAGTAGGATAACTCTAAGAGCAACATGTAGCAAAGCTAGAAAGTTTAAAAAAAAAAAAAAAAGGGCAGAAGACAGACCAGTATGGGGACTGGTTCAATTGCAGTGATGGTGACTAACCTAAACTGTGACCAAGGATTTATAGAGATGAAGGTTTAACTACAGCCAGCTCTGCTTGGTTAGGATCAAAACACCTTTTTTTTTTTTTTTAACAATGATAATGTTTTTACTTTTATTAGATTTAGGTTCTAAATTTGCTAGCAATTGACCAGTTTGACTGTTAAGCATAGTACTCCATCACCAAGGAAGAGTCGGAGCAGGAATGCAAAATGTTTCAGTATTTTGTTTTCCTTGGGAAAAAAAATTATTATATTAATATTAATTTTTCTATTTTTATTTTTTCAACAGAAGGTCATACATATGCTATTTCAGAGTTCACAGCTAGCCCCTCACTACCCAAGTTGTGGGTGTTATTGCCAGACTGCAGAGATGCACAAGAATTGACTTGAGAAGGAAGGAGATTATTCATGCGCCCTCACACACTGTTATCTCTGGGAACTCTTAATCAATGCAGGGTGAAAGCCAGTCAGCACAACTGAGGGTAGGGCACCCAGGCTGTTTAGTGGAAGATGAAGAATTAAAATGTGATTATTACTCAAATTGGAATAAAAAATAAAGAGTACATTCCAGGAAAGAAGAGGAAGAGGATAATAGAACTAAATAAAGATTTACCTACCGAATCACTTGCTTTATTGTGCCTTGTCCTTGAAATGCCAAAGACATTACAATAAGCTTTGATGGGAGGGAATGGTTTGGGGGATTTATACTCCATCTGTGTTTTGCTTTTGCAGATATGCTGAAATAGAAATTCTTAAATGCTGGGAATGTCTACTAAGTATACCTGGGAATATAGATTAAATCCTCTTATGGAAAATTGCACTAAAATTTAAAAATCTGTGTATGAGCCAAAAAATAAATTCTAAATGGCAATAAATGGTACAGCGATCATGAAGAAAAATGATGGATCAAAATTCTAGTTATGCATACTAGAACTTAGATTGCAATTTTGGAGTTCACTGGGGACTTGATAATGTGTTACGTAAACATCTAGAAAATTCTTTAATATTTAAAACCATAATATCTATTTAATAATGATCTATTTGATGGCTAATTTAAAGAAGCTTCAGTTGTAAATACATGCTTGCTCTGACTTCTTGATGATATTGCAGCTCATGTCAAAAAAACAATGATTTCCATTCACATACAATCTAGTTATCTAAATCATTTTACTTTATTTCTCTTAGATTGTACCTATGAATTCATATTTCTTCATGTCCCTCAATTTTTTGTGTATATGTTCCTATCTTGTGTTTTATTCCATATTTTTTATCATATAGTTTAACTCTTTCTAGTTTGTTTCTAGTTTTCCTTTTTTCTCTCTCAAAATCTAGTTAGTTTCTGGATAGTTTTTTTTTGCTACTAAGATTTCAACTGTCATCCACGCATGGCCTCAGTGTTCAATAACTTAACTATCAGCAATTACTGGAAAGGATAATAACATACCATGAAAATTCAAATTAACCTTGGGGAATTCTTTCTAAAATAACTTGACATTTGCTCCCCAGATACATGCATCCTCACACATTGCTTTGGCTTCTTTTCACTACCAGAGTTCTGGGTCAGAGCAGATAAATGCCGCTGTATTTCTGGACAGATCCTCTAAACTGCCTTATTCAGAGCAGCATGGTAGCCATTGTTTGGGCTCAACACCCATTAACACTTAACCACTCTTCCATAAGAGATTAAAGTTTCCCAGAAATTGTAGGGAAAGTTAGACCATTAAATAAATACTTCAACTTCAGGAAAAGTGAAAGCTGGGAGGTATTGTTAGTATCACAAAGTCTTCTTTCTGTTCTGTTCAAGCTCCCTCATTTTTTTTTGTCCCTCCCTTTTTCTCATCTGCCTTCAAATTGGAGTCTGAAAGATAGGAACATTAAGGAATATTACATTGACAGAAGTCTATCAAAAAGTTTTCTATTTTTCTTCTTTACTACTAAGAACCAAATTGTAATTTTGAACCTTTAAAGAATAACATTATTAAATATGCTTAACTTTTCTGAGTAAACAACCTATTAAAAGCATGGACTACAAGAAACATAGAATAGTTCATTCACTTTCCACAATGCTTTAATTTGAAAGTATGAGCATTCGCCCCAAATATGTGATGTCTCAGAGTGATCAATTTGCCTCATCATTGTTGGTGTTGTTTGAAATTACTTTCAGGTGACTCTGCAGTGTTAACTTCTATAACAACATGGGAGACTCTGAATTTATTTTCATAAAGTGTCACTTTTGTTCAGAATGTCTAAAATACCTTTATATCTCCTCTCTTTTTTTTTTTTTTGCTACAAATCACTTCATTTCCACATAATGAGTATATCACACTATGCAGTATTTATCAAACTTGAATAAAACCTTACCCACTTTTAAAATAACTAATTCTCAGGGGCGCCTGGGTGGCGCAGTCGGTTAAGCGTCCGACTTCAGCCAGGTCACGATCTCGCGGTCCGGGAGTTCGAAGCCCCGCGTCAGGCTCTGGGCTGATGGCTCGGAGCCTGGAGCCTGTTTCCAATTCTGTGTCTCCCTCTCTCTCTGCCCCTCCCCCGTTCATGCTCTGTCTCTCTCTGTCCCAAAATAAATAAACGTTGAAAAAAAAATTAAAAAAAATAAAATAAAATAATTCTCAGAGCTTTCCAATTTTAATACAAACCATTTTATCCATTAAATACTATAAGCTTAAAACTGGAATTAATTCATTATGGTATGACTCTAAAAGTCAAAGAAATTTATATGTTAAAAGCAAATGAATTTAAAAAGAAAAAACATGTCTGAAGAAGTCATTGCCTGTAAATAAATTATTGCCTGCTCAGCTATTGTGCAAGATCGTACCCCAAACTCTGTAGGATGATGTAATTCTGTCACCACTTTTTCTATTTTAATTACTTAACAAAAATGGTTCTTATTTTGTACATCATTGCACCCTCAACTTGTCATAAATGTATTGCTTGTTTATTAAGCTCATTCTATCCTGTCCTTTCTCATTAGCTAGAGGTCATTGAAAAAGTATTCTTTTCCCTTTTATGATAATAAACACAAATGTACATATAGACACTGAAATTACTTGGCAGTAGCAAATTATGAAGGTGCAATTGACCTGCCCAAAATATGCTTACACAAAAGTTTTTGAGATGATCATTCAGAAAACACCACAAAATATGGAAATTTAAATAAATTACCTGTACTTCCTAAGACCTATCCATTGGACCTCAGAGATATGTTGACTCTTATTTGAGATCTACTGAAGTGGATTGAGTAGGCTGCTGGTACAATGATATTTATATAACATAATCCTTTTTAATATTCATACTTTTCTTCAAAATGCTTATGAGGCAAGACAATAAATTGGTAAATAGTAAAATACAAAACCAGAAACTCAACCAAAATTTTAACTTAGGAATCAAAGTACTTAATGCTCAAACCCATGATTTTCCCTAGATCTTTGTAATTCTGCTACCGTGTGGACTGGACTCTCTTTCAAAATTGGCTTTAATGAAAAGTCAAGGAGCTCTAAAAAATGAAGCAAGATATTTTATAAACTATATTATTGTACTTTATGACAAAAAATTGCACCCAATAACAAAAGAGGCATGTATTGATAAATACAAACTTTCAGAATGCCCAGAAGAAATATGAGTTCATATGAAAAATGTGAGTGCA
This sequence comes from Lynx canadensis, assembly GCF_007474595.2. Lineage (NCBI taxonomy): Eukaryota > Metazoa > Chordata > Mammalia > Carnivora > Felidae > Lynx > Lynx canadensis. The sequence goes on from NC_044307.1 coordinate 48,107,087, forward strand.
TCTTCTAAATGAGCACCAGAGTACAACCATCTCCAGCCTAAAGGGAGCTTTCTTTGAGAGCATGTTATGATGCAGTTGCTAAAAGAGCTAACGTGAGCTCATGATGCTTTGCTGGTATAGCATAGCTCCATTCTGACCATGCAGGTCTTCTTGCTGTTCTTGTTTCAAGGTCTTTGTACTAGCCTTTCTTTTGGCCTGGAATACTTTTTCTCCAAATATGCTCCTAGCTCACCTCCTGCAGTGTTTTTTTTTTTTTTTTCCTTTACTTATCCACTCCCAGAGATGCCTTCTCTGAATTCACGATGTAAAATAACACTGCCTCTATTTCTCGTTCTCTTCACTCACTCTTAGAGTTTGAAGCTCCAACGAGAAAAACGTCCACGGAGAGTCTATTGTGAAAAACAACTTTTTAAATACGTAAAATCGAAATAACAGCAGTACTGGATGTTGATAAGATAGGATCGTTGGGATGCGTGGGTGGCTCAGTTGTTTAAGCAGCTGACTCTTGGGGCACCTGGGTGGCGCAGTCGGTTAAGCGTCCGACTTCAGCCAGGTCACGATCTCGCGCTCCGTGAGTTCGAGCCCCTCGTCAGGCTCTGGGCTGATGGCTCAGACCCTGGAGCCTGCTTCCGATTCTGTGTCTCCCTCTCTCTCTGCCCCTCCCCCGTCATGCTCTGTCTCTCTCTGTCCCAAAAATAAATAAACATTGAAAAAAAAATTTTTTTTTTAAGCAGCTGACTCTTGATTTCAGCCCAGGACATGATATCATGACTGTGGGATAAAGCCCATGCTGAAAGTGGATCCTGCCTAGGATTCTCTCTCTCTCTCTCTCTCTGCTCCTCCCCCGCTCCTCCCCCACTGGCACGTGCTCTCCTCTCAGTCTCTCTCTCTCTCTCTCTCTCTCAAACTAAATAAATAAACATTAAAAATTAAAAAAAAAAAGATAGGGGCATCTTTAAGGTACTTTAAGAACTCAGAGCGAGAGCCATTTATGAAGGTTTGGGACAGATTTTGTGAGAGAGATGATGTTTGGTCTCATGAAGAATGACTCAGACTTAGTCAAAGGACTAAAGTAAGTTTATAGAGTTTATAGTCAGAGTAAATATCATAAGTGAAGAAACAGATTTATGACACAGCCTGAGGAAACTATACAGAGTGGTAAAGCCCAAACTTAGAATGTAGGAAAAGTTGGGAAATGACACTTGTAGATAGGTTTTAAGATATACGTATGGATATGTTTTCTGTCTATGATGATTGTCTACATCTACAGTCCTTACAAAAGGGGCATCCTTCAGGAGTCATTTTTATATAGCCATATTGCCTTCATTTCCCCAGAAGTAGCTAGAAACAGGTGACTAAATCAGGGAATAGATGACACTATCAAACCATTCCATTGAATTTTCATTGACCAATCAGATTCTCAGCAATTCAAACGGAAAGACCTGAAAAAGATGAAAAGTGATTTAATGGAAGGATTTGAGTAGAGGTGATGTTAAGAAAATGCCACATTCAAGCTGAAATCATGGAGGGCATAAATTAAGAATTAAATACGGGAATAAGAAGTAGTCATAAGAAGACAAGAAGAAATATAACACAATACAGAGAGAGTAAAAGGGATCGAGATATATCAGTTCCCAAATTCCAAAGTCCCCACTTCCAGTCTCTTTAGTTCTAGCTAAACTTTGCTTTCTCTTTGATCATAGATATTAGTTATATTACAAATTATCCTTTGCAAATTATATATAGATGGGATTGCTTTTGGTAGTTTTTATGGGACCTACGGACAATAGGTGCAAATCAGTTCCACAATCCAGAGCTAAGGGAAAAACACTGGACTTTTAGAGAGGGATTCAAAACCTTTTTTTTTCCCCAGTGCTTAGCACCTCACACACCTTGGGTGTGTTAAAGTTGAAGAGAACATATTTTGAGACAATTATCAGTGTAATGAAAGTTCTCTTTAAATGGAGTGGGGATAGGATGTGCCTCCTCCTTAGCTCAAGTCTAGTGAAATGAGCTTTTAAGGACCTTACCAGAAAAGCTGGATCTGTGTCCTACTGGAGTCTGATAAACACAGCCAATTGGTGTCAGAGTTGCATCTAAAAATGCTAAAGATGAAAGGCAGCAAGTGGAGCTGCCTTCTAGTTGGTCAATAAAGAAGGCTCAAATGGCAGATAGCTAGTTTCCTACTCAAGGCTGCTAGGGCCCACTGTGTAAACTGTGCTGAGGTATAATACTTAGGTTTAGGTGTAGAGTCATTTGAAGAGAGATCCATCCCAAGAATCTGCCTGATGTGGTGTTGGAATCCCAAGAGAAAGAGGCTGAGTGGTGTCAATGTCCAGGGCTTAAAGGAGGAATTATAAGCAGGTAGCTGAGGGAATCCTTACCAGTTGTCAAAAAGTTCTTAAGGATGCAAAAGGATACAAGGGATAGATACTGAAATCAATTCTAAACACCCACAATAGTCCAAAAGAAGCAATGAGAAATGAAATCTTAATCAGCTAAGACTTTTCCTGTCCCTATCTCTTCTCTCTACCAGGCTTTAAGCCTGGAGGCATCAGAAGGCCTAACTAGGGTCAACAGCTACCCGGCAGGGACCGAGAAGCACAAGCACACAGAGTAAAGGAGAGAAGGCAGAAAACCCATCCACCCCCAAAGTGGCCTCCAGGCCCAAGATGGATGAAAGGAGAAGTTCAAAGTTTTGGCTTTTAGTCAGAACTAAACTTTTTAGTTACTGAAATGAAACTATTCTTAGGAAGAATAGTTAACCGAGCATCTCTTTTTCTACAAGGGAACAAATAAGCTATGGGCTCTGCACAAAATTTTATCTGGAATGTCTTTGGTCAGGTTCCCTAGAAGCAGATTCTAAAGTGGCATTCTTGTCTAAGTGATATTTTGGAATGAGTTCTCTCAGGATTGAAGTCAGCAGGGTAGGAGAGAAAGAGAAAGGTAAGCAAGAGAGTGAACTCAGCTGGAGATTAATTTCAGTATTAATTTTGTCCTACAGAGAAGATCTGAAGTACAAACTGCCTCATGGGGTCAGTCTCACCTTCACTCATTGGTGGTGACCTGCCAGGGGAAGGTGACAGGTTAGGAAATCTGGGTAAGGCACTGATAGAATATATTATACACTGATAGAGAAGGGGAAGACTTCAACTCACAGAATGGATTTGAATAGGGGAAAAGGTAAGGCTGTATTCCAATTGCATCCAATGAGTTCCATTTATTCAATAACCATTTCAGTTATAGAAACTCATCCTAGTTAATTGAACTAATAGACCTAATGTTTTAGTTTTCTATTCTTTAAAACCAAAGAACATTGCCTAGAATATTAATTGGGGAGTTACATAATGATCTTCCTATCTTTACCAGCTAACACTGGGGAAAAACAACATTATATGGATATTGGTAAATTGTAACAAGTAAATAGACAAGTATAGCATTTCATTGATTAAAATCACTTGCTATTGCCAATCTCAATGCTATTGTAGTCACAGTAATGAACTTGATATCTCTGCACATAGGGCTCACACAGAACTAAATATCTGTAGGCAGATAGGTAGAGCACAAATGTGGTAAATTTAAATAAGACCTGAAAAAAATTGTAATTAAAGGAAGAATTAATCTCAGTTTCGTTTATTTGCCTTTGTGGATTTCAGAGTGTAATAAAAAAATCTGTAAACAATGAGAGAAGCAAAGTATTTCAGAGTATGATGCCATATATATTGGCATTAAAGACTAGGGCATATTTAATTTTCTCCCCCAATTGCAAGTCTCTATGAACTGTGAATTATAGCATTTGGTGATAGAATTTCTAGAGTAAGGCCGCTTGTAAAATTCTCTCAAAAGAAAGCCATACACTGCAAAACAGGTGGTATTTGCTGTTCTCCTTTATTTCAAAGTGTTTTATCCACTCCAGGACACAAATTAGGCACTGGCCTCCCCTGGTAAAAACTATCATGGTATCTGTCTTATTCATTCCACAGCTGTCTTATTCATTCCACCTTGAGGGGTTAGGCTAATCACAACTCTTAAGCCACAATAATGCTTTATAAGAACTGAGAGTAATAAGAAGCCTTGTATCTTTTCCTGGTTGCTAGCATGATTGCAGGTGCTTCGTTGGGGGGAAACAACAAAAACAAAAAACCTCCAAGGACAAAGCTATGGCACCAATGGCAAGCCAAGAAGTAACACAGATGGCAGGAAGTGGTTTGAACTCAGGAGGCCAGAGTGATACTTCGGGGCAGGAAGGATCTTGCTACAATTTCTTTTCACACTTTTAGACAAACAGGAGTGAGGGTACCAGAGCTTAGACAGTTTGGGTATGAGATGAAAGTCATTCTGATAAGAATATTTGGGTTACAGCCTGGATCACAGAGAGTCCTCAGAGTGGCAAAAGAGGATCACACATGAATCCTAATTGGATGACCTGACTGAACAAGGAGAAATCCAGAGTTCTAAGAGCTCAGAAAAATAAGAAGGAAAAAGACCAAGAAGGCATTGAAATATGAAGATAAAATCAATACAGAATTGCCTAGGAAATCAATAAGAGGGATAAAGGACGTGCAGGGGATGTGAAATATGTGTTCTGTCTCCTGTACAAGTAAGAAATCTGGCAGCATGTTTTGAACATGCTGCAATGCTGTAATTAAAGCTCAAGGGAGAACGGCAAAAAGGAATCTTAATAATCAAGTGAAAAGATGCCACGGCAATAAATGACTCCTTGTCAGGAAAACAGTTTCATAGGCAAATCTTAAGTTAAATATGAACTCATGAACACAGCCAGAAGAGAGATCGATAATTTTGTCTGTGTATTTGTGGTAGTTGATATTGGGGCTTGTTTTTAACACCATAACCTAATAAAAGTGTCATCTTTCAAGAGGCCAAAGTAATTCACTCATGCAATTACCACAAGCCCACTGATCACAGCATTGTCTGTGAGTATACTTCAAAGTAAGAGATTATTTCCTCTCAGATTCCCAGGGTATCAGCAAAGGGACAGAATCCCCAAGAGTAAGTCTGTCACAGTTAGTTGCATCTATAGAAATCCAAGGATAGGTGTTTGTACTTACTCTCTCACATACTACATATAAATAAAGCAATTTTTAAAAAGCCATATATATGTATATATATATTCTCAAAATAGTATTATTAAGAATCAAGTTTGATCATGTAGGCAAAATATTGGGAGTTCTCTGCTTAAAAAAATGCTATAGTCTTTTTATTGTTCTTTCTTCATTTAAGCAGAGATGAAGTAGTTTACAAGTCCAGGGAAAAACATACATATCATAATCTATGTGAAAGTCACAATTCTTCCAGTTGTCTCCAAGGGTTTCATTCACAGTGACTACGGTATAAACAATGGCTCCATCTCAGGATTTGTTTAATATACAACCCTAATTATAACCAACATGGTCGGCATATAAGACTATTAAAATGGGAGCGCCTGGATGGCTCAGGCAGTTGAGCATCCACTTTTGATTTTGGCTCAGGTCATGATCTCATAGTCATGGGTTTGAGCGCTGACAGCACAGAACCTGCTTGGGATTCTCAATCTCTCTCTCTCTCTCTCTCTCTCTGCCTCTCCCCTGACTTTCTCCCTCTCTCAAAATAAATAAACAAATAAAATTAAAAAATCTATGGAAAATGAAATGTTTCCTCATTATTAAAATATATCCATCAGAACTGGTGGATTCAAATGATGTTTGTCTCCTTCAAAGGTCTTATTTAGGCAATTTATAATAAAAAAATGCTACTGATGTGCCAGTTACTTTTCAATATTTTAAGTATGATAACAAGCAAAAAGCATTTACAAAAAAAATTTAAGTATTATAGATTCCAGAAAATGGTAGCAGGTAGCAAAAACAATTGTTTTAACTCCACTGATCACCACATAAAAACAGAGAACTAGTTAGCAAAATCAAAAGCACAAGACAATATTTATAAGGAAACCAAAAGTAGCAAGGATAAAATACAAGAAACCCCAAAATATAAGAACATAGAGAGAAACCACTAACGGCTACAAGATCTATATCAATACCTGTGCTGAAAGAAGCAGAGGGAAAGAATAGGTTTCTGATAATATTAAGTAAAGAGACTCTCAAAATGGACAATAGATATTTGCTAAATAGTATGGTGGACCACTATAAGAATAGCATCTGGGGCACCTGGGTGGCTCAGTCGGTGAAGCAACCAACTCTTGGTTACAGTGCAGGTCATGATCTCACAGGTTCCCAAGGCCAAGCCCTGCGTCAGGCTCTGCACTGACAACAGGGAGTCTGTTTGATATTCTTTCTCTCCCTCTCTCTCTCTGTCCCTCCCCGACTCATGCTCACTATCAAAATAAATAAACTTAAAAAAAATAATATTATCTGAAACTGGTAGAGGTTTTGCCTTCTCCAATAGTGGGTGAATGCTTGGAGCCTATGGAAAGAAGATCGAAAGGTGGCTGGAGTGGAATGGCCCCTATGAGTTCTAAAACTGAAACATCCATGTCAGAGTCCTGCGTGGAACAGCAACTACTGAGCGTCATAGAAACTGGCTGGATTAATAAAGCTTAAGGAATGAGAAGGTCCGGATAAGAGGTGGAGGGAGGGGTGGGGAGGAAGAAACAGTGTCAGAAAACCTCAAAAAGCCTTTGGCTATATATATATATATATATATATATATATATATATTTAATTACATTAAAACAACAGAAAAGAGAGCTCTGTAAGGTTAGAAAAGTTTTCCTGAAGCCCAGCTTCTCCTAACTAAAAAAAAAAAAAAAAGAAAGAAAAGAAAAAAAAAGTGTGAGCAACAAAAAAGTATTTGATTTAATTGCTTACTTAACTATTTCAAGATATAAAAAATACTGATAAAAAGCAGGATAGCTTTTCTATAAACAATAAGAGTGCATAAAAAGTACATACCCATACATACATAAAATGACGAAATAAATCAGAGTTAGAAACATTCAATAATGAGGTGACCAAACTTAGGAAAAACTATAAATTTAAAAAATCATTTAAAAAGACTAAGAAGGGGCGCCTGGGTGGCGCAGTTGGTTAAGCATCCGACTTCAGCCAGGTCACGATCTTGCGGTGCGTGAGTTCGAGCCCCGCGTCAGGCTCTGGGCTGATGGCTCAGAGCCTGGAGCCTGTTTCCGATTCTGTGTCTCCCTCTCTCTCTGCCCCTCGCCCGTTCATGCTCTGTCTCTCTCTGTCCCAAAAATAAATAAACGTTAAAAAAAAAAATTTAAAAAGACTAAGAAGAATCACAAGAATGACTAAATATAACCAATAATGACTTAAGAAAATATAAGATAAAAAAGAGAAAATTTTCCTAAATCATAAAGAAATGAACAAAGAAAACATTTTTGAAAAAAGGGGAGGGATCCATATTGAACATAGACAAATAACATCCAACATATGAGTAATGAGAATGTGTTAAGAAGAACACCAAAGCAAATAACAGAGCCAGTATTAGGACATACAATCTAAGAAATGTTTCAGAAGAGAAAGAAAAAAAGAAAGAAAGAAAGAAAGAAAGAAAGAAAGAAAGAAAGAAAGAAAGAAAAGAAAAGAAGGAGAACACTACATTCCCCAAAATGTCATGCCAGGATGATCAACACCAAGACCTATTCTGATAAAATTATTGAATTTTAAAGAAAGCAAAAAATTCTTTGGCTGCTCGATAAATTGTAAAACAACTAATAAAGAAAGAAAACCTAGATTATCAAAGTTTTGGACACCCGTGCTTTATGTCAGAAGAAAACAGAGTAATACATTTTAGCTACTAAAGGAAAGAAAATGCACAAAGAAATTTATATCCAACAAATCTGACTTTGAAGCATAAAAGTCACAAACTATTAATATGTAAGGACTCAGACAATTATATCCATGTTCCTAAGGCTGTATTAGAGAACAAGCTTTAGAAAACCAACAGAAATAGATACTGATATAAGGACTAGGGGTGAACATTCAATACGTATCTTACAAAACTGAGACTCAATGAGGATTTAAAAATGAAGGAAAATATTATGTAGTAGCCATATTCTCTGATAATAAAGACATGGTATAAGTATAAACATGGGAAAAATGAGGAGGGCATATACAATAACACACACATGACTATTTTCAGTAGTTGTATTAGATGATAATATTACTATTGTTATTAATATGTTGCAGCATATATAATGTGAAATAAAGGAAATAGATAATTATGTGATATTCTTATCCTATGTCCTTGAAAACCAGGATTCTTTTTTTTTTTAACTTTGTTTGTTTGTTTATTTTGAGAAAGGGAGAGAACACATGTACATGTGCAAGTGGGGGAGGGGCAAAAAGAGGAGGAGAGAGAATCCCAAACAGGTTGCACAACATCAGCATAGAGCTCTACATGAGGCTTGATCTTATGGCCCATGGGATCATGACCCAAGTCAAAATCAAGAGTTGGGCAATTAACTGACTGAGCCACCCAGATGCTCCCAAAAACCAGGATTTTTTGGTACAAAATAAAAGAAATTTTGAATTTGAATTGAAAGTATCAATATGAACATATATTTTATCTTTAAACATGTCCAGCTTCTTTCTATTGAAAAGGTCTAGAAATAATAGTCAACCCAACTGCAGAGAGCTTTGAGCATCAAGGTACCATTTCCCACTAAAAGAAACATGGGCTCATGGTTATATAGCTGATTCCAGATTTGATGTGAGAAATATATGAGTAGCACCTAGAAAAAACTATCATACTAGATAGCAAAGAATCTTCAAAGAGTGTAAGGTCACATCAAAAGAACTCAACATCCAATTCGAAGAGGCTTCTACTGGCCAAATATGGGAAAATTTGGACTTCAATGAGAACAATCACTGCAATGGATTGCCATCTATACAATATGTTTAAGTCCATAAATTCATAATGATACTATTTTTAAAAATGGTCACTTGCAGGAGTTCATACGGAAACAAATTCATTTTCTGGAGAATTGGTAAATCCAGTTAAGGAATCAAGTATTTATCTTCTCTTTTCAATAGGAATTATACCATTGGGTAATCAATTAATAAATCAAGGGTAGTATTTCTTTATTAATGAGGTTAAACTAATACATGACAACAACAGGAAAAGAAATGGCAGAATCAAAATAACACCATTTCACAACCTCAGTGATTAATAGATGTAGGTCATGAACATCAGCATTTGCAAACATCACAAAGAGAGAAAATCAGGTAATGTATCCTTTCTGATAAAAGAACACACTACATGAATGGTCTTGCCAAAGGGATTGAGCCTGAATCTGATCAAAACTCTGGAATCCAATCTGCAGAAAATACAGAGGACAGAAGGATATACTGTTTGCACCTCAAGTACAGGCAATTGGCAAAATGCAGATTATGGGAAACTCTACAGATCAAATATCCTGGGTTCTACAACAGATAAATTATAAACAAAATGAAGGGAAGGAGGGATAATCAGTAGCTTCAAGAATACTAAAAAATATATCAAATTTCAAAAATGGGCAAAAATAAATCATAGTGTCCAGAGAAAGTATCAAAATATGCATATTTTGAATAATAAATATATAAGGAGGCAAAGAAAGTGAAATTTTAAAAGTTAAGAAGTAGCTTATTTAAAAAAATTTTTTTTAACATCTTAATTTATTTTTGAGAGACAGAGACAGTGTGAGCAGGGAAGGGGCAGACAGAGACAGAATCTGAAGCAGGCTCCAGGCTTTGAGCTGTCAGCACAGAGCCCAACACAGGGCTCGAACCCACCAACTATGAGATCATGACCTAAGCTATAGTTGGATGCCTAGTCTAACCAACTGAGCCACCCGGGTGCCCCAAGAAGTAGTTTAATTTAGGGAGAAAGTCATAGATTGTAATTATGATTGGGGGCAGAGAGGGTCTTATGGGTGGCTGGAAAATTATTATTGCTCAATCCAAATGCTGGTTATAAGAGGGTTCATCTTTAAATAGATGATATATATATATATATATGATATTATATATATGTTATTTTTATACTATATTTTTATAATATGTAATGTTTACAGATTTATTAGCTGTATATTTGATAATAAAAAGACTTTTAAAAAGTGTTATGTATTAAAGGAGTTTAAATAAAGGTTTGTTTAACATTTTGAGGCTAAAAAATAGGGTGTAATAAAGTAACAACCCTAATTTTTTGTGTAGTTCACTATATAATTGGAAACAATTTCAAAGGAGTTTTGAAAATATTTGAATGGTACCATTGTTCAGGTATCACTGTTAGAGTAAAAATATATTATGCCTCGGTAATTACTTTTATAGGAAAATATCTTATTTAAATAAATAATTTCCAGTATTTTTTTTACAAAAACTTGCGTCTGCTAGAAATTTACCTAAGGGATATAGGAGTGCTGATGCATAGGGGCACTTGTACCCCAATGTTTATTGCAGCACTTTCAACAATAGCCAAATTATGGAAAGAGCCCAAATGTCCATGAACTGATGAATGGATAAAGAAGTTATGGTTTATATATACAGTGGAATACTACTTGACAATGAGAAAGAATGAAGTATGGCCTTTTGTAGCAACGTGGATGGAACTGGAGAGTGTTATGCTAAGTGAAATAAGTCATACAAAGGCAGATACCATATGTTTTCACTCTTAATGTGGATCCTGAGAAAGTTAACAGAAGACCATGGGGGAGGGGAAAGGGAAAAAAAAAGTTACAGACAGGTAAGGAAGCAAATGATAAGAGACTCTTAAAAACTGAGAATAAACTGAGGGTTGATGGGGGGGAGGGGGGAAAGTGGGTGATGGGCGTTGAGGAGGGCACCTGTTGGCATGAGCACTGGGAGTTGTATGGAAACCAATTTGACAATCAATTTCATATTAAATAAATAAATGAAAATAAATGTAAAAAACAACATTGTGCTTAAATTCTAAATATATTCATTTATCAATGTGGGGATACGGTACTGTAGGAAGATTATGGAATACCACTTACCTATCTCCTTTTTAGGACAGATGTACACAGAAATTATCTCAAAACAATGTCTTTTCTTCTTCCTTCATCTCCCTACTTTTCTTTCACTCATCTCTTCTTCCTTTCTACTCCTGCAAAATATCAGGAAGCTAATTAAGTTTAAGCTTTAGGGGATCCACTTGTATAAGCCCCTCCGAAGGCTCTAAGAGGGTCCCTAGAAATGTACCTACAAGTGTTTGTAAAGTTTGCAAAACTAAGACATTTTGACCACATGGAGTCTATATTTGTCTCTTTCCTGTTGGTCATATGTCCTCTCATATCTGATGGCACTGTGTAGAGCCATTTTTGCAATTCAGCCACACTGAAACTAAGCTGAGAATATAGTAGGTTGTTAGAGGGGATATTTACTGGCTTGTATTCTCTTCAATTTCTAGGTAAGTTATTGCTTACTGTTCTGGTGGAGGAATGGGTCCAAGAATAGTCTGCTCTCCTGATTCATCATGCTGGTACGAAGGGGCAAGGCCCAAGGTCAGATCACTATGTGAAGATGTCTTATAGCAATGAGTACTGGAAGTATACAGGTACTGAAGGAGGTGCACATTCTAGACACATTGGTTCTCACTGGAGCCTGGTCAAAACAACAGGAATATTCTCAGAAATGTAAAACATGCAATTAATTATAAACACATACATTTTTTGATGAAAATCATACAAATTGAATTTGTCAGTATTTTTGTATTTGTTGTATTAGTCAGCTTCCCCCCCACACCCCGCCCCATGCAAAAATATGTTTTTATTAAAGCATGGGGACAGGACCTATGGGTAGAGCTGCACTGTGAATGGAAGGAGCGATTGATATGAATAATTTGTTGCCTTTTTTTCTTATTCTACATAGTTTTGATATTTAATATTGTATTTCTAATTTTATATTCTTCCTCTTAAAACAGGCTCCAAAGTTGTTATTGAAGATTCAGCTCCTAAAAAACCTGCTTCTGCCCTTCTCACTAGACATCAGTGGGGAAATGGAAGGGACATTAATTTCTTGTTCTTACTTCTTCCTCCCTTGTTAATGGACTGAAGTTAAAAGGATAAAAAGGAGCCTTAAGTTTGGAATGAAGTCTGTCAATCGATTTCTTACATCTCAACAAGAGTCTACAGTAAGAGTATGTTCATGCTCAGGACAATCTGGGCTAATTTTTGCAATGAAAACTTGATTCCTTGATTAAAAAGAATGCCATCTTTGAGTCAAAAGAGGTCACTGCCCAGAGGACAGGAGTTTCTGTTCTACAAGAAAAAGAGGCAATGTTGCTTCATAAAAACATAATCTGAATTTGATACAGGGACTCTATTAAGTATCTAGTGAAATCACTATTTTTAGAGGTTTTTCATAACCAATGGTATTCAATTCTCTGAAAAACTCTGGGAGGTAAATACTATTGTGAAGACTTTTTAGATGAAAAAAGCAGCTCGGGATGTTAGCTTAAACTAGTAGCATAAGCCCATTTTTGAACCAGGACATCCTGACTACAAAGTTCACGTGTTATTCCACTCTTTGGTAGTTAATTACCCAGCTATTTAAACTGTCTGACCTCAGTTTTCTTATCTGGACAAATAGGACACTTGACTAGAAGATTTTGCAATCTTCAAAGTCTTCAATTCTATGAAACCAAGTCAAGTAACCTTTATAATCTCCCTTGTTAGCTCATTCTCATTTCATATAAATAGGAAATTCATCCTGATTTCCTTCCACCTCATCTAAATTTAGTTATAATTAAAATCTATCTCCTTTTCATCTGTCCTTTGCAAAGGTATAAAACAGCCGGTTTATCACAATCTTGCGTAATAACTTTCTGTTACGATGAGAGAAGCAAAAGCGGGCAGGGAGGCATGAAGGAAACCCTTGAAGGGAATGTGTAGTAAGGAAGCTGGACATAGGGGCGCCTGGGTGGCGCAGTCGGTTGAGCGTCCGACTTCAGCCAGGTCACGATCTCGCGGTCCGTGAGTTCGAGCCCCGCGTCGGGCTCTGGGCTGATGGCTCGGAGCCTGGAGCCTGTTTCCGATTCTGTGTCTCCCTCTCTCTCTGCCCCTCCCCCGTTCATGCTCTGTCTCTCTCTGTCCCAAAAATAAATAAACGTTAAAAAAAAATTTTAAAAAAAGAAAGCTGGACATAGGCTTCAGCTCATCTGAAATACTTCTATGTGAGTCTTGACCTCAGCAAGCAATAGATGAAGAGAAAAACTGCTTTCTTTTTGTATACGGAGGCTTCTGCTCATCTGAAATACTTAAATGTGAGTTTCAACCTCAGCAAGCAATAGAAGAAGAAAATAATGCTTATGCTTTATTTCTCTCATCTCTCAGGTGGTAATAAGCAGGAACGTCTAATGACATCTGGAAAGATTTAAATAATTTATAAGCAATAACGTCATGACTGGTACATTTAAAAGGTATGTGGAAAGTGACTGTGAAAATGCCTGGCTCTCTGTGGAAAATCAGAAAATGTTTTCACTAATCTGGAAACAAGTATCTGGACCAGAGATACTGGCCAGTGGGGGTTTGGGGGAGGAGGGATTTCCCCTCCCCTCCCCATCGCTTTCTGGAGTTCTGATTCTATGATGTCTTGGTGGGCAGTGCGGGCTTTCAGGCTGCAGCTTTACCTCTGCTATTGTCATTATCAAGTCTATTTCCGACCGTGTCTTCTGCCTTGTGGTGGGCTTTGCAGTTGCTCTAGCTGGAGTTCCTTTGTTAGAGATTTGCCCTCTTGACACATCCAAATGAAGAAGTTGCAGCAGGAAAAGTAGACTGGTGACAGACCCCGGGATTCCGTTCCCTGTAGTAGGTCCTGAAATCTTATCTACATGTCATCTAGCTAATCAGAGGTCCATGGTGAGATCTGTCAGAGATTTCTGTTTTAAAAAAGAAATTCAGACACAGTTGACAGGAGAATTGGAATGTTTTTCCCCAGGTCCTGTGGCGGCTACCAGCACTGTCTATTATTATGCGAGAGCCAGCCTGAGGCTGTGGGGAAGGGAAACTCAGAGTGGCCTCCTAAGGACATCAGCACAGGGGAGAGGCCCCTCCCTGCCCTCAACAACAGAAAACAAACAAAGAGGAGCCCACCACCAATAGCAGAAAGCAGAGACTAGGTAAAAAATAGAGCTGCAGAACATCAGTCAAACTGGTTTATAAGAAAATACAACGAAACTCAGGAATTACACAGTGAGAAAGATAGTGTCAAATGGGGTAACTACATCTTTCAAAGGGGTTGGAGAATCACATGCATAACCAAACTTGTAAAATCTTCAGGTAGAAAATGCCCTTTTTAATTTATGGAATTCACAAAACTATGGAAATTTAAATTGACATCTATAATTCTTGGCTTTGAAAAAGCAATTCATTTCCTTAGAAGCTCTTGGCTCTTTTCCTCTTAATAAAGTACAAAGTACACTGGCCTTGAAGTCAAATCTTACCAGAAATGGGAATACGGACATTTATTAAGCTCTTCGTCAAACCATGCTATTATTGTAAGTAAATCATCTCCGGAAGTTGCACAAGAGGATATAAAGCTCAGTGGTTGAGAGCACAGATTCCAGAACTGAAATATCTGAGTTCAAATCCTAGCTCTGCCACCTATAAATTTTCATCAAGCTACTTAGTTTCTGTCTGTATCTGTTTCCTCACCTATAAAAGTAAAATGATGATGGTCTGCCTAGGTGACTCAGTCGGTTAAGTGACAGACTTGGGCTCAGGTCATGATCTCATAGTTTGTGGATTCAAGCCCCGTGTTGGGCTCTGTGCTGACAGCTCAAAGCCTGGAGTCTGCTTCCTTTTCACGTGTCTTCCTCTTTCTCTGCCCCTCCCTTGCTCACGCTTTGTCTCTCTCTTAAAAATAAATAAACATTTAAAAAATTTTTTTTAAGTGGAATGATGACAATAATCAACAAACATCATAGGATTATTGAGGGGATTAGAAGCATCAATAAAAAGTGTCTGACACTTAAGAAACATTCCATAAATGTTATTATTGTTATAATTTCATCAGTTGGGATAGGCTATATTAAACTATGTAACAATCATCCCCAATAGTTTAAGCATTGTAATAAAACAGGTTATTTCTTACTCATGCTATAGTTCTACTGGCAGAGAAACTCTACTCATCAGAGTTGTTCATGGACCCTGGCTACCATCTTGAATAGAGCAGCCACCATCTTGAAAATTGGTGGTTGATGCACCAGAAGGAAGAGAGCTTTGAAGGGTCTTAAGTTAACATTTATATACCTCATCCCAGAAAAAAAGCAAATCACCCTTGTTCACAACTCACTGGCCAGAAACAAGACACTCGGTCCCATTAAACCACAAGAGTAGCAAAAAATGCAAACTTTTTATGCACCTAGAAGGCAAAAGAACTATAACTGGTAAATAATATACTTACCATTATTTCATTATAACATTAGTAACTGTAGTAGTTGTAGCATACTAAATTAACTTTTCAAGATATGAACGATCCATTTATTAGAGTGAGATATTCCTATATGAGAGAAAGATGGGAACTAATAATGGTTTTATTATGTCTACTTCATCCTCATCAATATAATACTTAGTTGCAGACTAAATAACAGCACTTGAATACGTGATAGATATCAGATAATATGCTTGTTACTTTCACATGTCTTTATACATAATTCTAACAACTCTAAAAGGCAAGTACTTTTAGCTCAATTTCACAGATGAAGAAACAATACTTAGAGAAATTACATAATTCATCCAGTAACATAGCGAATAAGTATGGAGCCAAATTTTGGATTCAAACCTGCTAGGTTCTTTGTACATCATCTTTATATCATGCCACATATGGATTCTAGCACAAATGAACCATATATTGGTCTCTCATGCTTATGTAGGAAGTACACTATGAACTAGCTGAGAAAAATTAAGTTTCACTTAGAAATTTTATAAAATCTTAACTCTCTGTTTTGATTTACTAATGGCAGAAGGGAAAATTTTGCCTACTTGCCATTATAAGAGACTAAGTAGTCTTCTTTGGGATGTGTTCAATTTTAAGTTCAGGAAAATACGTTTCATTTCATTATCCTTGTTTTCATTCCCAAGGCAAAACTTGAACTTCAGTCCTCAGTCATAAAAGGAGAATAAGGCTTATTAAAAATGTCAGTGTAGTTCTGCTAGTTCTACTGAATCCCAGAATCCTCATCTGCCCCTCCAGATGGACCCTCTACTTTAGAAAAGCACATTGACTGGAAGGAATAATGGGATGGACTGGCAGGGCAGTGAATGCAGCAATGACAATCGGCACACCATTTGGGAACACTTCCTTTAACAAAATTGGTCTAATGTGAAAAAGTTGGGAAGAATGCGTCATTTTAGATTGGGCTAAAAAGGAATAAGAAGAGACCATGATAATTCTCCAAACATATGTTTCCCTTGGATTATCCGGTTCTCAGCTCACGTCAGGAAGCAACATTTGAGGCAGAATTATTAGGCTTTACGGAAAGAGCAAACACACAACGTGAACTTTGTATTCCTGCGTAGAAACTATTTTCAACTAGAAAGATACCCTTTTATCTCCTAAATTATGTGTGTAGCCCTTGAAATATAGCATGACAACACAGGATGTCAGAGAACCAGTGTTTTCTTTAAATAATGGCGTCTCTCCTGGAAATAAGTCATGGAGCTTTCCGAGGGAAAAAATTGCATATTTTTGGCCTGTAATACCTTTTTTCATTTGATCAATTTTATAAAGATTGGAAGAAAAAAGGTAAAACTCTAAAATAACAAACAAATGCAAATCTCTGACTTTTCATTTGTTTCTAGATTGGATTAATTCCAGCCAACCTCACAATACACTCCTCCAGGTCATACACAGCTGTTTACAGTAATCCGAATGCACCTAATGGACCACTCACACTCATATCACATAAGTAAATAATCATATGGTGCTTAATACATGCTGGGCACTGCTCTAAGTCCTTTACACATAGTATTTTATTCTCACAATAACCATTTACAGTAGGTATCATTATTATCCCTATTTTATGGTTGAAAAAAAAAAAATGGGTCCAGAATGGTATAGTACTTACCCAAAGTCACACAGATAACAAATAAAAAATTCAAACCGAGGGAGTCTAGTTCCAGAGTCCATCCTCCTTACCTTAAATTATGCTTTTAAGTTTGATGTTATCTTTATTTGGAAGACTTTTTTTACCCTCAAATGCTTGGCTAAATCCTTCATCATTTAAAACTTAGCTCTGACCTTCACTACCTAGGGAAGTTGTTCTTAATTCTTTCTTACCCTCAGCTTTCCATTCTTCACAAGACTAGGCAAGACTAGGTGTCAATCCTCTGTGCTCCAGGCAGCCTGAGATTGACCTTGGTTGTTGGCCTTCTCCACTAGACATTGAAATGCTGTACACTGGTAGTACTTAACTCATTTCTACATCCATGTGTATATGTATGTATGTCATCTATGAATAGCTCACAGCAGGTGTTAAGTAAATATTTGTTGCATTAGTACAATAAATAGAAGGAGAATGTGTATGTGCAGAGATGAGAGTTACATTTTATTCACTAGCTGGTGAGTGATCTTTGAAATTTGGTTAAAATCATTTTCAGTATTTTTGAATGGGTGTAGCTCCAAACTTTACCACATACAAAAACCAAATGAAAAATTCTGTTGACATGCAGGTGTTTCTCAGAGAAAAAAGAGACTGTCTATTTTTAAGCTATTTTACAATGTTTTCAACCTTAATCCACAAAGTGTCAAATTTCTATGTCTTTTTCTCTAAAAGGACAACTATTCCTGAGATCTAAAGAATGTTTTCTTTAGTTTTTACAGAGAGAAAGAAAATCAAAAAAACAAAAGCAGATGTTTGTGACTATATTATATTTAAGGAAAGGCTCTAGGAGACAAGTTTTTCAAATACTGAGCAATTCAAATCTAAACAACCTTAAAAGAATTCTGGTTCCAAGCATGAACTAAGAAATATCCTTTATATGGGCTCTGATGACAGAAGTCAAGGCAATGATTTTAGACAACATGACATTAAGTCAATAGCTTGTTTTGAAAACCATGTTGATGTGAATGACTTCTTTATAGCAAGTGGGGGATCCAGAGTGAGTTGCTATAAAAGAGGTTGCTCTATGCGTGGCTGCCCCTTCAGCGTCCTTTTCAGAAGTTTCTTCCCCTTAGCCCCCTACTGGAAGTGAGAAACTCACAGCATTGTCCAGCAGTCCCAAGCTAGAGGATTCTTCCTGTTTTCATTATGCATGTACCTCTACAAAGAGCAGAGGCTTCAGAGCTAAAGCTGTTAAAACCTGAGTTGGAATCCCAGCTGGGTGGTCTCCAGGAAGTCACTTCTTCCTGACTTCTTTCTCTTCTGCTCCTCTTCTTCTTCCTCTTCCATCTCTTCCTCATTCTTCAACAATCTGTTAAGCCTTAATTAATTTTTCTGTAAAGTGAGAATCATAACAGGCATCTCCTAAGGTTGTTAAAAGGGTAAGAAACAATAAAAGTCTATAAAGTGCCTGGCATGGTATGAAATACACACAGAAGCAAATAGTCCTTGTTGCAATTATTATCCACTGTGCATTATCTGGGGTAATAAAGGCAAGGTAGCCAATATAGTAAGAATTGTTAGTTTTGTTCTATGATGTATGAATGTGGTCTGGACTATTATTCCTGTAGGAGCCAGTGAGATGGATCTGAAAGAAAACCCACTTGTAAAGCATCAGGTAACAGTGGGGCAAGCTTCACATGGTAAAAAACAAACAAACAAACAAACAAACAAAAACAGGGAAACCCAAGCCTACACACAATTGCATTAAGAAAACATCCTTTTCTACTGCAGGTTAGTCTCAAGAGTTTTATATCCACTGCAATGGAGTACTTTTTCCTCTTTACTGGATTTAAAATATTTACACCTTACCTAGGCATGATAAAACTTTGTCAAATGATAAGCAGTGTGTAGAAGAGCTGGATGACAAGGAAGGAAGGAGGTCATCTGATTTTCATTTTAATCATTTAAATTCCATCATCCAATTTCTGGTCAGAACGAAATAGGTCTATCTACCCCTTTCCCTTTTTCTCCATCCCTTTTCCAGATTTCTCTTTACCATGATTGAGCTTGAAAAATCACCGTAGCAACTCTGAACGTGAGGAAAGTCTTTACCATGATTGAGCTTGAAAAATCACCGTAGCAACTCTGAACGTGAGGTAACCTGATAAATACTATCATTTCATAGCATAGACAGAAGTCATTAGCCTATCATGCTTGATCCTATGCCTCCTATCCCTTTTTTCCCTGTGATGGGTAACAATCCTCTCTTAGGCCTCAGCTCACTACCTGTGCTTTGGGTCCCATGCCCTTGAACCTCTTCAAGATTCAATCCAATTTCCCCAATCAACTGTACCCTTCTCTTGACATAAAACATGATTCAATAACTTCCATATTAAGGAGGAAAGGAAGAAAGAGAGGGAGGGAAGCTGGCAGGGATGGAGGGAAGGAAGGTTTAGGAACAATTTTAGGAAGAGTATTCTTGTAAAGCTGGATAAAAGATAACACTTCTGAATGACCTAAAAAAATGTACATTGCAGATATCTGATGGAAGAATGTTTCAGGTAGTGAGAATAGCAGCATTAGCCAAGGCACTGAGATACAAGTACGGCTGAAATTTCACATTGTTCACTGGGGATAGAGCAGAATAAGAGAGGGAGAGTAAATGATAAGAGGTAGGGAGAGCTTTGAAGGCTAATGTGAACTTTTGCTTTTACTGAGTTGAACAGGGAGCCAGTAGAGGATACTGATAGAAGAAAGGCTTGATTTCACTCACCATTTAAGGGATCATTCTAGCGACAGTGCTGGGAATTGGCTAAAGGGAGGAAAGACAACAACAGAAAGACAAAATAGTAACTTAGAAACTTAGGTAAGAAATGGATAGTATAGTAACATAGGTAAGAAATGTTGGTGGCTTGACTGAGGTAAACATGATAGTGAGTGATTAAATCCTAATAAGTGAATGAATGCATATATGTTGAAGGTAGAGATGGCAGGATTTAATGATGGATTAAAATATGAGATTTAATGGAAAGAAAAGAGAAAAAATAGGCTTCAATGTGTTTGGCTTGAACAACTCGAAAAAAAAAATTCCATTTGCTGAAGGGAAAACTGGGAGAGAAATTGTTGGCGATGAAGAGAAGATCAGTAATTCATTCCTAACTTGTTAGTTTGAGATGCATATTAGGCCACGAGGAAGAACTATCAAGAGACAGTTACACCCATGAAACTGTTCTTCAGGAATGAGTTCTAGGGTGAAGATATAAACTGAGTCATAAACATATTGATAGTATTTAAAGTCATGAAACTGGATGAAATAACCAACAGATTAGAACAGATAGAGAACAGAAGGCCAAAGAGTAAGCCAAATGCAATTGAATACTTAAAAGGTGGTACGATAAAGAACTAAGATGAGAAGCAGTGTTCCATGAGTTTGAAGAAAAATTAGGAGAAGAAAGTGCCCACTGAAAAGAGTATTTCAGGGATGAAGAATGATTATTTTTATCAAGTGCTGTTGCTGCATCTGGTAAGATAAGCTTTAAAATTGGTCATTGTATTTCACTACATGGAGGTCATTGGTGACCTTGATAAGACCAATGTCAGCAGAGTCTGGGGGGGGAACAAAGTCTGGCTGGAGGGAATTGAAGAGAGAAATCGAAGATAAATTTTTTGCAGATGTTTCCCTGTAAAGGGTAGAGGAGAAATAAACAGGTGGTAAAGAATATTAGATCAAAAGAGTCATGTGTCTTTTTAAGAAAGGAAAAATTACTGCTGGAAATAATAAAGTAAAGAGAAATTCACGATGCAAGAAAAGGAGAAAAGAGGATTTTATCTGTATCACTGGGTAGACAAGAATGAGTTAGGGTAAGGCACACCTCTAAACATTTGAGGGATCAGTTCTGAATACCATACTTCTTTGGAGACCTGAACAAACTTAAAAGATAGCAGGGGGACCTAGATCTTTCCTCCCTCCATTAGGAGTGCATAAAAGCAGTTTAGGAGGAGTAGACAAAGAGAGACCACCAAGAGATGGAAGAAAGAGTTCTGAATTAAAATACACAAATGGTCTTGAGATAAACTAAAATAACCACTTCATGTTTATGTTTTTAGGATTTTTAAGTTTAAAATATTTCTCAGTGCTCTCCTTTTTCTTTAAAGCCCACACCCCTTTTGGTAGTGCAATAATAATCCAGGGAGGAATTAAAGAACTTTAAATGTGTTTGTTCTTCTAAAGTCACATGTAGCTCTCTACATTATTTTGTTTAGTCTTCTCAGCACCTTTTTGAGGCAGCTATTTTGAGTCTTGTTTTTTGCCACACAATGGTTCAATAACCTCCTCAACTATATAATGTAGTAAGTATTAAAACCTTGGTCTGCAGCAGTCTATGTCCTGTGTTTTGACTGTATGCTACACCAAGAACCCTAAGTTGAAGATAATGGAATGTGGGCCCCATCTAAATAAGGGAAACAACTATCGATGAAACAAAATCCTTTAAGAGTGCAATAGGGGCGCCTGGGTGGCTCAGTCGGTTGAGTGTCCAACTTTGGCTCAGGTCATGATCTCACAGTTTGTGAATTCAAGCCCCGTGTCGGGCTCTGTGTTGACAGCTCAAAGCCTGAATCTTGCTTTGGATTCTGTCTCTCCCTCTCTCTCTCTGCTCCTCCCTTACTCACAGTCTGTCTGTATCTCCTTCTCTCAAAAATAAATAAACATTTTAAAAATTTAAAAAAAAGAGTGTGATAGTTCAAGAGTAGTACTGTTTAGACAACCTAAGAGTTGCCATATTGAAAGTATATGCTTGCTAGCCAAAAACAAAAAACAAAACACAAAACACAAAACAATAACAACAACAACAACAACAACAAAAACTTGGCCCTAATTCAGCATTCTGGGCACAACCCTATCCGTGTTCCTGACCCTATTCCAATTTCAGACCTTCAATATCTACCGATCTTTCTGCACTCTTCCCACTGCAGACTCTGTACAGGCTTGGTCTCTGGTTACTAAATCACAGCTCCCTGCCTGCTATGTTGAGGACTCTTTGGCTAATCAAAGAGCTCTGGTTCCTTTATGCTTGCATAAGTTTAAGCTTATCCTACTGAATACTAATAGATATATTGCTAGGGAACCTACTACGTGTTGGGCATAATAATAAGTTATTTTAATTTATACTGAAACCTTTACAGTCATCTAGCCAGATAAGCATCACCACCCTCAAATTATAGATGAGAAATTGAGTAATTTGCCCAAAATGTAGAACAGTAAGGAATCACAATTAGTTTTGACATTAAATTTTTTTAAGTTTATTTATTTGTTTTGAGAGAGACAGAGATAGTGCCTGTGGGGGAGGGGTAAAGAGAGGGAGAGAGAGAGAGAATCCCAAGCAGGCTGTGCACTACCAGCACAGAGCCCGATGTGGGGCTCGAACCCATGAAGCATGAGATCATGACCTGAACCAAAACCAAGAATCGGATGCTTAACCAACTGAGCCATCAAGGTGCGCCTGACATTAAAGTTTTAACCACACTAATCTTTCTGCATAATTAGTTTATATACAACTAACTTATAAGCTTTACTCTTAATGATTTAAAACTAATGCATGCCTAGCTGACTTAAGTTAGTTGCAGCCCCACTGGGGAGGCTCCTTGTGAATCTGAGTCATGTCCCGATGTTGCACCTGCCAGTTCTGTCTTTTGTGGGATTTACGCTATGGAAAAGGAATATAATAGTCCTCCAAGAACTTCCGGGCAATGACTTAACTGTTTGTATGGAGCAAAGGAAGAGGGGATTAAGTCCTTCAAATGAGAAGAATGTAGGTTTACGGAGCAGCTTCATAGCTTAGAGGTAAAGTACTCTGGCTGCAGAAGCAGCACATTTGCCTAAATCCACCTTCAACACCTATAACTCACTGTGCCTCAGTTTCCTCATCTACACGAAAAGGATGTTATTAAGTGTGGCACCTAAAAATGTATAAGGATTAAATAAGTTAATATTATATAAAGTATTTAAAACTCTACTTGGTGCATACATAGGACTGTATTATTATTATTTATTGCTATTAATTATTTTCACGCTTTTAGCTTCCAGTTTGTGCTGCACACTACTACCCATCTCCCCAAAATTTTGATGATCTCAGAACTAATAATGGTCTTTTTTTTCTGGCACTGTGGCAAGAGCTGGCTTCCTGGTCAGGATAATCCTCAGTTGAATCAAATGCCACACATTCCATTTCTCTGGAGAGACAATTGCATAGTAGCACCGCCACTTGGAAGAAAAAGAAATTGATCTTCTAATATTGTCCCATTTCCAATAAAAATCTTTCTTCAGCTGTTTCTGCATTTGTAGCAGTTACACACGTACTGTGCTGTTGCTTAGTCAGATTTTTACATTCAGGCTTAATTGCTTGACTATTCCAGGATCCCTGCTCATCAGTCTTTTAATCATGGTATTATATGTCTCCTGACTGCTTCCCAATTTGTCTCCGCTGTTTTGAAAATGAGATGTCTATGCGCAAACGGGATTCTGAAAGTGGAATTTCTCCATCATTACAGGGGGAAGCTACCATCTTCCTGCTCCATAGCCTGATGGCTCTATATCTGCATTTCCAAATAACACTGGTCTTTTCAGACTCAATACCACATGTCTAACTGATTGCAATGTCATTTCATAAACTGTCCACCGTCCTGTTACAAAGTTCTTTGACAATATCACTTTCTGCATTTGATTTTTCTTCTCAACTGTCTACATGGCAAATGTGCAAGTTTGCTTTTTCTCCACGTGGAATTTCATTTTGTCATTTTCGGCTCCTACTTGAAATGACATGTGATAGAGAAAGTAATAAGTTGTTCTTAATACTTTAGTAGGTTACCTCCCTGCATCAGGGTAAGCTTTCCAGAGGTTAGAAGAAATAGTTTTCGAGAATATTTTTTTCTTTTTTTTTCTATGTGTGGAAAAAAAAAAATTGGTGCCATGTTTTATAAAGTGACCTGGCTTTTTAAAATGCGTGCAGCAAATCTGGTCCAATTATACAAGTTGGGGGCTTGTGCCATTTACTCACCAGTTTGTTTTACCAGGTACACAGTTTGATAAGTATCCACAGGATGACTGGTGGATTTTGTACAAGAGAAAGAACTTGCCTTGGATAACTATGGACATCTTGTTACATCCCATTCCCAAATCTGTCAACCATTTAATGACAGCCAGAGCACAAAACAATATTTTACTTGTTCATGAGCAACAAGATCCATGAGCGAAAATAGCTATTTTTCTAAGTGTTTATGTGGCAAGGAGGCAAGCTAGAGCATATAGCTCATGCTCTTGGGAAATCATCATAAAATGGTGTACTGTGTTCATTTTCCTAATCAGCCTAATAAGTAAGATGCTCTGTGCATGGTTGTTATACTGCAGCATTCTTCTGAAAAACAAAAACAAAACTTAGTAAAAGTCAAACCCTGATTGATTTGCCTCCCTTAATATAATCCAAATGTTTCAAGAGAACACTTTCGATGTGAATCAGATTTAATTCCCATGATCTGAAAACCAATATCCTGTCAACTGGAGATTTTTTTTTAATGATTTTGGTTCATCACAGGTTAAAATCATTTTTTTTGGCCAAGTTGCAGGAAATATTCTACTATTTCTTTCATTGAACAGAACAAAAACATTATCAGGCTGGAAATTGACTATGGGACACAGTTTCACTTGCCATAAAATGTGATTTTTTTGTCAAATAAACAATGTGGTTGTCCCTCTGCCTTGGCCAGACTGGTAGTATAGAGCAGGCTTAGCCTTTTCTAGGAGCCCTACATGCCTTCGTTAGTCCTTCCTATGTCCCTGATCTCTTAACTGTGGAGTGTGGCGGGGCACAGTCCTTGGCCCTTTTCTCTATCCTCACTTACTAACCTTGGTGATTTCTTGTTGTCTAGTGACTTTAGATATTATGTATATATTCTTAAATTTATAAAAACAGCTTTAATCTCTCCCTGCACTCTGACTTCTATGTCCAGGGTGGTACTTGACATCTCCATTGAGGCTGATAACAGGCATTTTTTTTAAGTTCATTTATTTATTTTTGAGGGAGAGAAAATGTGAGTGAGGGAGGGACAGAGAGAGGGAGAGAGAGAGAATCCCAAGCAGACTCCATACTATCAATGTGGAGCCTATTGTGGGGCATGAACCCACGAACTGTGAGATCATGACCTGAGCCAAAGTTGGACACTTAACCAACTGAGCCACGCAGGCGCCTCACTGATAATAAGCATCTTAAACGTAATATGCCCACAGTGAGCTCCGGATCCCCTTCCTTAACCTCATTCTATGCAGTCTTCCACATCTCAGTTACTGGCAGTGGGAACTCCATCCTTCCAGTTGCTTATACCAAATGCTTAGAATCATTTCTCTCACATCTTACATAAACCAGTCCATTAGTATATGCTACTGGCTGTGTATCCCACTGGCTGTGTGTTCTCAATGTATCTAGAAGCCTACCACCTATCACCACCTTCTCTCCTGTGACCATGCTCCAAGACACCATCATGTCTCTCCAGGAATATTGTAAGAACCTTCTCACTGGTCTCCCTGCATCTTTCCTTGCCCTGCTTCAGTCTGTTTTCAAATCAGCATCCAGAATACCAGTTTTATCAGATTTCTCCTCTGCTTCAGACTCTTCAATGTCCCATGTGATTTTGACATCAAGTGAGCTCTCTTCTTAGGTGTCTGCTCTCCAGGTGCTCTCCGGGTATTTCCTCAAATACACCTGTTAAGTGAGGCCTACACCAACTACTCCTGAAAATTGCAAACCCTTGTACACTCCCTACCCACTTCCAGGATTTATTTTTCTCCATAACATTTACCAGTATATAAAATACCATCTACCTTAGTTATTTGCTTTGTTTATCATCTCTCTTACTCCAAAGAGTTGAGTCAGTTGAGCGTCTGACTTTGGCTCAGGTCATATCTCACAGTTTGTGGGGGCTCTGTGCTGACAGCTCAGAGCCTGGAGCCTGCTTCAGATTCTGTGTCTCCCTCTCTCTCTGCCCCTCCCTTGTTTGCATTCTCTCTCTTTCTCTTAAAAAAATAAAAATAAAAAACATTGAAAATAAAATCCTATGTGGATAAGAATTATAATTAATGGGACCTTTATGTACATAAGAAAATATGAGGAGAAATGATTTTTTTACCCCTTTCTGGGGTAACTTAAGTTATTGACTACAAATTGCAGGAAGTGTTTCTCTCTGCCTTTTGCAAGCATTAAAATAACCTCCTTAGCTAATGATGTACGATACACTTCTGATTATGCATTGCATCGTAAACATTAGTGTATCTAAAACATTATTTATAATCCAGCAGTTCTGTGTATCTCAATGTCAAATAGTAAAGGAAGAATAAACGCTTCTGGTATTCCCACTGCCTCTACTGCTCCTGGCACAGAATAATCACTCAATAAATATTGGTCGAAAAAATAAAAGAATGAATAAATACAGAAATTCAAATACTTAGCAGTTTAAACAAAAATCTCCAAATATCAGGGTTAATCCAAATGTTGCTGAGCTGAAGTGCATGTTCATCTATTCACTCACAGACAGACCTGGACAACATGGTACCCTCTACAATCAGTTTTCACTTACAAGTGCTTGATTGCCCTAGTCGTCCATGCCCAATGATTACTGTTTGGCCAGAGTGAGGATTTCAGCTTATGGAATCAATTACACAATTTCACACCTGCCTTCAAACTAGTATTGACTATTTTTTGAAATCCCTCTTTTATGGAGGCATAATTGACGTGTAACATTATATTTGTTATTTCAAATGTACACCACCATGATTTGATACTGTTATATATTATGAAATGGTTCCCACCATAAGTCTAGGCTCCATGCTTAGGTATAATTTTTTCCTTGTGGTGAGAATTTTTAATATCTACTCTCCTGGCAACTTTCAAATAGACAATGCAGTATTGTTGACTACAGTCACCATGCTGTATATTACACCCCCAAGACTTATTTATTTTAGAACCAGAAGTTTGTACCTTTTGACCCACTTCACCCATTTCTCCAATCCTTCAACCACCTGCCTCTGGCAACTACCATTCTGTCCTCTGAATCTACGAGTTTGGTTTTATTTTCTGAAGTCTTCAGTCTTGAAGAATTTCTTGTGTTTTGACCCAAAGGGTTTAGATGCCCTTTGCCCAATTTACCAATGTCATCTTTTCCTCTAATGATTCATTTCACTCTTTCTATTGCTCATCATCTCCCTCAATAAAAGGAATCAAGGGGCGCCTGGGTGGCGCAGTCGGTTAAGCGTCCGACTTCAGCCAGGTCACGATCTCACGGTCCGTGAGTTCGAGCCCCGCGTCAGGCTCTGGGCTGATGGCTCGGAGCCTGGAGCCTGTTTCCGATTCTGTGTCTCCCTCTCTCTCTGCCCCTCCCCCGTTCATGCTCTGTCTCTCTCTGCCCCCAAAAATAAATGAACGTTGAAAAAAAAATAAATAAATAAAAGGAATCAAATCACTTGCCTAGAACCAAGTGAGCGTAAGACTGAGAGCCTGAGGCTTTTGCATGAGCCTAGCCCCATGATAACTCCTTGACAACCAGTACAAACCACACCTTGTAGTGTGTAGGTCAGCTTCTGGTCTTTCTCACATACTTTCTCCTCCACCTAGAATGTGATTTCTCTAGTTTCTACACAGCTAGTAACGTCCATATTTACAAGCATGTCTCTAATTGTCCATCTATTTGACACACTGCAGATATTTTATAATGTTAGTCATTTATTTTTTCATATGATTTGGGGTTCTTTTATGCAGGGGCTCTATCCTATATCAGTTGTGCCTTATAGTATTAATCATGGTCCACTATGAAACTGTCATTCAAATGTTGATTAACTGATCAATTCTTGGCGATCTTGTGTCTTTCTTGATGTCAGTTCTTTACACCATTGACCAGTCAGTGATTTCATTCCTGGCACTTATGCAGGGCACTGTGCTTATAGGCTCAATTACTGTAATCTGCACTTCTATTTCTAGACCATTCAAGATGGCTTTTGGCTACAAGTATTACAAAATGCAGAGAATAGTCGTTTACATATTTTTTTGCTCCATTTAAGAAAAAGTCTGAAAATGGTGGAAGTTGGAGTTAACTCACTAACTCAGCGATAACAAGGCCAGCATTAAAAAAAAAATCTTGATCTTTCTGTAACAGATATAAAATGGCTACTAAAGCTATGGGCATCAAGTGCACGTTCAAGGGAAGAAGAAAGACAAAAAGGGAAGGGTGAAGCCAGTAATTCTGTCCTTTTTAAAAAGAAGCCAAAGCTTCCCTTTTTTATTATTTATTTTCGACAGAGACAGAGCATGAGCGGGGGAGGGGCAGAGAGAGAGGGAGACACAGAATCAGAAGCAGGCTCCAGGCTCTGAGCTGTCAGCACAGAGCCCAACCTCACAGACCATGAGATCATGACCTGAGCCAAAGTCAGAAGCCCAACCCACTGAGCCACCCAAGCACCCCTTAAAGGCAAAGCTTTCTAAAAGGCATTCCTGACACCTGGTATGTTTCTCCACACTTTTCATTGGCCCCTGGAAGGGTGTGGTCATTAATGAGGTTGTTAATATATTGGGTTAATTAATTAACAGAATCTGCCACAAACTCCCTAGTGAATATGCTCTACGTACCAGTTTCTCTGGTCCTAAACCAAGCATAAAACTGACATCAAATTATGTAAAAAAGAAACAAGGTTGTGAAGTGTTGGGGTCAAGATGAAATGATATCCAATTCATTACCCAGAAAACTTGGAAGATGAAATCTCTGCTAAATAAGGTTACATTTAGTTAATCAAGGAATTGGATGCAAGCAAACACTGTTGAACATGGACTATGTGCAAAGAAAAGGAAAAAGAGCCTAGAATTCGTCATGACCTTCTTTTCCTCCCATCTCAGGGAAATTCATCTTCAAGGAAGTAGGGAACTAACAAAGAAGGGCAGACAGATAATGCCCTGCTCTTGCTCATGGGAAGGTATAGAGCTGGCTCTATAAATAATGAGGAAGGGAGAACTTAGTTAATATTAGCAGATCATTAGGAGTGTTCAGAAACCAAAATCCTAAATCATTTGAATGTGAGTTTCAGATCCTTTCCAAAGTAAAGTAGCCAAGCCTATGTAACAACTGTATTAATGAACTTTAAATGTTTGCATAAGTACCTAATTGGGACCACTTAAATATGTTTTTATAACAGTCTATTTTAAAATTATTTTAGAAATATCAGAAAAAGCATAGGATAGATTTACAGGTTTATTTAATCAAATAATAGAATTTATTTCAATCCTGTTACTCTAGGCTTTTGACAATTTGAATAATGGTTAGCCTGATGTTTATATTTGTGCTACTCTGACATATTAGTAAGAATAAGAACTTTGGTGAGTTTAACCCACTAAAGGAAAAAATAATTCTAGTCATCTTAAATGCCTGAACCAGCACCCAGAAAAGTTACTATAAATAATTACCTGCCATTATTGGATATTTATTAACATCTCTTCTGTGAAAATGCATCTTGATAACCACACAAAAAAGCATTTTAAAAATAAAATACAAAATTACACTCGTATGTTTCACTAAGAGATATCATCCCTTACATTGCTATTAATAATGATATAATTTTACTACAGATAAATTGACTTAAATTTTACTTTTAATAAATAATCATAATGGAGATGCAGTTTTGAGCTTCTATTTGGAATAAATAAACCTGTTGTTCTTTGTTATGGTAAGTAGAAAACTACTATTTTTTCCATACTGCAATGATTAGAAGAATTAGAATGATGTATTTTTCATATTTAAACAAAAAATTAATTTATTTGACTTTACTCACATTTAAATTGTCAAATTTTTATCTTGTGTATGAACAGAGAGTTAGGATTCAGAGCCAACATTTAAATTCAATTTTTAGTTTATTTTAGGGCCTTAGATCAAACATTAGGTGGCACTATTGTCACAATGAAAAACTGCTACATTCACTCCCTTTTCTTCACTATCTAGAAGAATCTTCTTTTAAAATTCTCATTTTAGACCTCGCTATGGATTATTTTCACTTTTCCAGTGTGATTAAATGTATCTGCAATAAACATAAAAAAGATAAAAATTCATTGTCAACATCTGCTATTCACTAAGATGTGTGAACCATGAACACTTTTTAATGAAGTGTTCTCTGAATTCTAGAATTTAAAAGATATTTCCATACAGAAGAAATAGCTATTATGAATAAATACTATATTTTCTTTGTTTAAACATCTCTATTGCTTTAATGTAGAAATACCAAAATAGTATTTAAAATCCCTTTCCAGAAAATATTGCCTAAAGTTTTCCTGGATACCTAAATATCACAGATCAATTTGTTTTGTTTTGTTTTTAGGAATAGAAGAGAAAATTCTAGAAACTAATTTTAAATATGCAGTGAAAATAAAAAGGAATAAACAACTGGATAGCAAAAACATCAGTTCATATGTTGTCTGTGTGTACACAAGAACATGGGGATAGATGGAAAACGAGAAAAGCTATCAGTGGAAGGAAAGTTACTTAATTCTAAAAGGAGTTTCCAAATTTTCAAGTAAAGTTACAAGAAAGAGAATGGGAGATAGAACACACTTCTTCTAGGCCAGCAGGACACTGCAGTAGGCTTACCAAATACCAAAGTGAGGATGAGCTTCTCTCTGCTTATTCTGAGTTCAGTTTTGTGAGTGGGGAAACCCAGCTGTTATTTGGAGACAATAGTTTTCAACTGTCTGTTGAAGGCTGCAGTTTAGTTCAGTGAATGAGAACACAGGTCCTGAGCAAATGTTCCCGCATCTGAACCCTGGTACATGGGCCCGTTATTGAACCTCTAACACTGGATTTTTCTCTTCTAAAAATGAGGGTAATGATATTGAGTTGATGTGAAAATCAAATTAGAAAATTTAGGGCACCTGGGTGGGTAGTCAGTTGAGTTCGACTCTTGATTTTGGCTCAGGTCGTGATCTCATGGTTTGTGAGTTTGAGCCCCTGTCACGCTTTGAGGTGACACTGTTGAGCCAGCTTGGGATTCTCTCTCCCTTTCTCTCTCTGCCTCTCCCTCCCTTCCTCACTCTCTCCCTCTCTTCCTCAAAAATAAATAAATATACTCTAAAAAAAAAAGAAAAAAGAAAAATCAGGGGCGCCTGGGTGGCTCAGTCGGTTGAGCGTCTGACTTCAGCTCAGGTCATGATCTCGCAGTTGACGAGTTCGAGCCCCAGATCGGACTCTGTGCTGACAGCTCAGAGCCTGGAGCCTACTTCCGATTCTGTGTCTCCTCTCTCTGACTCTCCCCTGCTCATACTCTGTCTCTCTCTGTCTCAAAAAATAAAGATAAACATTAAAAAAATTAAAAAAGAAGAACATTCATGTAATACATAAACCCTGACACATTGTTAAATCTTAGTTGGAGGAGAGGCACTGATGGGGGTCTTGCATTTTTGTTGTTATTAACAGTCCTGGTGCTACAAAAGTGGTTCAACTTCCCTGCTGACTGAAGCTGTCTGATCCACACTGGGAGGGTAAGAGGCTACCTCATGCCAGGGGAGAGGCCCTGTGGATCCTCATTGTGAGGCAAAGTCAGGGATTCAAGAGCTTTAAGTCTATAGTCTGATGGCCGCCTCCACCAACTACAGGGCTGTGGAAAAATTACCTAATCTCTCTAAACATCAATCACTCCACTAGCAAAGTAGAAATGAAATTAGTAAGCCTGAACTCATAGGAGAATTAAGAGGACATCCATTTACACATATTGCTGTAATCAATGGAATAGAAAGAGCTCTGTAAACATTAGTTATTGCAACTATTATTACCACCACCGCTACAAATGGTCCACTCAGGATTTCTCAGTGTGTAAAAGCTTTTCCACCTTTCATTTTCTCCGACTTGGAAAATCATTTAAAAATCTCCAATGTACTTCTGCGTGGACCTCTCCACTGATCCTGGGAGAAAACAATTTATCAATATGGAAGGAATTTAGAAAATTCATTACAATCTCAGAAAAAAACATAAAAGAGCAGAGTTGTAAACATAGGTATATTGTGAATTGCAAATCCAAGTCACAATATGTCACTCTAATTGGCTGACTGCTCTATACAAAGAGCAAAGGCTACATTTTGACCACATTAAAATCCTCTCCCCTGTAAAACATATGCGCCAAATTAAAGAGAATATGACATGTATTTATTAACCTAATGCACCCATTGTATCTTATTAAACAATCTTGATTATAAATCTCCTTTCTGACTCATTATGCTATAAACTGCATGATGGTAATGTTTTCATTTTATTCCCAGCATTGATTTTGACATCTTCATGTGTAAGGTGCCAAGTAATCTTTGTTAAGGATGAACAAATAATTGAGATTGAAAACAAAACCAAAACAAAACCAATAAAAACCAAATCTCTGTCAATCAAATCATAGTGGAACAACTGTTTTAAAATTTCTTTCCAGCATTTGCAACAGGAATCGCTTCTCTTCAAGTCTTGTCTGGCATCACTATAATTTGTGGCCTTCAATGGCTGATATCCTGAGACTGTGAAGGGGCCAAGGAGAAGCCAGACAGATTGGTATCTATTGGGGCTGCTTACACTGTTCCTCTAAAGTCCCAAAACTTCTTAATCTATCAATCTTCAGGACTTGCTAAATAATCCTAAACTGCCCCCCCAGAGAATTAGGAGAAGCATTAAGGAGACTTCAACCTTGCATTTTATATTGTAACCCTGACTGTTAACGTCTGTTCTTCTGATTTGTGTACTTAAACTGAATGTTTCATCCTGTAGTTCAGCCTAGCAGGGATTTATTTTCATACACTTTCAATGTAAATAAAAGAGAGTTATTATAAAAGTTTTAATACTTTTCCCCAGATAAGCAGATTTACACTACCGTGTGCCATGTGAATTTTAGGAACAATAATAGTTGCCTTTGAGTGAGGCCTCCTATGCTTCCGGCACTACGCTGCCTCCTAGAACTTACGCCATGCTTAATATATTCTGAAAGCCAGTTCTTACTACAAAGGAGGGAACTGAGCTTTAGAGGGGTTAAATAACTTCCCTGTGGTCACACAGCTAAGTAGTCTGCAAGCTGCAATTTAAGTCCGAATACTTCGCTCTTTGAAACCTACACTTTGCTCTCATTTCACTCCTTTCCAGAAGTGTTTGCTGAAAGTAACAATTTCTCCAAAAGAGATCAGTTAACTAAGGTTAAGCAGGTTATAGATATGTGGCATCCTGGCTTTGGAGAAGGCCTGGCCTTTGTAAACAAAGGACAATTTCTAGAAGACAATAAGATATTCCACTGACCTGCTTAAGTGAGACAGTAACTCGTATTTACAAAGGTCGTACATGAGGAGTCACTCTAGTAGGTGGCATTGGTTCACAGTTGGTGAACCTTATGAATACATGTGGCATTGGTTCACTTAACATCTATTCATTAAACACCCACATGTGTCAGGCACTGCGTGACGGACTTGCAGGCAGTAAGCCAAGTGAGACAGATCTGGTGAGATGGGGCTTGCAGATGGGTGAGAAACTATGGACCTACAGACTTGTGAAAACCAGGCTTGCAGGTGCTTTGCTCACAGTGAGAATGAACATGTGGGTCTTGGTACTTCACATCGACAAGGATGGAAAATAACTAAACCTAGTGGAATAAAGTCTTGAACAATGCGATGAGACTCAAGTAATGCCACCAGAGGAAAAAATTAATCAAAGTGAATGAAGTAGGTTGTATTATTTTGACACCAACTCTCACAGCATGGGTCCAAGCAGGCTGAATGTTTTCCCCTCATTTATCCTCTGTTCTGCTCCTTCTTATATCAGCTTCATCGGTCAGGAAAGTAAGTGGTTGTTGTATCAATATATTTCGTATATTAAGGCCATCTGCCAGCTCAATTACTCCAATACATTCTCACAGTATGGGATTTCTCGGAGGAGTAATTCTATTGTAATGCTGCAGAAATTATATAAATGTCCTATGTCACCGAGAGGAAAGAAACATTCAGGATGACATTCGCTTGTAACGTAAAGAGAGCCAAGCATTTCATTGTTGTGCACTGTTGCTACGACTTTTGAAACTTATTTTGATTTTGACATCTTAGAGCTAAATATTGAGGTTTGTTTAATTTAATTTAATTTTGATGAGATAATAAATACACATTGTTAAAATTAAAAAGGCACAATGATGCATGGAGAATTTAAAGGCAGTGCTACTTCGTGAGATAAACAGTGGTGGAATTCAGAAATAAATCTTCTGTTTGTGTCTCCATGGTTAATGTCATGCATGACCTTTACCTCCATAAACCTTAGTTTCCTCATCTCCAACAGGACAAAGATTAATTGGGAGTCTTGTGGTCAAGGTGCTAGTACCAAAGGAAGATTTATTTTGAATTATGGACCCACCTGATACTCTTCTTTGACATACAAGAAAAGTTTTCATTTCAAACATAGATTGTTAAAAACTACAAATGCAATTGAGAATAATTCTGTGACTTGATAGATACAAAATTAAACCGTAAGAAGTTATAATTTTATAGCATAAAAGAGGATATTGGGTAGAAATTCTCATGGAAAAGAAAAAATGATGTAGAAAATGATCACTCCACATGAAGGAAAGAAAATGTGTTCAAAATGGATCAGGAGAATTTAATTAAAACATACAGAATTATTATTGCACATATGAAACCCTGGTAACTGTTACTGTTGGAGGCTATGAAAGTCTTTTATATCAAAGATGGTAAGTGTTCTTGAAACAAACAAATACTGGGTCTACTCAGAAAGCATATTTCTATTTTGTTCATGTTCAAGAAAATAAAATCTCCATGTTTAAATGTAGTCAATTGGTCTTATCTTTTTCTGTTATTAATTTGAGGTTTTAGCACAAGAATAAAAATGAGTTTAACAGGAATCTGGGTGTAGCAATTCTGTAGTGCTCATTCCACATTTTTGGCTGAGAATTTAGCATCTATCCTGGCTTTTAGGAATAAGTTTCAGTACAGTCCTGCAGGGAACCAGGGATAAAAACAGATGACCTCTGATGCTCTCTCCCATAGCTGAGAATCTATTAGTTTTACATTCATTAAGCTGTTGGTATGTTCAAAGCACTTGGTCTGATTATTCCTTTTTCCTCCTGGGATGATGTTCTCTCTGGGAAGAGGTGAAAAAAATTAAATCCAAGTCAAGACCCTATTATTTTCCTCCTGAATTCTCTCCCTGCTCCAGTTTGCACCAGGCAGCAGAGAACATCTTGCACAAAATCCACTGAGCAAATTCTCTTTATTCCATGAACAAGAAAGTTGCTAAGAAGAAAGGACACACTTTTGCTTTCTTATCTTGTTGAAGTACCCAACGTGAATTTATTCAATTAATATTTATTTTTCGAGGGCCAACTCTGTGACTTCATAGGTTGAGTGATCATATTGCTTTGCATTGGGAAAAGGTCCAAATATGATTGGTGTGATCTGACTCCATGATTGTAGAAAACAACACATTCTTCCAGGCCATAGAATCTGTCTTCCCTGGCCGTGCTTTAAATGCAGTTCCCTGTTTTATTAGAAAATATAATGCATGACAAATTTTCTGAGAGGATTTCAGGAAAGTCTCCTTGGAAGTACTTAAATGAGTAAATACATGATATTTTTTTGTAAACTGTAATAAAATCTATAAAAAAGTAAATAAATAAAATATAAAATAACAAATTGCTATTATTTTATTAATAGGTAAAAATCTAAAATCCTAAAATGCTCGCCATGTTTGAGTATGGTTTTAAGGGTAGAGGATCAACTCTGTGCACAAGTACCTGGGAGTGGGGAAAGAATATTCCAGGATGCCTAGAGAAGACTACTGCTGTACAGAGCCAGTTTGAATGAATTTAAGATTCCAAGAGTCCTAGATTTCTTCACCAAACACTGTGCCTTTGAAATCACCATCATTAGGGTTACTAAAGTGTTAGTCCAAGAAGAGCTTCCCAACTTTCCTTAAGTGATAGCACATAGAGAGTATAATGTTGTTTTGTGAGCAGGGCTTTATGAACAGGGCAGCTCAAGGAGGGGACAACTTCTTCAGGAACTCTGGCCATTCCAGGCCCCTCCAAAGATGCAGACAAGCATTCATCAAACTTCCAACTCACTAGGAACACATTAGTGTCAGCCAGTAAAGTAAATAGAAAATATAGAAAACAAATTCTTTCTTTCCATCATCATAGTTCTGTTGCCATATTAGGCCCTAAGATTAAAGAAGGGTGAGTTGGAAAACACAAAACTTCCAGTAATAGATGAAAATCACCTTCAATAGTGCTGGTGCAGGCATCCCTCGTGGATATGGTAGCTAAAAAGCTCTGTGTATGTGAATGTGTGTTTGGTGTGCATGGGTGTATACATCTGTGTAGATTTCAGGTGTGTGCTTGAGTGCCTGCACGTACACACACACACACACACACACACACACACACACACGTGTACTGGAGCTATGAAATAGTGGAGAAGAATCCCAGTAAATGAAACCTTTGGTTCTTTGTGTCTCTGGCCAGTCCTGTTTTCTGTATCTATCTCTAGCACCACTATATTGAAGTTTCTCCAGAATCATACAAAGACATGAGAGCCATCCCTGAAGCTGAATCTGAGCAGGGTTTTGAAGGAGAGTATTAAAGCATAAACCATTTTATGAAAAGTTAAATAAAATGGCAGACATATTCTAGAGGTAGAAACTTCTAGAGGAGAACATGAAGGAAGGCAGCACTGACAGTAACTTACCCATGGCAGAAGTCAGTTTCAGTATTCATCAGTGAGGGCACTAGAGTTATTGAAGGTCCCAAACTACTATCTGGGATCCACCCAAGTATTAATCACTTCTTTGAAAATCCTAAAGTAACAACAGGCCCATGCAGGACTCTGAAGAAAATATACAGCATCTTCACATTTCAAGATGCCTTTTACAACAGAAGTTTTCAAGATCTTGGTGGAAGACAGATTTTTTTTTTCCCTAGGCAGGCTGTGCTGCAAATTTTCTCAGTCTATTGGAATTTACTGCTCTTTTCACCTAAAATCACTGTAAATGTTGTGACATGTCTAAAAATGTGTCTGCTTCTCCCCTGTTTTATCTAGCCCCAAACTATTTATAATTTGACCATGCACTTTCAAAGAGTGCATTACTGTCTTCTATGCTAGGGTCCGTTCTTTATTTTTTATATGGGAAATAGCTTTTTTTTTTTTTTGTTTTAACATGAGTGCAGTGCCATAGAAGGAGGTTCACTAATCTGTAGGTTAAATTCTTTTTGACATGGGCTGAGCACAGAAAAAAAAAAAAAAAAACATAACTAGCTAACTAAATAAACTTCATTGGATCAAACAAATTTGGTTTCAAAAAAAGTATGGGCAAAGTAGATTTGTAATTTAAATTGTTATGCCAAATTAAAATACAATTGTGTTGAAAATGGCTCAATTTTGAGAGTGGAAAGGGAGAGTATTAATAATTTTTCAAGGACAATAATTTAAATTGAGCTTTGCCCAAAATGTAAAATATAGTCACCCCATTGATAGTCTTTATCTTTCTCTGCCCTTAGCTGTACAATCTGTGTGAATCACTTAACCCTGATGGGAATTAACCAGTGACAAAGAATATGAGCTCTGATTCCAGACTTAAAACTTGGTTGTACCACTTACTAGCTGTGTGAACAGAGGTTCCCAGGCAGAGTTGGGTGCACAGTCAATAACATAGAGTAGAGCAAAGGGAACTGATACTAATAAGGAAGCACTTTTCTACATGGGTCTCATTATCATTACACACTGAATAAAAAGTTATGGAAAATGTCGCTAGAGTTGTATTCCAGCAGACAACAGGCAACTGACTTTTCTCCTAAAATTTCCTCACTCTCAGAAATTAAAAAAGGGCTGATTGATGAACTGGCAAATTTCATGTCATTCTTCCCAACTTTGTACCTACCCACCCGTGTCAGCTGTATCCTAATTTCATCCAGTCCAGCTCAGGGAGAAAACCAACTATGATATACACATGTAACTCAAAGACATGTCTATATAATTTCCTTTTAATATAATGATAAGAATATAATATTTATAAATTTGTAAAACTTAGCATAGTGTTGAAAACCATACAGATTTCTATCACTTTGTCCTAAGATTACTCTCATTTCTAAAGAGCAATAGTAATGTTTTTTATTTCTTTCTGATGGAATCATCTCATTGTATTAAGTTGTGTGTTGGAAGAAAAACAAAGTTTGAAAGTTCTCCCCCCTCAAAATGGAGTTACACAACAGAGACATTAGGAGAAAGGAAATATGAATGACTTTTATTTTTAGGTCAAATTTTCCAATTAGGAAGTTACCATCCATTTCCCAAGTTCTCTCTACTTTCATTAATGTGACAAGAAGTCTTAGGCCTTATCTGTGCATATCAGAAAAATAAGTTCTTGGATTCTATGCAGGCTAGGCTTAAAGCAGTCATTCAATCAAAAGGAAATGTGGCCTTTAAGTTTTAGTGCCTTGTAATGTTCTGTAAGAAGCCATAATCCACTTCACTAGATGAAAGGAGACAAATGGAGGCATTATGTGTGTGTGTGTGTGTGTGTGTGTGTGTGTGTACATAAACGTGTGTGTACAAATGTGTGTGTATCCCAAAGCAGCTTCCTTCTACTTCTAGGTCATTGGTAGGAGAACCAAGTAACTGATACAGGCTACTTATGCAAAAATTTATCAGTTATGCAAAAAGCCACTGGGTCAAGAGCCCATGTTGGAAAATTATACAGAAAAATGAGAAAATAAAAATACCAAAGGTAATTAAATAAGAAAAAATCATGTTCTAATGCTTCTCCTTCCCCAAACAGTCACGTAAAGTCTTAGCTTAAAAGGCTGATTGCTAAAAAAAAAAAAAGGCTGATTGCTTTATTTAAAGTCCAGATTCCAGACACGAAATTCAACAGCTGATGTATAATACTTTTAAGCTTTGGAAGGAAAACTCAACTGGGCTTTACAGAGGGTTGGTAAAATGAATCATTCTCCAATATTGGTGAGTTCATGCCTTAGCAAATTATCTAAAGAGTTATTCAACAAGACATTTTTAAAGATAGCAAGAGAAATAGATAGATAGATAGGACACTAAAAAAATAAATCCTTGACTATGTGTACATGTAAAATATAAGGGGCACCTAGCTGGCTCAGTCAGAAGAGCATGTGATTACTTAAGTAAATAAATAAATAAACTTATGTAAATACTTAAAAATAAAAAATAAAAAGCAGTGTACAATATAAGGAACAATAACTGAAAATCATTTCTGTTAACTTGAATGATGACATGAGAGTCATGCCTGAAGCTGAATCTGAGCAGAGTTTTGAAGCAGAGGAGTAAAGCATAGACCATTGTATGAAAGGCTAAATAAATGGAAGCCATATTAAGTTTCTAGAGGTAGAAACTTATACAGAAAAGCATGAAGGAAGGCGGCACTGACAGTAACTCACCCATGGCAGAAGTCAGTTTCAGTATTCGTCAGTGAGGGCACTAGGGTCATGGGAGGCACCATTATAAACCTACACTACTATCTGGGATCCACCAGACATGCATCCTGTTTGTTTACTCAAGTGTTCCTGATAAGCAAATGGTAAAATAAATTTATAAGTTGTGGAATCCTCTCAGCTTGTCAAGCCAGGCCCACAAAATGTGGCTAGTGTTACACAAAAATTTTTGTACAGTCAACAATACGCTTATTCAAATATGAAAAGAAAAACACAAGCTTAAGTCACAAATCAGTTAAACGGGCTATCTCTGTGATCAAACACCTGGTGTGAGTCCCAGTTGTGCTATTTTCTAAGTATATTACCTCGGGAAAGTTATCTAACTGTGTGGAGGCTTAGATTTCCTCTACATAAGTTATTTTCAACTTGTTCTAAGATTAAATGATACTTACGCATAGAATTATTGACATAGAAAAGCATTTTGAGATCATCTAGTCCAACTCTTTATTTTAGGTCTAAGGTCCAGAGAACTAACTGTTGCTATCAAGACCATTATCGCCCAACTGGCAGAGCTGATTACTTACACTCCAGCCTTCTGCCTTCTGATACCTTAGCAAGTAGAACTCTTGGTTTAATTTCTGAAAGATTTATGTTAATACCTACCCAATACTTGGTTTTCCTATATGCTTTCCTCCAAAACATTTCCACGATATGGACTGTCAGGCAACCTAAATGGAGGAGCTCAAATATCAACACAACTTTAGTGAAAGTTAGTTGTATCTTTTGGTTATTTTGATCTGATAAAATCTCTCAGAAATAATATCAGTGGTTTCTGTTTTCCTAAACTGTAACTAGTGCTTCTGTGTAGTGGAGACTTTAGTAAAGTACAATTACATGGTGTCTTCACATAAAAATCAATATAAGTAAATTCAAATAAATTTAAAGTTATTATAATGCAATATTCCATGAGTTATGTTTCTAAATTTTAAGATATTGAGCTTCAAAAGCCAATGATAGGACAAATCACACTGAAACAAAAGACATGTGACTGCAGAGTTCACTTATCTTGATGAGCACTGAGAAATGCATAGAATTATTGGGGGAAAGAAAGGCATGGCTGTTTTAAATTATCCACTCTCTCAAGTGATGTTTTTCAAATTAGCTACTATCGAAGCTGTTGTGAGAAAAAGATAATATAAACAAATTCATACAAAATTATAAATTACTGTCAGCTTAATCTATTATTCTTTCCAAAGATGACTGAATTTTGCCAGGCAAAAGCAAGCCTTTAGCAGAGCAAAAAGAACTAAAATGAGTGAGTTCTAAAAAGGAAGGCGTCAAAGCCAGCAGATAGATCTTTCAACTCATGCTACATAGAGTGACTGCCTCTTAATCCATAACCTCAACCAATTAAAATCCAGTTGTAGGGTGTATCAGAATCACCTGGAGATCCTATTAAAATACAGGTTGCTGTGTCCCACCCCAAGTTTCTGATTCAACTTTCTTAGGGGATGCTAACGCTGCTGGTCAGTCAATGGATCACACCTTGAGAAGCTTTGGCTTAGACTGGCCACCAATTCAAATGATAATATGATGGGTTAGATAATACTAGTATTGATTTCTTAGGCAACTATGTATCACAGACACAATATGGGAATATAGGATCAGGAAGTTTCAGGATCAGCTGCGTAAGACTATGTGTAGGAAGCCTTCACTATGAGGAAGAGTCATAGTCTTCCTATGAGTAGGAAGGTGGCTGGAGGCCATGGAAACTATAACATTTCCCAAAATGAATGGAATGTAGGAGTAGAGCATCGTGTCAGACAGTAGATCTGAAATGAAAGTGTACCTAAGGAGTGGAAACAAAACAGTTGTTCCAGTGCTGGGTAAAGCATCCAAAACTGAGCAAACAGAAGTACCAATGAGACATGATCCTATAACCTGAGCTATTAAACTACAGAATGTGAAGTGGCAACATGTCCACAGGGTGAGGACATAAAACCCTATTGAAACAGAAGCCACTTCTTCTAAAGCCCCATATCTAAAATCACTCTTTTCTTACTTTCTTAACCTAATAACCCCCTACCTCACCAACAAGCTCCAAGTTTGCTCTTTCCATATGAATTATATTCCTTTTTTTTAGTCATCTCAATACCTTAATTATTAACGTGTCCAAACCTCAGCACATTAAACTCTAGATAAAGCATAAGAGAGTGCAAGATCTTGACAAGAGCATGCCCCTTCCTCTGCCTGAAAGGGAAGTCAAGCAATGATTCTTGTTACAAGCCCCAAGGTGACAAGCAGTGATACTGAGGCTATCCACTCAGGAGACTGAATCATCTGTGAGAACTGATCACCTCTTACTCTCTCTTACTCTCTCTCTCTCTCTCTCTCTCTCACACACACACACACACACACACACACACACACACATTCACACCTTCTCCCTTTATCCAGAGCTCCAGAGAAAGCCATTATGAACTTTCTGGGAGAGCAAGAATAGAATGCAGAATAAAGGACTGGTAATGGATCTGGGAGATGGAATTAAGAAACTTTTCCAGAGAGACCCAAGATTAACTAGCCTATGTGCTGGGAGGGTCTTCTTAAGTGCTTCGTGCTTATTAGAATATTAGATGTTTCCCATACTTTATCTTTACTTTCACAATATTCTTTAAAGATAATCTCTTTTAGGTGTGTCTAGGCGGCTCAGTTGGTTAAACACCTGACTCTTGATTTTGGCTGAGGTCATGATCTCACAGTTTCATGGGTTCAAGCCCCATGTCAAGCTCTGCGCATTGACCACATGGAACCTGCTTGGGATTCTCCCTCTCTCTCTCTCTCTGTATTCTCTCTGTCTCTCTCAAAATAAATAAATAAACTTAAAAAATCTTTTTTAAAGATAATCTCTTTTATCACTATTTTATAGACAAAGAAACTAAGACTCAGAGCGAACTTGCTCTAGATCAGTAAATAATGGCAAATGTGGAATTAAACAGTATCTAATCTTGTTTCCTTAAAGAATTATCATGAATATTTAAAGTTGAAATCAATTATATGATTGAAATTTATAATAATTATTATAATTATTATTTTTCTGAAGGTAGAAGAATTAGAATTCCCCATAAACTCTATTTTCTAATGCCCTTCTGAAAAGTAATAAGTACTTCACAAGCATTACTTTAAATATTTTTATAAATCCTCACAAAAACCTTATGAAAGGCTGTGTTTTGCAATTTAAAGGATAAGAAAACTGAGGTATTGAGCACTTAGGAAAATCACCCATCCTAGTAGCAGGTAAAGTAGTCAAATCTAGGTCTATAGGACCCCAAACAGCAAGGTTTAACTGTTCCACATTTCAAATTCTCATATCTACTGAAAAATTATTTTATCTACTGATATCCCTAGAAATAAGATTCTGGCAAAAATAATTTTCTCCGTGAGGACTGTATGCCAGGACTTGATCTGTAGTGAGTATTCCTAAGATATCATTGTGATATGCTGACATGATAAAGGGTTCAGTGTCTCATTTCCACCAAAGAATTAATATGAAGATTCTTTTCATGGCTGATAAAACCCTTCATAGTTTTTCATGTGCTAGTCAACCCATACCCCATTTTGAAGGAATCTGCCCACCCATAAGCCCTTCCCCTTGCTACAGTTGACTGGATGAGAGATGTGTATTTGACCCAAGGACACCCAGTCTGTAGGCTTTCCAGGGTCCCTTACCTTGACTTCTGACAACCTGGACCAATCACATTCTTTTTTTTTTTTCCTTCTTAAACTTAAGAACAGAGAGACCATGTAAAACAGCAATAGGACAGACACAGAATACCTTATGAAGTAGTGGCATAGCTTGTGGCAAAGCCCAAAGGCCTAGAGACAAACTCAAAGGTAAAACTCTCCACAGGAAACACTGCAGGATGAAATATTGTACATTTTGTGTTCTCCAGTGCATACTTTTGAAGCACTCAATGATATTTTCCCCATATTTATTAAGAAAATGAATTTTAGGGATACCTGGGTGGCTCAGTTGGTTGGGTGTGTGACTCTTGATTTCAGCTCAGGTTATGATCCTGGGGCTGTGGGATAAAGCCCCACATTGGGCTCTGCACTGAGTGTGGAGCTGGCTTGGGATTCTCTCTCTTTCTCCTTCTGCCCCTCTCCTGCATTTGCATGTGCCCATTGCTTTCTCTGAAAGAAAGAAAGAAAGAAAGGGAAAAGAAAAGAAAAGAAGAAAACATAAAATGAGTTTTAGAGATCTTATAGAAGTTTTTAAAGAACTTTGGCATGTTTTCTTGGTTAGCAGCATTTAAGAATCTCTGTTAAATTAAAAAATAAATAAATGGTAACAAATACATATCATTGATAATATATATAGTTGTGATGGAAAATTCCTAAAAGTAAGTAAAGGAAAGATTTTATTCCCAATATCCTATAATTAATATGAGTAATTTAATAATATATAATAGATTTTAAGTTATATATGTAATAAATGCATTTGTCAGTCTCTGATTCTTTACATGGATTCAAGGTCAAAACTCCTTATGCTGACTTTCTCTCCAATGTGGTACGGAGGTAAGCCAAAGGATTCTTGAGTTAGTCCTGGTTTCAAATTATCTGCTGATACTTACCAACCAGGTATATGACTGCACATGAGAAACA
The DNA here is from genome assembly GCF_007474595.2 of Lynx canadensis. Classification (NCBI taxonomy): domain Eukaryota; kingdom Metazoa; phylum Chordata; class Mammalia; order Carnivora; family Felidae; genus Lynx; species Lynx canadensis. The sequence continues at coordinate 48,151,257 of NC_044307.1, forward strand.
CTCACTCTAGGCAATATTTTACTCTTTTGAAAAAGATAAGCCATATTGATTCATACTCAACCTCATTGTCATTGTGTGAGTTAAAGCAGTACTATGAATTGTAGAACTTTCTTCTTTTAGAAGCCTTGTGTTTTATCATATAAAATATTGTTCCAATATGTATCACTAAGGCTTAAGAGTCATTTGTATTATATACAGAGTGTGGCTTTAATAGTTTGTGAAAAAGTAGGTCTGATGTATACTTAGGACATCAGCTGTCATACCTCTTCCTCCACAGTCAGTGATTTATAAAGCCAATGTATACTTAGAGTGGACATTATCTAATGAACTTAGAGTATTCCTAGAGTGATACAGCAAGGGCTTTCAGAAATCACTTTTTACAAATTCAGTACATCTCCAGAAGTCTGGTCAAAACCTACCAAATTTAAATTTTCTACCTGTCATGCTGATTCAGGTCTCATAAAATCTGTTGTTTTTTGGCTTTCCTAAGATCCCTGATCTGACTTCCAGACCTGTACACTTTCATACTTTTCTCATGAGTTCCTCATTCTTATAAAAAGAACATGAGGTAAATGATATTTACACACTACTTGAAAACTTCAAGCATGAGTGTCCAGTCTCATGTTCCCCAAATGCAGCCAGGGGAAGCTGCTTTCACAACACTCTCAATGCTTCATTACCGAGCCAGATGTGGGTGACAGCAGCGTGCTCATTGACAGTTCAAATGGCACATTTCTGAGGAGGGTTTAATTCAGGACTACAAGTGGACCGAGCTATGCAGACCTCTTCAGCATCCTTATTATGGGTTTCAATTTTGTTGCTGGTATTTTCCCCCTTTTTTAATAGGTGAGGCAGCTGACAACTGAATTAGTACACTCTCCTTAGTATGCCAGTGGCTCATGACAATAGCCTAAGGGGGAAGATATAGATAACTGAGAAGTTTTCTCACTGTTGTGATATATTTTTTCATATGGTTAATAAGGCAATTGAAATGACATTCTGTCACAGTAGTAGAATACCATGAGTGTGTGATTTCCCTTGTGCTGCCACTAGGAGGAGATGCATTTTGTTTAATACTTTTTTAAAAAAGAAATGGAAGAAGACAAGGAATATGCTTCAAGATGTGACAGTCTGCAAACTTGAATGTCCGCAACGTAATTAGACAGCAGGAGCACCTACTACTGATGGGATGGGGTTCTGTGCCAGGCTGGGCTTGCTCTGGTGATGAAAAGGTAAAGTCGAATCAATAAAGAAAACTTTAAAATTTAAAATAGTTCTTTATTGAACAGCATTAGAAGGTAGAAAAATTAAACAGATGTGACCTCTTCTCATTAAACAAAATCTTCTCCCCTCAATAAATGAGATTTTATAGATAGGAACATTCTAAGATCTTCCTTTTCCCTAAACCCTCTTACTAATAGAGGTCCACATCAGATATTAAAATGTACTTACTTTCCACAATGGATAAACACATGTGTATGTATGTATAATGGTATGAGTTGAGTTGCAGTTGACTAGTTGGTATAATACTACATTTGGAAACCACTTAATATAATTAATTATAATTTTGCAATTTCTATTTATATTTGGGAAACAGAGCTATATTCCTATGTCTTTGATACTTTCATTAGCCCTTGAAAAACTCACAGGCCCTTTTACATCTCCTAGATAAAACATCTTGAGAGAGATACTTTTTTTAAACCTTTTTTTTTTTCAATGTTTATTTACTTTTTTTGGGACAGAGAGAGACAGAGTATGAACGGGGGAGGGGCAGAGAGAGAGGGAGACACAGAATCGGAAACAGGCTCCAGGCTCTGAGCCATCAGCCCAGAGCCTGACGCGGGGCTCGAACTCACGGACCGCGAGATCAGGACCTGGCTGAAGTCGGACGCTTAACCGACTGCGCCACCCAGGCGCCCCTAAACCTTTTTTTAAAGTTTATTTATTTATTTTGAGACAGAGACAGCATGAGTGGGGGAGGGACACAGAGAAAGAGAGAATCCCAAGCAGGCTCCATGCTGTCAGTGCAGAGCCCGACGTGATGCTCATTCTCTTGAACCATGAGATCATGGCCTGAGCCAAAATCAAGAGTCACGCTCACCAAATGAGCCACCCAGGTGCCCTGAGAGATGTACTTTTCAGGATGGGTCTGTCCAAATGACAGATGAAAATTCTCAACTATGGTGAACAAAATGGTTTCATGACAGTGTCTCATGAAACAATTTTAATATTTAGGCTGTGAGGACTATATTACCAAATATTGGTATCAACTATATACTATTTGGTAACAAGTTTTTAAATAGGAAAGATTAATATATTATTAAATTAGCTATCAGTTAAAATTGCTGTTGGAATAGGGATGGCCTAGTTACATAAACAATAATCTAAAAAGAACCAAATTTATAAGAGTCAACTAAGAGAAGGATGGCTTGAGCAGGTTTGTTATCCACATGTGTGTTCAACTTTAGCTCTTCAATCTACTCACCTCCACCAATTATTCTGCCTAACGAGCCACTTGCAGACCTATGACAATAGACATGCATCACCTGCGCTAACATAGCTCATGTACTTCACTTTTGAAATTTAATATTCTATAAAACAGATATGATTCTTCTCCAAAAAAGTTGGATTTATTTTTTCATCCTGGTAAGAACCTCAGACTTCAGGAACCAGAGTTCTAGTTCAAAAGCACATGCAACTTTTGTAAAAATTTCACAATTTTCAGCTTGTCATTAAATGTAGACTTCTGCCATCCTCACTCCAAAGGAGAAAACTAGGCACCATGAAATAGTGTGGTTTAACTGGAGTAACAGAACCGATTAAATGGTAGAGTTACAACTAACACACATTGACATTCAGACTCTACTTTCCATTGGCTCATGTCCCCAGTAGGTAGAGAAAGAAGGAATGCCCCCTATATTTAAACAATATGACTCCTTTTTTTCTACTTCCCATTCTTTAATTGGATTGATTGGTCCTCCAGATAAAATGGAATAAACTTCCTAACTCCTTAAAGAGAAAAGGTTAGAGATTCTTTCTGATTTCTGTGAGTTGTATATCAGTGTGATCTAGAGTAGCTGGCCCTGGGTTAAACTATTAATAGACCAGTTTTGTGGGCTGTTGGGATGATTAAGTTCAAATAATTCTTGGAGTACCTGGGTTGCTCAGTTAGTTAAGCATCCAGCTCTTGATCTGTACTCAAGTCATGATCTAACAGTTGGTAGGATTGAGTCCCAGGTGAGGCTCTGCACTGACAGAACGAAGCCTGCTTGGGATTCTCTTTCTCTCCCTCTCTCTCTGCCCACCCCCTGCCCCAGGCAGACAGGCATTCTCTCTCTCTCTCTCTCTCTCTCTCTCTGTCAAAATAAATAAATAAACTTTAAAAATAAAAACAAGTCGTTCCTTATGGAAGTCAACATTTTGTGGAAACCTCATATAACAATTACTATAGGAAATAGTTAAGAAACGATGAAATTTCAAAGTAATGAATAGTTCACTGATTATATAACCTCAAATATCTATTAGTGTTCAATAGAAATCTTTGTCATGTACCCTAGTTCCTTGGAATTCTGATGATTAACACATAGACTTGCTAGAATAAGAGATCAAGAAACTTATAACAGCTGGGACCTAAGAAAGGGTGTCTAGGCAAGGCAGCAATGCCTTAGGGAAAAAAAAAGTCCTAAACATTCAATTCAAGGAGCCCAGCAAGAACAGATACTAAAGGGAAGTCTCAGCAATCTTCAATAGTTCCGTCCTTATCATTGGTCAGGAGGAAAAGCTTGCACTGGTGCTTCAAGGTCCCATATGTGACTATCAAACACTTTTTTTTTTTCACAGTCTAGCCAACTGGGAAATAGTTCCCGAGGGCTTCAGCTGATGGTGACTCAAGTCACACATTACCTCAGTGACATAGTACAGAAAAGAGGGTATATGGCAGGAGTTACACACATGATTATGGAGGGTCTTTCTCACACCTCTCAAAGGGCTTCTGCTGCACTTTCGCATAAGCCAACTTGAAGAGGAGTTTGTATGTACAGGAATGTCCCTGCTTACATTACAGGGCAGATCTGGAAAACACAAAGATATACTTAGGCATGGAATCATCTGCCTCGGATGACTCAGGCAGAGCTGGTTGCTGGTAACATGATACCTATCATGGTAAAATAGGTTTTAGAACAACTCATATCTCCTCAGTACAATAAATTCAGATTAATGATTTCCAAAATATAAAAAACAAAATATGTCCTTCAAATAATATTGGACTATATCGTCCCAGTAAAAAATAATATTCTCTCTGTTGAGGTCAGCCGGCTTATGGGCAGCTTAGGAGGAAACTGGCTATAATCTTCACATTTGGTCAATTGAACTAGAATAATTCTTGCTGTCATTCTTAGGACAAGAATCTCTTACCCACATTTCAAGGCCAGAAAAACATGAATAAAGGAGAACTACCATTAGCTTTCCAAGGCACGAAGTTTTACAACACTGGAGGACAGGCCAAGGGCCAGGACTGCTTTCTCATATTAGGATGTCTGGAGTTCTATAAGGGGAGAGGATTGGAGGCATCAGATACTGGAAATTTTAAGATAGGCTAACAGAGGTAGAATGTAGAGAATGAACAAAAAGACAAAAGTGGAAATCAGGTAGCATCCACTTACAAAAGAACTGTTTCAACCTCCACCAGAGTTCAGTGTGCATTTTTGAGAGGGTGAGAAATCCCTCATAGAGTTTCCACTTCCTGACTACCGGCTGAGGAGACACTGACAGTGCCACTGTGAACCTCTGTGTGTGGAAGAACCCACACACGCAAACCCCACTAGCATAAGATTCTTAAAGATAATTTCCCATGACTTATCTCCCTCCCAGGACAGCAATGGGCACTGGCTTAAGAATATTATATAGGATCTAGGGCGCCTGGGTGTCTCAGTCGATTAAGTGTCCAACTTTGGCTCAGGTCATGATATCACACAGTTCATGAGTTTGAGCCCTGCATCAGGCTCTGTGCTGACAGCTCAGAGCCTGGAGCTTGCTTCAGATTCTGTGTCTCCCTCTCTCTCTGCCCTTCTCCGGCTTGCACTTTTTCTCTCTGTCTCTGTCTCTCTCAAAAATGAATAAAAACATTAAACAATTCTAAAAAAAAAAGTATATTATATAGGATTCATTACCACATGTGAGTGAATTTATTTGTAGATTCTTCTGCTTGGGCGAAGCAGGCATCAGGGCAGCCTTTTAGTCTGCTTCTTTTAAGTAATTTAGCTTTTGCCAAGGTAACGTAGGCCTGAAACAGCAACATGGCCCATATCGGGAAGAGCACACTGTGGGACTTAAGAAAGAGGGAGAAGAAGAAGGCTTCCCAACATCTATTACTCAAATGTAACAAATCTTTCAGGAGGCGGAAGACTAGACTCTATGTGTAAGTGTGATTTGAGCATTCTGGTTCACTACCACACTGCTTCAACTTATTCCTGTAACACAGTAACACCCAAAAGGAGCTCCTGATCTGGTAGGTAACATGTGGTCTGTGTGTTGTACGAAGTGATTGAGTCACCACAGGAGCTTAGCACTATTGCACACAAAGCCAATGGTGAAAGAAATATCTACTGAGGAAAATGAGGTTTAAAAAAAGGCATTTTCGGGGCGCCTGGGTGGCGCAGTCGGTTAAGCGTCCGACTTCAGCCAGGTCACGATCTCGCGGTCCGTGAGTTCAAGCCCCGCGTCGGGCTCTGGGCTGATGGCTCAGAGCCTGGAGCCTGTTTCTGATTCTGTGTCTCCCTCTCTCTCTGCCCCTCCCCCGTTCATGCTCTGTCTCTCTCTGTCCCAAAAATAAAATAAACGTTGAAAAAAAAAAAAAGGCATTTTCTGTGCACACTCAAAGGCCGTTAATAGATCGACTAGGACATCTTTTTTACAAAATATTTTAACACGTATTTTAAATATACAAACGTTTAACAAACAGAATCTGAGCAGAAGAAAAATACCCAGGGAAACATAGTTTCTTCTTAGCGTCTGAATCAGAATATCTCATTTAGTGCTTTTTTTTCATCTTGTTATATATTGAGTGGAAATGAAGGAATCTTAGTTATTGTTATTATTATTATTTTTTTAGTACTTGATAAGGTTCACCTGTTTTTCTCAAACTCTATCTGAACCCCCAATCATCTACCGTACCCTGGCCCTTACCTGTACTGAGCCTATACCTAGTCCATTAGAATAGCTATTATGAATGCACATTTGATTATAGTATATCCACCACTGCCCATCCTAAACACTCTACTGTTACTCGTGAGCAATGTCTTTAATCTAACTATTCTATACCTATACCTACGCGTGAAATAAGCCTGGGTACTAAAGTAGTGGACCCAAATCTAAAAGGAGGAGACATGGAAAGAGAAGGAGTTCTCAGGAAATTAAGCGAGAGGAAGTTTGTCCTGGATAAGAGAATTTAGCAAGGGACTTGCCTCCCTTCCTCTCCAGACACACATCTCCCTGAGACTTGTCCATTTTCCATTTTCTTGAGAAACTCTGAACTAAATGTCACAGAACTTTCTAATGGTCTTAAGATCCTACAGACCTGATTTCTGGAAATTGCCAATCCATTTTCTCCTTCTGAGAAGGATGCCTCGGGAAGTTATTTTCAACTCTTAAATTTTTCTTGGAACAAAAAGAATTAGCTTGCTGTTAAGAACAAAATCATTAAGTGTTCCACTCTCCCCTGTGCAGTACATAACCTAAGGATAGAACAAATTCTTGCCCTCAAGGATCTTACAATCTCTCAAAACACTGTGCATTAGCATTTTAATAGTACGATAATTCTGTGATGCTGTTGGAAATGCTTTACTTAAATGGGCACAACAGCTACATTTTATTCTAATGAAGATTCATTGGCAATATGGATTAGCATTTGACAGTGGAAAGTGGCTATTAACCTTGATATATGTGAATTCACCCACATATAGTGGCCAAGTCTCCACACGGAGTACATTTTCTAAGGTATAATAGCATGGGGGTGGAGGGAGGGAGTGAGGAGAGACCATCTCCATGCTCTATTTATTACAGTTGGTCTGTTTGAAACTACAGCACAGTGGAAGGGTGGTTCCAGACCTCAGGCACAGGTGGAAGATTCAACTTGTCTGACCAGTGACTATGCTTCTTAAAACTCTGCCTTTCAATATCAGAAAAAAGAAAATGGTTCTGCCCCTTACTATCTGGTAATTTTCTTTTTCATCATCCAGATATATGGCAATAAAAGCATCAACCTTATGTTTTTCTTCAATAATGATGATAATGCTAGTACTATTAATAATGGCTATGATTTATAGGGCTGTTAAAAATGCAGTTGAACTCTATTTGAGAGTCTGTTTAATTTTCATAACAACCCTAAAGTAAGTATTAATATTTCCCAAGTTTTTACAACATATAGCTATTGGTCCAGGATTCTTTCTTAGCTTTGAGTGAAACTCAATATTTCTGCTCTTTTCACATCACTGTGAACATCAGTCCTAAATGCCTATCCCTCGGATAGGAAGTCTCTCATCTACACAAACAGAGCCACACCTATATGCATACATATGTAAGAACTTTACAAACAAAAATGCCAGTAAATCACAGAAAGCTCTCACTGCTTCAACCTCCCTAAAAACATCTGTATTACACAAAAGCATTTGAAAATCAAGATTACCAAGACTGTACATATATATCAAATGCCAAGGAATACAAGATTCCCCTTTCAGAGATGCTGACTCTGAGACATTGTGCCTCCCTGATTTATCCCAGATTTAGAAACAATGACAGCACTGGAGCAAAGCTCTTCCATTCTGGAATGCTGTATCTCCAGCCAAACCTTCCAACCCTCTCGACACTGTCTTCAAGTTTCAATGATGGAGTTCTTTTTGTTTGTTGTTTCTCTGCTTGTCTTTTTTTTATTTTTACTTACTTTGATGTCTGTAATCCTACTGATCCACGCAGGTGACCAAACTTTCATCCGTAATCTGTAGCATTCAAATTAAAGGAATGGTTTATAGATTCTAGGATTTTCTGAGCACCTCACATAAATCCTTCCTAGGCCCCTCATGAACGGATAAAGCCAGGAGCAGAGGATGAAGTAAATTGATCCCAATCAATGTACCACAAAGCATCAAATTGCATTCACTGCAATCAACAAACAAACAAAGATCTATTCCTCCCCATTTTTAAAATGTATCATGTTTTTTTATTATGTTTTACTTTTTTTCCTAGTGCCACTTGATCACAAGTTAGTGTTTCCTAGCAGGGATAGATTTGTGAGAGTAATTTGTCCTTCATTAGTTGGAAAACAGCTTTACATTTCCACAGAATTAAGTTTCTTGCTCCCTTCAACCGAACACTTCTGAAATGCTTACGCTCTGTTACATTAAGAACAAATATAATCTTTTTATATAGCAAAATCCTATATCCCTTTAAAGAAAACAGATAGAATGAAAATAAGTGTACTTTTTCCCAGTCACATTAAACAGAAAGGTTAAGCTCCTACTGACAGGAAAGATGTATTTGCAAGTGATTAGTTATATTTCTATCATAGTGCTTGTCTGTGTTCTTCCTTTGATGTTTAAACAAAGCTCTTGAACACTCTGGGTTGTATGCTCTGATGTTGATTTATAGGTAGAACTGAATTCCAAATACTAAGCCAGTAGGTAGGCTTTAATAAAAGGCACAGACTTTCCCCCTGCTGGTTAGTGTGTGACTAAGCGATATTGTTCCAGGGCCCCAATCTGTCAAGACAGGTGTAGAGTCGGGGAGTCCTTCAGGCATAAAAACCTGAGCTATCCACAGAGGGCCACATTCTGCTCCGCAGGATTGCTGAGTTTTAAACCCTCGGAAGAAAAATAAACTGTGTGGTTTAAAAAAAAAAAAAACCCAAAACAAAACAAAAACTCTTTTCTGTTTAACAGCGATGTTGAACACCTTCATTTCGAAGTAAGCTATACTTAACAGGAAGAAGCTGAAGGTAATCAGGCAGTCAGATGGCAGATGAAATTCAGGCCAGTCACTGCCAGTCCTAAAGCAAGGACATCAGAAAGAATGGTAGAGCATCTTCCACAGGCTTATCCATGCCTAACTGGCTGACATCTCTCAGTGTGCTGGAGGATGGTGATCCAGGCTGCATCACGGGTAGCTCAATGAAGCTATCTGCTTGAGCCACAAAAGGAGGAAGAATTAATTTAATAGAGATATTTGGTTAAATTAACAAAGGCATCCCCATCTGCCCAAGCCCAGGGAGGTATGAATTACTGTAGTCATAAACGAGGGCCTGTTTAACACCTCACTCTGCCAACTTCATGATCTCAACACACATGAAATGCACAGGGCCACACCATCATCTGAAGAATGAAAGAGCAACTCACTACTCAGTATTGCTGGAAATGCTTCATTTCACCTGGATATTTTGCAATACAGTTTTCAAATAATGGATTGCAATTTCTTCTTTACATCCAGTCTATTTTGGGGACCCTCTGGATGCAAAATATAATGCACATAGGCTCTTTGAGAGAACAGATCTTAAAAACAAGCAATCTAAAAGCACTAGCATGTACTGCTTTTATAAAAGGAATAAGTATATATGTTGTATAAAATATGTGAAAAATAGAAAATTTATTAAAAAAAATGATACCACAAGCTAAAGTTAACCACTTTTGCATTTCCTTTCAAATCTTTTCATATAATTGGCATAGGAATACATCAACTACATACATATGTATATATATAGTTCATATATATATTTATACATACACGTATATGTATAAATACATATCTACATAGGGTATAAAACCTTTTCTATAATTTTTTTCTACTTATCTTTTATCATATATACATTTCATGTAAAAAATAATTTACAGCTTAATTTTAGTGGTGAAAGTCTCTAATAATTGGAAGTTTAGATTTTTCTACAAACTTTATTATTATAAATATATCAAAAAATTTAAATATAGTACATTTAAAAACTTGCTTTGTGAATTAATGAATGCATAAAAATGGGCATCCTTTAGTACACACTCAGTTTTCTCAGCGCTCAATTGTGCCTTTATTTATTTATTTATTTATTTTTTTTATGTAGTCTCCATGTCCAGTGTGGAGCCCAATGCAGGGTTTGAACTCATAATCCTGAGATCAAGACCTGAGCTGAATCAAGAGTTGGACACTTACCTGACTGAGATACCCAGACATCCCTCAGTTTTCCCTTTAAACATACTTAATATTTATTTTTCTTAAATGCTGTTCCACTCACAATTAGGAATTATGAACTTGGACTTAGAAAGAAAAACTTTCTTTGTTCCTAATTTGCTCTAAGAAGTTATGCCAAATTGCATATTAACTCATAATTTCCTTATATATTAACCATAAGAATGGGAAGAACTTGTATATACCTTTGTCTTCACTCAAAGAGGAGAGAAAATACTATAAAGGGCTTAAGAATTATAGGACATACAAATAAAGTCTTCTTAAAAATTTATGTTTGAAATTCAGATACCTCTAATCAACGTACTTTTCATAATTTTTATTTCAGTGTATATCTACACTTAGTTATTAATCCCACAATGATGAAATAAAAGCATTTGGTGTTTATGCCTACTATTCCATGCGTCAATATTTATGACCATTGGGTTAAGATTCCATTTGTCACCTGCTCACATGTGTTTTGATTCTTTATTAACTGAACTACTTAGTCATCTTTTAGAAAAATTTGTATCCTCTAATTCACAGGTCAGCAAACAATGGCTCACGGGCCAAATATGATTAGTTTCCTTCTTTTGTATGATCTTCAAGCCTAAAATATATTTTACTTTTTTAAAGTATTATAAAAAGATAAAGAAGAATATGCAACACTGACCATGCATGGTTGACAAATCCTAAAATATTTATTCTCTGGCCCTTCAAAGAGAAAGAATGCTGACCCCTACTCTAATTTCACCTGCAATCAAGTCTAACACTAGATTTTTCCAAAGAGATTTTTAGAAATATCAATTTGCTGGTATTAATTGTGATGATGAGGTTGCTGTTGGTGGTAAAGGAAGATGGGTATGGTATTCTGTACTCAGCTAAGTTTAGGAAACCCTGAATTAAATGAAATTAATCCATTTTTCTTTTTATAGAATGACTTAGTTTTTAAATATGCTAATATGCATTCTGAATCTCCAAAAGTGAGAAGACTCTGCAACAAAATGCATTGTTTCTCAATCTTACTAATGGGGATTTTTTATTTTATAGAGATAGTGCAAGGTAAAAATTTGCTTGGGAACATTCTGTGAAATAAGGAGGGAAAGAGATCAAAAGTAAAAGGAGTGCATGATAAATTTATTTTTAGCATAGTAATAAATTCTTATTATATTCATCCTATTCTTTTCTCAGGATAATTACACTGATACATTTTCAGGGTAATTGCCATATCTACACAGGAAAAATAAAAACATCCAATTCAAACTCATTCAGATTTTCCAGGGTCATTTTCTAACCTCAACTTTCTAATATTGATGATCAGAATTTAAGATGGGAAGCAGAAATATTTTTATGTTGAATTAGTGCTTCCTTGTTGAAAATAAGTGCTTGTTCTTGTCATTAGAAGACAGTTTCAACATACTGTTAGATGTATCATTTGATCTGTCTAGTTCAATTTTTCATTAGCAGCTCTGGAAGGGGAAGGACTAATTTAACAACACAGAAAATTTAATTACAAAAAAGAAGGTAACTGATGAAGTATTTACCTTTTCTAGTTCTCAGCTGTCTGCTACGTGGCTGCATCGTGGATGAATGTTTTCTATTTATCAGCTTTGTCTACATGTTATTGACTTTCAAAGCCCACACATACTATTGGACAGTTTTGCCGTAATTACCATGTTATATTTGTCCATCTAGGCATAAATACTGATGTGTTCATGTTCACATTTGGTTCTACCCCTGACACACACACCATCAGAACATTTTAGACAACCTGTAAAAATTTACAGTCAAAGCACACGCAAGGCAACATGAAAACATTGTTCAATAATTTCCCTTACAGATTTTTAAAAACAGACTCTGTGCCTATTAACTCTTCATTTGTTAGTATCTGACATTACTCAAGTCAGGGAGTAGGACTGAAGGATCTCTAGAATTTATTCTAGAACTATGATTATAGTATGCTTTTGGCTCCTGTTGTATATTATCAAACACTTTACATGGAACCTAGGTTTCCATATATTCCTTTCCTTTCACAAACCTTCACATGCTCTGAAATCTCCTCCAATCCAAGTCTTCAAAAGAAAAACAAAAGAAGAAGCCAATTCATATTTTATAGGGTAAGGAGATGGCATTTAACATCTCTTCTATTGCCCAACTATTTTAACCAGCCTTTTCACCTCACTGTTTTGATGTGGTCTCTATGATCTTTGATCATAAGGCACAAAAATTATTTTGCACAACTCCCAATATAGCTTCAAAGATGAAAAAGAAAGGTGGAAAAGAAAACTGAGTAACCAAAATTATCATTGAGTATATCTAGCAATTTAACAAATACATCATTGAAAAATGAAACTGTATTATTCAAACATCCTTTGTAACACCCCACTCAATGCTACACAACCACACTGAGTCAAGGCTCTTGTGATCTTGTAATTTATAATAAGAAATATATATGGGGTGCCTGGGTGGCTCAGTCAGTTAAGCGTCCGACTTCAGGTCATGATCTCACTGTCCGTGAGTTCAAGCCCCTCGTCGGGCTCTGTGCTGACGGCTCAGAGCCTGGAGCCTGTTTCAGATTCTGTGTCTCCCTCTCTCTGACCCTCCCCCGTTCATGCTCTCTCTGTCTCAAAAATAAATAAAGGTTAAAAAAAATAAAAAAAAAAGAAATATATATTTGGTCTTTGTTCCCATTTCTGGCACAGAGCTCCTGAAATTCTTGGAATTTCCTGAGTGATGAGAGAAACAAAGGTATCTTTTGTTAGCTCAATGAGATAATACTTGTAAAGGCACCTAAGGATGGGAGCCAAGCCAGTATGTTATTGGAGGGTTGGGGATTTCAATCCCACTCCATCTCTGGGGAGGGAGTTGAGGGTAAAGATTGAATTCAATTGCCACTGGCCAGTAATTTAATCAATCATGCCTGTGTAATAAAGCCTTCACAGGGTTTGCAGAGTTTCTGGGTTGAAGAACACGTAGAGGTGCTGGGAGAGTGGCAGACTTGGGGAGGAGGATGGAAGCTCCACTCCCTTCCCCATATCTTGCCCTGTGTATCTTTTCCATCTGGCTGTTCCCTACTTATATTCTTTTATAATAAACCAGTAATCCAGTAAATAAACAGACTTCGTGAGTTCTGCGAGCCTCTGTAGCAACTTTATCAAAGCCAAAGAGGGGGTTCTTCGGAAACTCTGATTTAGAACTAGTCAGTCAGAAGCACAGACTCAGCCTGCAACTGGCTTCTGGAATGGAGGGTGGTCTTGAAGAACCAAGCCTTTACCCATGGACTCTGATGCTATGTTAGGGTAGACAGTGTTAGAATTGGGTTGAATTGTAGGGCATCTAACTGGTGTCCTGAACATTGATTGGTGGCGTGGGGAGACAGCTCTCTCTCGTGGTGAAATGGAGTACTCAGAGCCCAAATGATACTGTAAAAAAAGATTAATAGACAAAACTATATAAACCCTGGACTTAATGTGCTCGTTAAATTATAACATTTTTTTGAAGTATTTTTGAAGTTCCACAAAGACCTAAACAATCTCTGGTTCTAATATTTTCAGTTTTAAAAGGGCTCACCAATTAAAAAGTGACTTGGTCATCGGTAATAATTTAGATCCTTCATCTCATTAACTAGGATAGCTTCAACTACAAGAGGCTACACTTATGTCCCTATTGATGAACGTTTCTTCTAGATTTATCTATCCAACTTAGTCACCTCAAATTCACATCCTAGCTCCTAGTTACCAGCTGTGTGATCTCTTACAAAGTATCTTATCCTTTGAAATCTCAGTTGAAATTCTCCATATCTGTAAAGTAGGAGAACCAATATTTCTTATTTCATAGATTACTTGGAAGACTGTGCCTGACATTCCTTTACTGCTTAATCTATGCTTTTTGGTGCTTTAGTTATCATCCACCATTTTCCCTTAGAACCCGCTCCTTCCCTTAAGATCCGTCTTCTGGTAAATACCCACATGATATGTCCAATTACTCTATCCAGAAATTTAAGATTTGATTCTTTTGCTTCTTCATCTACCATTTCAATCTGTCAGCAAGGCTGATCCATCCCACATCTTACATGTAACTAGATTGCTTCCTCTCCTCTTCACTTCTATTACTACTGCAGACCCTTGTGATTTTCCCCGGGATTTCTCAATGGTACTCAAATTATTTTCCCAACTCCTGTCTCAGATTCCTCCAGGACAACCTGTTTTTTTCAGTCAGATGTTGAAAGTTTTAACTGATCTCCAGCTCTAAGCTTTTCACAGCTCCTTGTTGACTACAAAATAAAAACACAAGCTCCAGCCTATCAAGCAAGGCTTTGACAATCCAGCTATCTAGCTACAATCTTCTTTGCCACCATATTACAGTAATGCCAACTCTGTATAATTTCTGTAACTATTCCTTTTGTTAAAGAATACCTTCAGTCCTCTCCACTTTTTATATTTCATGTCCCAGCTTAATTTTCTCCTTTTTACCAAACTATCAGTGACATCTTCAGTCTTGTGCTCTTTCTTATCACTCATAGAAAGTTAATTAATCTGACCCTTGTGCAAAACTAAATTTCATTAATACACTTAGTGTAGTGGCTATCACACCATTTAAAAATGATATATTTTATGTCTATTTTTTCTGAATTCCTTGAAAACAGATATGTCCACAGAGTCTAGTTCACTACCTAATACACAGAAAGGAAACACAGTGCTATGTAGATGTGTTTAGTTTAAAAAGTTCTTGGGGCGCCTGGGTGACGCAGTCGGTTAAGCGTCCGACTTCAGCCGACTTCAGCCAGGTCACGATCTCGCGGTCCGTGAGTTCGAGCCCCGCGTCGGGCTCTGGGCTGATGGCTCAGAGCCTGGAGCCTGTTTCCGATTCTGTGTCTCCCTCGCTCTCTGCCCCTCCCCCGTTCATGCTCTGTCTCTCTCTGTCCCAAAAATAAATAAACGTTGAAAAAAAATTAAAAAAAAAAAAGTTCTTAATAGTTCCACCTATATGTATAGAGGATTTTTGTTCTTCTGTTTTTTTCTAATAAAAATGCATTCTGGTATTAGACTTCTGATAAAATCATCTTTGTATGATACTCACTTACAATTTTAACTTCTATTTAAATTTGGGTTAATCTTATACCTTTATTTTCTAATCCTGAACCAGATTCATTCCTTCCTCATGCTGTTTTATGACATCAGTCAAAACAGAGAGTATATGCTGTACTAGATAAGATCCATGAGCTCCATTTTTACAAGTGTATCAGCCAGGGTTCCACCAGCAAACAGAACCAGTATTATATATCTGTATATGTACAGAGATTTTTTTTTGCAAGAAATTGGCCTACATTATTGTGGGACAAGTTAGGCAAGTCCAAAATTCATAGGGCATGCTGTCAAGAAGGGGGAGCTGGAGCCTCTTGTAGTCCACAGGCAGAATTTCTTTTCCTTAGGGAAATCTCAGTTCTGTTCTTAAAGCCTTTCAACTGATTGGGTCAGGCCCACTCAAATTATCAAGGATAATCTCTATATAAAGTCAACTGATTATAAAAGTTAATCACATTTACAATACCTTTATTGCAACACTGTTTGAATAACTGGATGCTATAGCTTATTCAAACTCACACATAAAACTGACCATCGCAATGGGGAATCCCTTTTTCAGAATGACATACATCAGAATTTCATTCCAAGACTTTTTAATAAAAGGAGAAATCCAAGTATAACTTGGATACTACCTAATAACTCCTAAAAACTCCTTAAAATCAATAACACGTATAGTTTAAAATCATAGAATAACACTATTCATTTCTATCTACCTTATAATTCCAAAGTTGATAACCAAATTTGCATTTTCATCAGATATTCTTTTTTTTTTTAGTGTTCTTAGAAACATCATTGATTTTATTTATCATCAGGTCCTCTGTATAAGTTAGTGCATGACTACTTTCTTCTTCTGGATTAATAAAGTATGAAGCAAGTTTCTTGGGCCATTAACACCACAAAGTCAACATTGGTAGAAAGAAGGGGGATAAGCAGAAGATTTTGTAATTCTTAATTAAAGATACTACTAATTAAATGATGACTCCCTGCTTGGTCTCAACAAGTCACAACAATGAAGGCACTGAATGCAAAAGAGACTGTCTGCCCCAAATAATAAAATATATTTAGAGAAAAGGAAGGTGTTACTTTTTCTCTCTTACTTTTTGCTTGGATTATATACTTATGTCATTTATACCAAATAATTCTGCCTAATATTATTGACACGTGTGTTGCAAACCCTTTTCTAAAAAATAGAGAGAAAATTTTGTTTTACGATTCTATAATTTTATTTGTGTTTCTACTTTTCATATGTGTGAACCATGTAGATGGTTCCACTCCAATAATATTATTATTCAAAATTCTTTAGCTTAATGGGTGACATTGACTTTTTAATTTGTATTAGCTTACTATCTAATTTTTACAAACTTCACTTAAATAATAAAACATACCTATTGCTCTATTAGTAAACCAAAAGCTTCCTATTCATTCCTAAATCCCAAATCAATCTTTTTTCTTATAATTTTAAAATTCAAAATTCACAACAAGTATTTTCTGATTCCACTCTACTACCAGGGCAGTATTTTCCCTTGTCAATTCTGAAATATGAAATGAGAAATCTGCTTTTATTAATCTAGTTAGAGGAATAAACTTCAGACTTCTAAAACGCAGCACAGAAATTGAGTCAGGCAGGAAAAAAAAATAATGAGAAAGTTAGGATGCCTTAGTGAGCAGGCAGAGTCATTTTATGTAGAGGTTTCCCTCAAGCAACTAAATCGAGCCCAAACAAGCCTATTTCTCTGAAACTTGCTTTACCCGCCATTCCGTCGCAAAATACATTGTAATAATATCATAAAACAGCTTGAGACGAAGAAGGATTCTGATTGACTGTTCAACATTCCAAAAGGGTAGATTAATATCTGTGAATCTCACAGCTGAAGCATTTTAATGCAAACTTGCAGTTTGTGGGAATTGAATCTGTCCGCCAAAATCATTTATTTATATATAGAAAATGGGGGGGAAATAGACATTTCATAATAGCAATGAGTCCAGGGGATGCTGTTTTCATGAGCTAATCACATCCCATGGGCATGATAGCAGTCAGCTGTGTCCCCTGTCTTGTATTGCTCCAGAGGAATGATTATCTCATGATAATAACCCTTATCGTGGCTTAGTGGGTAATAAAAAAAATAACTTTCTTCCCAAGTTCTGGGTATTTATTTATCAGCTCACTTTTTCCCCGTTGAGTTCTGGTCATATGTTACTTCCTGCTTAGGAAACAAAAAGAAATTCGGTGTTCTGATATTTTCTGTTGGTGAAGTAAAAAAAAAAAAAAAAAAAGAATAAATAAATAAATAAAAAAGAAAAAGAAAAAAAATGTGACTGTATTGATCTGACTGTGAAAGAACAGCATTGCAGACAAGCTCTCATCTCCTGAGACCAGTGTGCGAAAGATCCATACTTGCATTGACATTTTATAGGATGTCTAGACTGGCTAATCCACTTTGGAGAAACAAGTGTATTTTGTAGCATGGGAACAATAAGATAAACAGATGCTTACACAACACCACACTTGTTTTTGTGCTGTAGAGCAACTATCCAATATCTACATTTAATTGGGACTCACACACCATGCAACTCAAAATATGATTGTTCCACTTAGACAAAAACCTCCTACCAATGACCCTCACACTGCCAAACTTCCCGGTATGTCGACAGAGATTCAAGGTGGTGTCAGTTACAACAGCAGGGACACCGGAACTTTCCATCAGTATTTGCAGATGAGGGTATAAATGGAAATGGGAATGGGAATGCGAAGGCAAAGTCATGGAGACACAGAAGAACAAAAAGGAACTGGAGTCAAAGACAATAGGGAAGATGTGAAGTGGGAGAGAGATTTCACAACGTGTTTCTACTTGTTTATTTGTTGCCTATATGATATTCTTCCAATTCCCTAATCTGCCATATTTGCTAATAAAAATATGTACCTCGTTTTTCGCTTCAAAAAAATGTATCCTTAACACAGTGTTTTCTATACAGAAGATGTACCTTTTTTCAGATACTAAGACCAATATATATAGCATAGGCAATATTTAACATTAAAAAAATTAAAGATAAACCCAATGAAATAATATGAGCCCTGTTAAACACAGCATGAAAAAATCAGATAAATAATAAATTTTGTGGAAAAATGTAAAATGCTATGTTAAAATTATTTGCTACACTTTAAAAACTTCTGAATTATTACTCCAGTAAAATATCAGCATATTATTACTCATGTTTTACATGTATGACTGAAAATATGTTTACATAATACACAAAACAAACCAGTGGCTTTCAATGCAAGATGGCACGATGGTGGTTTGTGCAGTCACATTTATTGTCTCTGTATACCTTCCAAACATCCCATAAAACTGATGAGGAGGAAAAGAACACTGAATTGAAAGAAACAAATAATTATGTTTATTTGGTTGGTCTAAAATGTGTTGGGTTAGTGAATTTAGAAGACACAGTGGATGAAATTGTCAAGATCAGAGAGTGTTTACCTTGGGACCAAAAAAGAACTTTAAGCTGGACTCCTTGGAAATGTAGGAAATCTACCTGAATTTCAGTTGTACTAACTGTATCAATATCTTCCTGGTCACCCAGTATGCAGACATTCCTCACATTGATGATTTTATAATGAGGTAAGCAATGTGCAAAAGCATAATGCTAATCAGGCATGAAGGACACACAGTGTAACTAGCTCCATCCTATAGCGTATCAGAGGAAGATTTTTAAGCGGCCTGAAAATAGAAGAGGGATAAAATCAGAGGGGATAGAACTTATTTTTTTAAAGAGATTCAGGAAGATAGTAGTGTGGCAGCATAGTCTTTCATTCTCACCAAATACACACAGAAACCTAACATAGCAGATATAAAAGGCCAAAACACAAAAGGACAATATTTAAAATAAAATTAAAGTGGTGAAGTTAAACTACCATCAGCCACATAATATAGCATCTCTGTACGTGAAGAAGGAAGTAATGGGGCAACAATTCACGACCTGAAGATAAGAGAACCACAAAATAGTCCGCAGGTATTGATTGAAAGGTCGCTTAGCCAACTAGAGAACAACAGCCGGAACTAAGTAGGATTTGCTCTCTCCTACAGAGGGTGAGTGTAAACTGTCCTTTGTGAGAACAAAAGGGACTGGAAAGGTCTAACCCTCTGAGCTCTTCAAGCTCACTAACCAGGGTTCTTCCAGAACAGAGTCTTACAGTGAGGACGAACTTTTGGAAGTGGAATCAAAATGAATGAGAGAGAAGGAAGGGGATGGCCAAGATCAAAGTGGTGGAAGGGAACAGAGCCAGAAAATAAACAATGGAGATGGAGTCCTGTGGAGTTGGAAAAGTTTTCCTCCCCCTGCCTCATTTTAAAAACTAATATTTAAAAAAATGTTTAAAATTAATGTTATCTAAAAATAAACAATAGAAACTGATTAAGATCAAATTTCATGCATATTTATTTTTAAATAAAAGAAGAGATAGAAGCAGAACAGTCCCATAGGAAACAAAATCACACCAGAAATACTTGCTTACAAGAGGACAAATGCTATTTCGAAACAACCTAAAAGAGACGAAGCAAATAATAATAATTATTAAAAAATGGCATGAATTGGATTAGAAAATTTTAAAAATGAGAGCATGGAACTAATGTAAAAATAAGAGACAAAGAGAGTTATCTCAGTAATTAAGAATAAACCATAAAGAACACATGAGCTAATAAATGCAACAGCTAATAAATGTAACACATAAAGGGAAATAGAAGGTGAAAAAAATTAAATTCAAAATGAATGAAAAAAAAGATACTTGATAAACAGAATTTAAGAGAAAGTGACAGGGACACCTGGGTGGCTTCGTTGGTGAAGCATTCAGCTTCGACTCAGATCATGATCAACTGAGATTCAGGTAGATTTCCTACATTTCCAAGAACTCCAGCTTAAAACATGAGTAATAATATGCTGATATATACAGTATAGGCAATATTTAACACTTAAAAAAATTAAAGATAAATCCAATGAAATAATATGAGCCCTGTTAAACACAGCATGAAAAAAATCAGAAAAGTAATAAATTTTGTGGAAAAATGTCAAATGTCATGTTAAAATTATTTCCTACACGTTAAAAACTTCTGAATTATTATTTCAGTAAAATATCATTTCGCAAAATATCTTTGAGAACCAAGAGTTTAGGGTGGAAGAAAGAAGATGCAGTAGGGGAAGAAAAAGGAGGGGGGATGCAGTAGGGAAGAAGTTGAAAAAAAACTTGGATTGGAAGTATCAACATGAACTAAAAAGAGCTTCTTGGAGAAAAGGTTGATTTCTGGGGTGAGAAACAAATGTATATATTAAGCTTGGAACATTTTATTCTAGCAGATGGTAAGGACACTTTGGGTGACTCTTAGAGAACTCAGGGATCAACTTAAAAAAGGCTCCCACCAAATATGGAGAATTTTGAGCTTATTGGCAATATGATAAAAATTACAATGGATTAGGATCCATTATATCCATGATCATATTAATATTTTAAAAATCAGTCACTTCACTCTTATGTGGATCCTGAGAAACTTAACAGGAACCCATGGGGGAGGGGAAGGAAAAAAAAAAAAAAAGAGGTTAGAATGGGAGAGAGCCAAAGCATAAGAGACTGTTAAAAACTGAGAACAAACTGAGGGTTGATGGGGGGTGGGAGGGAGGGGAGGGTGGGTGATGGGTATTGAGGAGGGCACCTTTTGGGATGAGCACTGGGTGTTGTATGGAAACCAATTTGTCAATAAATTTCATAAAAAAAAAATAAAAAAAAATCAGTCACTTCTGGAGGATAATAAGGAACCAGTTTGTTCTCTTGATGTCTAGAAAATGAGAAATAATCAAGTGCCAATTTTCCCTTTCCTATCTTAACTATAACATAGTCTAACATATAACTAATCACATAGTAGCTGAGGATAAGACTTTGTAAAATATTCCCACTAATGAAGGAAAAATAAATAACAGAATTAGAATATCATCATTTTTAATCCCTAATGAATAGATAGAGGCATTAAGCATCAATGGTTGCTAACATCATAAAAAGATAGAAAACCGACCCCATGTCACTCCTACATTTTTTGCCAAATACCCTCAATAGTTGTACCAAAAACCATGAAGCTGAGTGTGATCCAGTTTCTAGAACCCATAGCTACTTTATTTAAAATGCAAAAGCAAGCAAACAAGTTCAACTGTACAATGGGTGCATAATCAGCAAAATCCAGATTGTGGGAAAACACTAAAGGACAAATAGCAAATTAAATAAAGGTCTGGATAGGAAACCTAGAATGAAAAGAGAATTAAAAGACATCAAATTTAAAAAGAAATGAGCAAGATTATAGTGAATGGGGAGGCAAATTTGGATGATAAGCTTCTTTTAAAATTTCACAGTAAATACTATGGGGCATAGGAACTGGTCTTCTGGGGTAGATTATAAGGTTCTATTACTTTATCTGATGATTTTATAGGGTGTTTACCTTAGAATAATTCATCAGATCATGTTTTTATCTGATCTGTATCTTCCTTAATCTGTGGTTTATTTTCCAATGAAAAATGTATTAAATAATTAAATACAAGACTGTATTCATCAATGTCAATAAAATGGAAATATTTCTTGAAAGACACATGTAACAAAAACCAACACAAGGAGAAAACACATAGCTATTAAAGAATATATGGAATATATGCAACCATTCTTAGTATTAGCAAATCTAATCCAGCAATATAGACAAAATGTTATACACATAACCATGACTCTTCATCACAGGAGTGCAAGGTCATATTAAAATTACAAAAAATAATTAATATGTTAACTAAAATAACAAAACCCTATAATGATCTCAATAGATACAGAATAATAATTTGACAAGATTTAACATCAACTGTTGAAACTCTCAGCATACTAGTATTGTGAAGGGACATCCTTAATCTGTTAAACAGTATTTACAAAAGATTTAAAGATTGGCCAAATGGTGAAAATCAATATGATATCCCACACCAAGACTGGAAAACAAAGGCAAAGATATCCCTTCTTGCCACTCATATTAAATATTTTATTGGAGTCTCTAGACAGCACAATAAGAAATGAAAATAAACAAAAGGCATATATATTGGAAAGTAGGATACAAATGTCATTTTTTGCAGATTGTATAAAATTCTAAGGACTCTCCAAAAATCTATTTGGTTTAATGAGTGAATTTAGCAACAAGCACATGATGCAAGGCCAATATATAAAAATCAATTATACTTGTATTGTATTAGAAATACATAATTGTAAAATTAAATAAAAATACTTCCAATAATGTCAAAAGCTTAAAATACTTAGGAATGAATTTACAAAAACAAAGTCCGCAAAACTTCTAGACTAACAATTAGAACAGATTATTGAAAGAAAAAATTAAGACGTAAATATATAGAAAATACATGTTCATACTCTAGAAATGTTGTTAAGAATGCAATTCTTCAAGTTGATCTAGAGTTTCAATACAATCCCTATCAAAACACCAGTAGTATACTGTCATAGAAATTGTTAAAGGGATTATAAAACTACTTAGAAAAACACAAAGGACTTAGAATATCCAAAACCATTTTAAAAACAAGAACAAAACTGGAGAATTTTCACTGTCAAATTTCAAGCCTTACTTGAAGCCTTACTTGATTGGCATCTTGATAGACATATATATATCAATAGTGCAGAAAAGACAGTAGAGTCCAGAAATAAACTGATACATAAAAGTCAATTGTTTTCAACACACATGCCAATGTATATAATGAAGAGAAAATCTTTTCTAACAAATGAAGTTAGAAAATCAGACTGTCTTGTTTGGGAAAAAATAATAATCTTGATTTTATTTCACACCATACACAAAAACTAATTCAAAATCAATCCTAGAGCTACAGGTTAAAGCTAAAAATACGAAACTTTTAGAATAAAATACAGGGGGAAATATTCATAAAATTGTATTGAGTGGAGTTATCTTACATATGACACATCTTACAAAGCACGAACCATAAGGTAAAAAATAACATATTTCACTTCATTAGAATTAAAATCTTCTGTACTTCAAAGACACCATTAAGAAAATGAACAAACCAGAGAATGGGAGAAATATTGTCAATATGTGTATCAGTCAAAATGCTGGTATTCAGAATAAAGAATTCCTATATTCAAAAATAAGATGAATAACCCAATTTATTTTAAATGGTCAAAATATTTGAACAAACAGGTATTTCACAGAAATGATGTAGAAATGACAAATAAGTATGTGAATTGATGTTCAACATCACTAGCAATCAGGCATAAGCAAATTAAACCACAGGGAAATATCATGACACAGCCAAGGCGGCGGGGGGGGGGGGCGATGGGAAAAATGGGTGATGGGCATTGAGGATGGTAATTATTGGGATGAGCACTGTAAGTGCATTGTAAGTGATGAATCATGGGAATCTACTCCCAAAGCTAAGAGCACTCTGTATACTCTGTATGTTAGCCAACTTGACAATATATTACATTAATTTTTTTAAAAAAAATAAAGAGATAGGGCACCTGGGTGGCTCGGTCAGTTAAACATCAGACTTCAGCTCAGATTATGATCTCATGGTCCGTGAGTTCGAGCCCTGTGTCAGGCTCTGTGCTGACAACTCAGAGCCTGGAGCCTGCTTCAGATTCTGTGTGTGTGTCTCTCTCTGCCCCTCCCCTGCACATGTTTTGTCTCTCTCTCTCAAAAAAATAAACATAACAAAAATTTTTAAAAAAACTAAAGAGAATGGACATTATCAAGTATTTATGAAGATGTGTAGCAACAGGATGTCTCATAAAAATAGGGAATGGTATAACAGCTTTTGAAAAGTTTCTTACAAAGGTAAACATACAGTGACCATATAATCTAACAATTTCACTTATATATGTTCACCCTGAAATAAAAATATGTCTTGGCACAAAGACTTGCTCACAAACGTGTATAACGTCTTTATTCATAATAGCCCTAGACTGGACATATGTAAAATATTCATCAGTAAGGAAATGGATTAACAAATTATGATACATCCTTATAATGGAATCCTGCTCAGCAATAAAAAGCAATGAACTGCTGATGTACTCAACCACTTGGATGAATTTCAAAAAACATTACGCTGAGGAAAAGAAGTCAGACAAAAAATCTATGTACTGTATAATTCCATTTATATTGAACTTTTGAATAGGAAAAAATGAATCACTGGTGACAGAAAGCAGAACTCTGATGACCTGGGACCAGAAGTCAGCGACTAACTGCAAGGAGGTGTGAGGGAACTTTTGATAGTGATGGAAATATCTTATTCATTGTACAATCAAATATTGATTGTGGTGGTAGTTACATAGGTGTATACATTGGTCAAAACTAAAAAGTATGCATTTTAAATGGGTACATTTCATTATGTATATGTCTACCTCAATAATTCTTAATTTAAAAAAATCAAGAGGCCAATCAACTAACAAGAACAACAACTACTACAATGTACCTGCACACCTGGTAACGCCTTTGGTATACAGTTATAGCTCTCAATATGGTCGTCATAATATAATAAGTGAGAATATGCCACCTCACCTCTTTTACCTGAAAGTCATTACTGGAAACTAAAGGATAGGGATAAGATCAAACTTATAGCTATTTAGGATTGTGATAGCATTTAACATTGTTTTGAGCTCCAAGGTATGTGGAAATATTCTGACCTTATTTCTTGCTTTGGTCTTTCTTGCCATCCCAGGAAAATTCTACCCAACTTAATAGGGGTCTTGAATAGAGGAAATAATGGGTGAACAATTAAATGAACAATTAAGAGTTATCAGATATTCAAGAAAAATTGTCACATTTTGAAGAAAAACAAGTAATTAAAAAAAAGAAAAACTGATTCTGAACAAAAATAATCCCAATTGTAATGTTAAAATAATCTCAATTATCATCCTAAAAGATGATTAGAAATATATTTCATTAATAAATGTACAACACTGTGCCATGTTAAATTCACAATCAGCTCACAAAGAAAAGCCAGTAGATATTTTTAAAAACAAATTTAAAAAATTTCTAATTGAAGGTTGAAATACAGTTAAAGGAATCACCCATATTTCATTCATTTATGCATTCATCTATTTATTCAATATTTACTGGGTACGTACTTTGTGCTGGTGTGGATAATGCAGAGAACTACACAAACCATAACAATGTCCACACAGACCTTAAAATTCAATTTGCAAACAGAGAAACAGATGATTCATGTATAATATGATGTCAAGAAGTAATAAGTTCTGTGAAGGAAACCAAAGCACATAGGTAAAGGGCAGAGAACAACTGGAAAGTTTAGTCAAAGAAGGTCTTTCTGTGAACTAATATATATATAAAGCAGAATGAAGGAAAGTAATAAGGCATGTGAAGTCTGGGGAAAATCCGTAATCACATCCAAACTCCCAAGAAGAGAGTAAGTGTGATATATGGCTAACCCAACAAGAAAGTCTAGAACACAGTGAACTAAGGAGAGAATAATAGGAGAGGATGACAGAGAGGAAGGAAAGGGCCCTTTAAGCTACTGGAAGGGCTTTGTACTTTCTTACTAGTGTGATGGGAAACCACTGGAGCATCCTGAACATAGAAGACCCATGGCTTGGTTTATATTTAAAGATAAGGTTCCCCGGTGGCTCAGTTGGTTGGGTGTCAGACCCTTGGTTCAGGTCATGATCTCACAGTTCATGAGATCAAGTCTCAAGTCAGGCTCTGTGCTGACAGCAAGGAGCCTGCCTGGGATTCTCTCTCTCATTCTCTCCGCCTCTCCCCAACTTGTGCTCTCTCTCTCTCTCTCTCTCAAGATAAATGAGTAAACATTAAAAAAAAAAGATGCCTGTGTATATAGAGTTGACAGTAGATATGCAATAGCTGAAGCATTAAAACCAATTAGGTGGCTATTACAGTAATCTTGATGAAAATGATGGTAACTAGTACTAGGGGGTTAGTAAGGAGATTAGTATGATTGAATTGGATAAATGATAAAGGCATTTTAAATATAGAGATTACTTGGATCAGATGTGGGATGTCAAGAAAAGGGAGACAATAACAATGAGTAATCCTTATTTTGCAAATTAAGTAATGAAGTAAAATTGATACCAATGATGTTAAGAGAAATTTTTGCTGGTGGAAATCATGAGTTTTGTTTTGGATATGTAAAATAACTATTAGACGTTCAGGAGCCCAGTAAGAAGTTTATTTATAAGTGTAGAACTTAAACAAATATATAAACAGAGAGAGAAATACATAGAGACAGAGACTCAATCCAAAAAGCCTACTACTTAACTCATAGAAATAGCGAAAGAAAATGAACCAAATTATGGTGAAAGCCATTAATGCCAATCAAGAGATATTTCAGACTTTCCACTTTCTATGGACATATTAGAATTTCACTTTCTATCTTCCCTTTAGTGAGGTGGAGGATGTAACCAGCTCAGGCCAGTGTGTCATTGACGGAAAAGAAAGGAGTTAGAACCACACACTTAATTTCTCATGAAGACATCCAATGACCTCCTTTTTTTTCCTATGGGTTTAGCAACTGGCCAAGCTTATGATGGTGACAACTCCAGCAGTCTTGTCCTGAGTGACAACAGCAAACACAGCCATGACAGACATGTAGCATCAGTAAGAACAAATCAGCAAGAGCATGTTGTTTTAGAACACTGGTGTTGCATGTTACGACAAAATGAGTTAATCTGTCCCGACTGATACAACTATTTTTCAAGGGAGAAGGAAGGAAAAAAAGACATTTGTGGACCCAGACAGCCTCAGCTATTTTGCCTCCCTCTGCATCTGTTCTTAAGACATTACTTGAGGGGCACCTGAGTGGCTCAGTCAGTTAAGCATGTAACTCTTGATTCTGTTCAGGTCATGATCTAATAATGGTCGTGGGATAGAGCTCCACGTGGGATTCACGCTGAGCATGGAGCCTGCTTAAAATTCTCTCTCTCCCCAACTCATGCAAGCTCTCTCTGTCTCTCAAAACAAACAAACAAACAAACAAACAAACGACATTACTGGAAAACATATTCCAGGAAAATAAGAGAGTAAAAGAAGAAAGAAGATGAGATGGAGTCTGGGAACATGTGACTCCTCCCCCTCAAAATAAAGAAAGAAAGTCTCAGGATGGGCAGGAGAACAGAAGCCAAAAGAAATAAAAACTCTGACAAAAAAAGGATATTATAATAACAACTATTATTATATTTAAATGTATATATGAAGAGCTTGAAAATATAACAAAAAATGTGCTTAAAAATGAGGGGAGGGCTATATACACACTCTCTACTCATCAACACCCCCCCTCCCCACAAAAACTGAGCAAATCAGAATTCAAGGATAACTCAAGGTGCTACACACTTTAAGAAGTCAGGCAATTTCAAAGACAAGGATTCACAAAATCTGTCAGTAGGTAGAATGTGCAGGAAGTTGGAAGATATGGGTAGTAAGATAAAAATACAAATTTTAGAAAAGCTAAAATGTAGTCATCAAAATTTTCCATTCCCTGTTATAAATTATTTATAATTATTTACTCATTTTCTCACCACATCAAATCTATGAAACACATTTTATTCCAATTCAACTTAAACAATGAGAAAACAGGTTTCTTGAGGAAGGTGTTCAAAGTCACACAGCTAGCAGCAAGTGCCAATGTTATTATGAGAACCCTAAAAGTCTAGTTAAATTTCAAATATTGTTCACCATGGAGTTAGAAAGACAACTAGACACTCCAGTAAAGGGGCAATTCCATGGCACAAAAACAGACACATAGACCAATGGAATAGAATAGAAACCCCAGAACTAGACCCACAAACGTATGACCAACTAATCTTTGACAAAGCAGGAAAGAACATCCAATGGAAAAAAGACAGCCTCTTTAACAAATGGTGCTGGGAGAACTGGACAGCAACATGCAGAAGATTGAAACTAGACCACTTTCTCACACCATTCACAAAAATAAACTCAAAATGGATAAAGGACCTAAATGTGAGACAGGAAACCATCAAAACCCTAGAGGAGAAAGCAGGAAAAGACCTCTCTGACCTCAGCCATAGCAATTTCTTACTTGACACATCCCCAAAGGCAAGGGAATTAAAAGCAAAAATGAACTACTGGGACCTTATGAAGATAAAAAGCTTCTGCACAGCAAAGGAAACAACCAACAACACTAAAAGGCAACCAACGGAATGGGAAAAGATATTTGCAAATGACATATTGGACAAAGGGCTAGTATCTAAAATCTATAAAGAGCTCACCAAACTCCACACCCGAAAAACAAATAACCCAGTGAAGAAATGGGCAGAAAACATGAATAGACACTTCTTTAAAGAAGACATCCAGATGGCCAACAGGCACATGAAAGATGCTCAACGTCGCTCCTCATCAGGGAAATTAAAATCAAAACCACACTCAGATATCACCTCACGCCAGTCAGAGTGGCCAAAATGAACAAATCAGGAGACTATAGATGCTGGAGAGGATGTGGAGAAACAGGAACCCTCTTGCACTGTTGGTGGGAATGCAAACTGGTGCAGCCACTCTGGAAAGCAGTGTGGAGGTTCCTCAGAAAATTAAAAATAGACCTACCCTATGACCCAGCAATAGCACTGCTAGGAATTTACCCAAGGGATACAGGAGTACTGATGCACAGGGGCACTTGTACCCCAATGTTTATAGCAGCACTCTCAACAATAGCCAAATTATGGAAAGAGCCTAAATGTCCATCAACTGATGAATGGAGAAAGAAATTGTGGTTTATATACACAATGGAGTACTACGTGGCAATGAGAAAGAATGAAATATGGCCTTTTGTAGCAACGTGGATGGAACTGGAGAGTGTGATGCTAAGTGAAATAAGCCATCCAGAGAAAGACAGATACCATATGGTTTCACTCTTATGTGGATCCTGAGAAACTTAACAGGAACCCATGGGGGGGGGGAAAGGAAAAAAAAAAAAAAAGAGGTTAGAGTGGGAGAGAGCCAAAGCATAAGAGACTGTTAAAAACTGAGAACAAACTGAGGGTTGATGGGGGGTGGGAGGGAGGGGAGGGTGGGTGATGGGTATTGAGGAGGGCACCTTTTGGGATGAGCACTGGGTGTTGTATGGAAACCAATTTGTCAATAAATTTCATAAAAATAAATAAATAAATAAATAAATAAATAAATAAATTATCGTTGCGAGTTAAAAAAAAATGTCCATTCTTAGCTTCGAGTGATAATTTCATAAGTGATTATTAAATATTTTTCTGTGAAAAAAAAAAACATTAAGAAAGATAATATGATTGACCAAAATTAAATGGTGGAAATGGTGGAAGACAGAGAAAGAAAGAGAAGGAAAAGCTACCACGTGATATTCTATTTGTTCATAAAAGGCCCTATATATTCCTAAGGAAAATGGACGCAGACATATTCACATAAAGGTAAACATTAGAACCAAAATAACAAGTTTTTCTAATACTGAAAGACAAAAATTTAAAAATGTGGATGACATAGTGAATGTCTAATTGCTAAATGTTTATAGGCTTAACTCACCTACCTAAAAATACAATTTCAGATACACTGAGAGCAAAATTAAACTTTATATCATATGCAAAAGTACCACCTGAAAACATGTTTTCTGACACAAAAATCAAAGAATGGAAACAAGAATAACAGGAAAAACAAAAAAGAAAGCAGGGATAGCAACTTGATATCTGACCGAGTATAATTCAGCCTAAAAAGTATTAAATGAGGAAAAGAGCTCTATGTTAAAGTTATATCATCACAGTAAAGATAAAAGCGTTATGAATCTCTAAATGGCATATAACATACCAACAACTTTCATAAAGTTCTACAGAAGATGTATTAAAAACGCACTAAAAAAGATTTTAATATGGTAAAACTATCTTAGTCCAAGATAGGTTGAGAAAAAAGTATTATGTGAGGATCTATGGTTCATATTTATTTGTATATAATTTGTTATATATCCTAATAATAAAGAATATAATTTCACATCAAAAAAAAAAGTGGGCAATTCCAACAACAACAACAACAAACACTAAAGCAATTTTAAGCAATTTGGAGGGTATTGTAAAAAAGGGAAAAAATCTATTTTGTACAAAAGGAAAATGTTATAGTTCTAAATATACATAAGAAATAAGTACTCAATGCATATTACTGTGCTCTATGGTAAACACTTCACATACTTCTTGTAATGTAACTTCTGGTATTTGAGTTCAATTACAAAATTAAACCATAGATAAGCACCAAAATCTAAGTTGTCATTATGGAACAGAATTTAAATGGTAGCAGCCTACAGCCCTGAAGTTATGTGAACTGCTGTATGATGCGGGTTGTACGGCAAATCAATAGGCAACGTGTACTATTCAAAGAATGTTACTAGGAAAATTGGTTGTGTACATGGAATAACAATAAGTCCAAACAAAACTGGATTCCCCAGAGATAAAGATCACAGGAATTAAACACTTAAGTGTAAACAATCAAAACTGCAAAATATTTAGAACAAAATGGAAAAGAACGTTATGACCCCATGTTAGAAAATTATTTCTTAGCCAAGGCACCAAAGCACAAACCATGAAGAAAAAAGGGCTAAATTTGATTACGTTATAATCAGAAACATTCACACACTAAACGATACTCTAAACAAAATTTTAAAAAGCAAGACAAGACAAAACAATCACAGAAACAAAGAGATTTTTCAAAGAGTCAGTATACAGAGTATATAAACAATTCCAACACATCAATAAACATGCAGAATCCTGGACAAAGAATACAAACAAGAAAAAAGCATAAATTGCAATGAAAAAGGAAAAGAGTATTTTGGTTGCATTTGGCTTACATGTTATATATAATAATGGCTGTCTGTATATGTATATTATAATAATGTCTGTGTTATCTATATAGGCCTGTATGTATCTATATATGTTTATATGTAAGTATGTATATGTAAATGCATATGTACCTATATACATTTTATTTTAGAATGCTAAACAAAATTCCATTTCATCTTTCCTAAAGAAGTAAACAGCGAAAATGATTAAAATTCGGGGAAAGCATAACTTATGTTTTTATCTACAGGTCAGATACTTCAGGCATCCTAAGTTTCACAACAGATATCTTCTCCTCCTGGAGACAAATTCTTCAAAACTGAAGTGTGGTGGGCTCACCACTTCTGCTTTAACTTCTCTCTAATTATCATCTGAAAATAAAAACTGAAACTTAAATTAAAAAAATTGAAAAAAGTCTCTTTTTCGAAGTGCATAGGACACTATTTTGTTTGAGGTGTACATACACAATATGCCAAAGTTACATATTCAATATAACAACATGTGAATTGGGTGGGCTGGAGCAATTTCTCACTCTTCAAACATTTGTAGGTCAATTTTGAAGAAAAGTATCTCAATTTTCCTAATCTACACTATTATAGAAAATAATTATGGAGCCAGACCAACACTAAACCATCCTACACACTGATTGGAGGATTAACACAACAATCTGCACAACCTGAACCACAGAATTCAGCAGGTACACGGCACAGAGAGGTGAATTTGGGTAGCGAGACGCTGCTGAGGGTAGGGAACTGCTTTTGCAGGCGGAGAGAGGATGGAGACTGGGGAGGGGGGTAGAATATGGGGAAATCACCCCTCCCCAAAAGCAGCTGGAGAGAAAGTGGAAAATAGGAAATAGCCACAGGGACGAAACTAAAAAGGGAGAAAGGAGAAAAAGAAAGGAGAGGATTTAAATTCCATTAAGACTGTAAACAAGGGGAGCACAAAGCTGCAACTTCGCAGCTGGATACCTGGTGGTGCTCTGGTGGGAAGGGTGAATCCCCAGGAGTAGAGTGGGGTCTGGAAGGTTCTCAGACCACATGGGGAAGAGTGGTTCCACTGCTGGAAGGACATTTGGTAGAGACTGTTGAAGCCACCTGGTCCCAGCAGACCCTGGAAGGCGGCCACATTCGCTGGTGCTGGAACAAGGTCATTAAGGGTGAAGGCTGGTAACAGATGTGTGTTGTGATTTTCCATAATCCCTGAAATGCTGCAGCTACACTGTCTCACGAACTTTTTCTGGGGCAGGCTGGCAACTGGCCACAGTCTCGGGGTTCTGGCAGCAGCATGGTCCAGCAAGCGTTCCCGGGTGCAGCCGGCATTCGGCCATTGCTCATTTGTCCATAGCTTGGTGAGACCCTCCCATAGAGATGTGGAACAGGTCAAAGCCGCAGTCCTTCAGAGGTAAGGGGCTGGGGAAAATGGCCGCATCTGAGATAAAACTTGGGAGAGAAGTACTGCTTGGGGCCTGGTCATGAAGAGTGAAAAAGCAGGGAGTGGACGAAAGCTGAAGACAGAGGATGGGTGTGTGATTGCTGATCCGGGAGAACAGACTAGGCAGCTGGGTGGCACCATTTTCACCACTCCTGCACATGCACATACACAGCTACAAGCACCGCAACAATCCACCCCAGTAGGATAGCAGCACCATCTAGTGGAAAGCAGAGCTGTTACACTGAGGCCAGCCCAACTGGGCCAACTCCACTCTGATAGAACAAATCTCACCACTGGCTTAGTTTATGGCCTATAAAGCGCTACACAGACTGACTTCTAGGGGAAAACGAAACAATTTCAGTCCTACTTCCATCTCTTAGCAGGTTCATCTATTTAATTTTCTTTCTTTTTTTTTCTTTTTCACTTTTACAATTATTTTCTTTTTCTTGAATACAGAAAGAGAAAAAATTCATTTTTATTTTCAATTTTTATTAAAAATATTTTTCTTTTATTTTTTATTACTATATCTTTTACTTTTGTGTAAATTTTTCAAATTCTATTTTACTTCCATCATTTTATTTTAGTCTACTTCAGTGGATTCACCTTTTAAAATTTTCAAACAATTTCCTTTTTATTTTTCTTTCTTTCTTTTTCTGTTTTTCTCTTTTTCATTCCTTTTCTTTTTCTTGAATGCAGAAAAAGAGAAAACTTCATTTTTACTTTCAATTTCTATCAAAAATGTTTTCATTTAATTTTTTACTATATTTTTTGCTTTTATGTAAACTTTTTCAAATTCTATTTTACTTCCATCATTTTAGTTTAGTCTACTACAGTATATTCACTTTTTTAAATTTTCAAATGATTTCCTTTTTTTCTTTCTTTTTATCTTTTTTCTCTTTTTTGTGTTTCTTTTTTTGAATGCAGAAAAAGAAAAAAATCATATTTATTTTTCATTTTTATTAAAATATTTTAAATTTTTTTCTACTATATTCTTTACTTTTTGTATATTTTTTCAAATTATATTTTACACCCATCATCTCATTTTAGTCTACTCAGTGTATTCATTTTTTTCAAATTCTCAAACTATTTCTTTTTTCTCCCCCCCCATTTTTTTCTCTAATCTGTCAAACCACTTTCAACACCCAGACCAGAGCACACCTAAGATCTAGCATCATCTATCCGATTTGTGTGTGTGTGTTTATTTTTTAATTTTAATATTTTTTCAATTTCCTTAATTTCAATTATTCTACCTCATTAATTCCTTTTCTCCATTCAAAATGGCAAAACAAAGATACCACCCCAAAAGAAAGAGCACGAAGAAATGACAGCCAGGGATTTAACCAACACAGATACAAGCAAGATGTCTGAAACAGAATTTAGAATCACGATAATAATACTAGCTGGAATCAAAAATAGATTAGAATCCCTTTCTGCAGAGATAAAAGAAGTAAAAAATAGCCAGAATGAAATTAAAAATGCTATAACTGAGCTGCAATCATGGATGGATGCAGCAGCGGCAAGGATGGATGAGGCAGACAGAGAATCAGCAATATAGAGGACAAACTTACAGAGAATAATGAAGCAGAAAAAAAGAGAGAGATTAAGGCAAAAGAGCACTATTTAAGACTTAGAGAAATCAGTGACTCATTAAAAATGAACAACATCAGAATCATAGGGGTCCCAGAAGAGGAAGAGAGAGAAATAGGGGTAGAAGGGTTATGTGAGCAAATCATACTGGAAAACTTTCTTAACCTGGGGAAAGACACAGACATCAAAATCCAGGAAGCACAGAGGACCCCAATTAGATTCAACAAAAACCGGCCATCAACAAGGCATATCGTAGTCAAATTCACAAAATACTCACACAAGGAGAGAATCATGAAAGCAGCAAGGGAAAAAAGTCCTTAGCCTACAAGGGAAGACAGATCAGGTTTGCAGCAGACCTATCCACAGAAACTTGGCAGGCCAGAAAGGAGTGGCAGGATATATTCAGTGTGCTGAATCAGAAAAATATGCAGCCAAGAATTCTTTATCCAGCAAGGCTGTCCTTCAAAATAGAAGGAGAAATAAAAAGTTTCCCAGACAAACAAAAATTAAAGGAGTTTGTGACCACTAAACCAGCCCTGCAAGAAATTTTAAGGGGGAATCTCTGAGGGGAGAAAAGATGAAAAAATATATATATATATATAAATACATAACATATATACATATGTGTGTGTGTGTGTGTGTGTGTGTGTATAAATACCAAAAGCAAAATCTAAAGATTAGAAAGGACCAGAGAACACCACCAGAAACTCCAACTCTACAAGCATGATAATGGCAATAAATTCATATCTTTCAGTACTCACTCTAAATGTCAATGGACTCAGTGCTCCAATCAAAAGACATAGGGTAACAGAATGGATAAGAAAACAAGATCCATCTATATGCTGTTTACAAGAGACCCACTTTAGACCTAAAGACATCTTCAGATTAAAAATAAGGGGATGGAGAACCATCTATCATGCTAATGGTTAACTTATATCAGACAATCTAGACTTTAAAATAAAGACTGTATCAAGAGATGCAGAAAGGAATTATATCATAATCAAGGGGTCTCCAAGAAGATCTAACAATTGTAAACATTTATGTGCCAAATGTGGCAGCACCCAAATATATACATTGATTAATCACAAACATAAAGAAATTCATCGATAGTAATACCACAATAGTAGGAGATTTCAACACCCCACTCACAGCAATGGACAGATCATCTAATCAAAAAACCAACAAGGAAACAATGGCTTTGAACGACACACTGGACCAGATGGACTTAACAGATATATTCAGAACATTTCATCCTAAAGCAGCAGAGTATACATTCTTCTCCAGTGCACATGGAACGTTCTCCAGAATAGACCATATTCTGGGACACAAATTAGCCCTTAACAAGTAGAAAAATACCGAGATCTTACCATGCACATTTTCAGACCACAACACTATGAAACTCAAGATCAACCACAATAAAAAATTTGGAAAGGTAACAAATACTTGGAGACTGAAAAACATCCTACTAAAGAATGAATGGCCTAACCAAGCAGTTAAAGAGGAAATTAAAAAGTATATGGAAGTCAATGAAAATGATAACACCACAACCCAAAACCTCTAGGACGCAGAAAAGGTGGTCATAAGAGGAAACTATATAGCAATCCAGGCCTTCCTAAAGAAGGAAGAAAGATCTCAGATACACAACTTAACCTTATGCCTTAAGGAGCTGGAAAAAAAACAGCAAATAAAACCCAAAACCAGCAAAAGACCAGAAATAATAAAGATTAGATCATAAATCAATGCTATCAAAACCAAAAAAAAAAAAAAAATTAAAACAGATCAATGAAACCAGAAGCTGGTTCTTTGAAAAAATTAACAAAATTGATAAACCACTAGCCAGTTTGATGAAAAAGAAAAAGGAAGAGACCCAAATAAATAAAATCAAGAATGAAAGAGAAGAGATCACAACCAACACAGCAGAAATAAAAACAATAATAAGAGAATACTATGAGCAATTATAGGCCAATAAAAAGGGCAATCTGGAAGAAATGGACAAATTCCTAGAAACATGTAGACTACCAAAAGTGAAACAGGAAGAAATAGAAAATTTGAACAGACACACAACCAGTAAGGAAATTGAATTAGTAATCAAAAATCTGCCAAAAAACAAGACACCAGGGCCAGATGGCTTTCCAGGGGGAATTCTACCAAACATTTAAGGAAGAGTGAACACCTATTCTCTTGAAACTGTTCCAGAACTAGAAATGGAAGGAAAACTTCCAAACTCTTTCTATGAAGCCGGTATTACCTTGATTCGAAAACCAGACACAGACCCCACTAAAAAGGAGAACTATAGACCAATTTCCCTGATGAACATGGATGCAAAAATCCTCAACAAGATATTAGCCAACCGGATCCCACAATACATTAAAAAAATTATTCACCACGACCAAGCAGGATCTATACCTGGGATGCAGGTATACCTGGGATGGTTCAATATCTGCAAAACAATTAACGTGATTCATCACATCAATAAAAGAAAGGACAAGAACCATATGATCCTCTCAATAGATGCAGAGAAAGCATTTGACAAAATACAGCATCCTTTCTTGATAAAAACCCTCAAGAAAGTAGGGATAGAAGGAGCATACCTCGAGATCACAAAAACCATATATGAAAGACCAAACACTAATATCATCCTCAATGGGGAAAAACTGAGAGTTTCCCCCTAAGGTCAGGAACAAGACAGGGATGTCCACTCTCGCCTCTGTTATTCAACATAGTATTGGAAGTCTTAGCTTCGACAATCAAACACAAAGAAATAAAAGGTATCCAAATTGGCCAGGAAGAGGTCAAACTTTCACTCTTCACAGATGACATGATACTTTATATGGAAAACCCAAAAGATTCCACCGAAAAACTGCTAGAACTGATATGTGAATTCAGCAAGTTGAAGGATATAAAATCAATGCACAGAAATCGGTTGCATTCCTATAAAGCAACAATGAAGCAACAGAAAGAGAAATCAAGGAATCAACCCCATTTACAATTGCACCAAAAACCATAAAATACCTAGGAATAAATCTAATCAAAGAGGTGAAAAATCTATACACTGAAAACTATAGAAAGCTTATGAAAGAAATTGAAGGAGACACAAAAAAAATGGAATAAGAAGATTCCATGCTCCTGGATAGGAAGAACAAATATTGTTAAAATGTCAATACTACCCAAAGCAATCAATGCAATCCCTATCAAAGTAACACCAGCATTCTTCACAGAGCTAGAACAAATAACCCTAAAATTTTTATGGAACCAGAAAAGACCCTGAATAGCCAAAGCAATCTTGAAAAAGAAAACCAAAGCAGGAGGCATCACAATCCCAGACTTCAAGCTATACTATGAAGCTGTAATCATCAAGACAGTATGGTACTGGCACAATAACAGACACTCAGATCGATGGAACAGAATAGAGATCCCAGAAATGGACCCACAAATGTATGGCCAACTCATCTTTGACAAAGCAGGAAAGAATATCCACTGTAATAAATACAGTCTCTTCAGCAAGTGGTGCTGGGAAAACTGGACAGCGACATGCAGAAGAATGAACCTGGGCCACTCTCTTACACCATACACAAAAATAAAATCAAAATGGATGAAAGACCTAAATGTAAGACAGGAAGCCATCAAAATCCTTGAGGAGAAAGCAAGCAAAAACCTCTCTAATCTTGGCCGCAGCAACTTCTTACTCAACACATCTCTGGAGGCAAGGGAAACAAAAGCAGAAATGAACTACTGGGACCTCATCAAAAGAAAAAGCTTCTGCACAGCGAAGGAAACAATCAGCAAAACTAAAAGGCAACTGACAGAATGGGAGAAGATATTTGCAAACAACATATCAGATAAAGGGTTAGTATCCAAAATCTATAAAGAACTTCTCAAACTCAACACCCAAAAACCAAATAATCCAGTGAAGAAATGGGCAAAAGACATGAATAGACACTTCTCCAAAGTACACATCCAGATGGCCAACGGACACATGAAAAAATGCTCATCACTCATCATCAGGCAAATACAAATTAAAACCACAATGAGATACCACCTCACACCTGCCAAAATGGCTAACATTAACAACTCAGGCAATAACAGATGTTGGTGAGAATGCAGAGAAAGAGGACCTCTTTTGCACTGTTGGTGGGCATGCAAACTGGTGCAATCACTCTGGAAAACAGTATGGAGGTTCCTCAAAAAACTAAGAATAGAACTACCCTATGGCCCAGCAATTGCACTACTAGGCATTTATCCACAAGATACAGGTATGCTGTTTTGAAGGGACACATGCACCCCCATGTTTATAGCAGCACTGTCAACAATAGCAAAAGTATGGAAAGAGCCCAAATGTCCATTGATGGATGTACATATATATATATATATATATATATACATATACACACACATACACACACACACACACACATACACACACACACACAATGGAGTATTACTCGGCAATGCAAGAATGAAATCTTGTCATTTGCAACTACGTGGATGGAACTGGAGAGTATTATGCTAAGTGAAATTAGTCAGAGAAAGACAAAAATCATATGATTTCACTCATATGAGGACCTTAAAAGACAAAAAAAGATGAACATAAGGGAAGGGAAACAAAAATAATATAAAAACAGGGAGGGGGACAAAACAGAAGAGACTCATAAATATGGAGAAAAAACTGAGGGTTACTGCAGGGGTTGTGGGAGGGGGATGGGCTAAATGCGTAAGGGGCACTAAGGAATCCACTCCTGAAATCATTGTTGCACTATATGCTAAGTTATTTGGGTGTAAATTTTAAAAAATAAAAAAAAAATTAAAAAATTATCAGTGGTAGGAGGCACCTGGGTGACTCACCTGTTAAACGACTAACTCTTGATTTTGGTTCAGGTCATGATCTCGTGGTTCATGAGATCAAGCCCCGATAACATCGCAGAGCCTGTTTGGGATTGTCTCTCTCCCTCTCTCCCCCTCCCCTACTCTCTTTCTCTCTCTTTCCAAATAAATAAATAAACTAACAAACTAACTAACTAAAACAAATAAAATGACTATCAGTGGTGACAGGTTGTACTAGGGCAGTCAAAGTAGAGGAGCAGTCAAAGACATTTCAGCCAGGCTCTGTAAAAGTTCCATTGACTCCCAAAATTATGAAAAAGAGAAAAGTCCTTCCTTCCAAAATATACCAGAAAGCATCTTCTACATAGAAATACCAAATGGATTCCCATTCTAATTGTTTTTATTCGTAGCAACCAATCACTAGACTTATCAGGTTTCAGAAGTAATCCAAGCGACATGATCTAAAAAGGAGAATATTTATTTTGGTAACATTTTGCAATATTGTCCTTGGCCCCATAATTTTGTTGTTTTCTAATTGTTTAATTCTTTTTTAAAATAAACCCATGTGTTATTCATCTTACCTATTGTGCATTCATCTTACAAAGACTCCAGGGAATAGAATGTTTTAGGAAAGAATTTTTGGCCAAAGCCTCATCATATAATATGTGCACTTAAAAGACTTCACATCTTTCTAGGGCCACGGGGCCATTTTGTAAAGCATCTCCAAAATGAACATTAAATGGCAGGAGATGATTACCCTTTCAAGATTCTGGAAGTTGTTGTTGTTGTTGTTGTTGTTGTTGCTGTTTTACAAAACTGACTCAAATGGAAAAAGAAGAGAAGATGTAGAGAGAAAAGAAGGAGGTAGGGGAATAGAAAACAGCTGCTATTATACTAAGTATTTCCCAGGCACCATGCTAAATAATACAAAAATATATCTATATACAATCCTCACACATATCCAGTGGCATAATTACAATTACACTGTATTTTACTATTTAGTAAACTGAGACAGAAAGTATAAATTGGTTGACAAAAATCAAATGTATAAACCTTGGAGGGAAGACCAAGACTTGGACACAGAAGTGCCTGAAAATCCTGGGCACTTTTGTAAGGCTACAGACATGTGGAAAATGATGTTCACTTGGATACACTCATTTGTAGGGAATATAAGTTTTCCATAGAGAAAAAAATCAGCTCTAAGCCATGCTTAATTCTTAGTTTACTGATTATAATTTCAACATCACCCATTAACAAAGATGTATTTAAATACAAGATAACACAAATGATGTTATTATAAGGATTACTTTAAATCATCTTCAACTCAAGTGGGATAATTCCAAACTTTCGTATTTATGTCAATTTTTAGTCAAAAACTTGCTATACATTCATGTCGGAAAAAGAACTTGTGTGGCTTTATATTTTCTGTGGCTCCTTATCTGCATGAAAGCACTAGAAGTATAAATTTTATCCCAACTTGCCAGTTTTCTGTGCTTGGATCTTCAGTTACACCCCAGGCAGTCACGTACAGATTCTGGTGGTGAACCAGCGCCTGTGGTGGCTAGGGCACAAAGTCAGAAGTCACACTACCAGCCCTGCTACTTACTAGGTTTGTGATTACAGGCAAAGAGCTTACCTTCTCTGTATTTCTCTTTCCTCATCTCCAAACTTGGAATAATAAAAGCACCTATATATCACAGATTGCTTCCCTGGGAAACAGACTGAGAGAAGGATTTTTACCATGGAGGACATGTATATAAGGAATGCATCTGGAATCCACACCTGTGAAAGGGTGCAGAGGGAGCACAACAGGCAGAGAAAGAAATGTGAAATCTAAGTACAGATTTTGGCATCCCCACGGAGAGCTCTGGACCTAGATTGGTCATTCAGTAGAGTCCAGACTTGGGCTCAAAATGACCAGGGCTTTTCATGAGGGTATGAATCAGTCATTAGATGTGAGCTTTCTTGGAAAGCGCATGACCCTGTAAAGGCAGCTATCTATAGCTGAGGCAATCACTGTAAGAGCTGACTGCTAAAGACTCTGCCTAGTGCTCTCCTCTAAGCCCGGGTAACAAGTCCTCCCTTGAAAGGAGATCTGGGCTGCATATAACAGCACCTACCACACTACCTCACAGCATTGCTGTGGTTTAGATGAGAGAGTTACAGGGGGAGGGGAGAGAAAGAGATAACAATTCTTGGCTTAGAGTCAAGACTATGTAAACTGTTGGTTATTATTATTATTATTGAGCAAATAGGCAACCTTATGCAAAATATAGTGTTCATATGGAAGAAAAAGAGGATCCTAGGGAAAATTGGGGTGAATAGCGGTTACAGTGAACATTTATTATCATGAAATGCTTGGAAAACATTATACTTA
Organism: Lynx canadensis; assembly: GCF_007474595.2. Lineage (NCBI taxonomy): Eukaryota > Metazoa > Chordata > Mammalia > Carnivora > Felidae > Lynx > Lynx canadensis. The sequence goes on from NC_044307.1 coordinate 48,192,610, forward strand.
TTTGGGGGAATTAACACTCTCCCATTCCATCCACATAGTTCCAGAGGGTCTGTGAACCACTACGCCTCATACCTTCCTCCAGCCCCAGTAGACAGTAGGCATATGACTTACGGGGCCAGTAATGAAATTGCCTTCTAACCAGTCTGGTCTGGAATGGAGATGTGATATAAGCTGAGCCATTCAAGTCCTAGTTTCAGAATATTCAATGTGGGAAGAAAAGGAAAATTCATTTCTCTCTAGCAATCAAAAAGCTTACAGATTTATGGACTCCATAATCTCACTGAAGTTAAACTCATACCCTGGGTCCTTGGAAGACATAACCATAATCACTCACCTGGCTGAGAACTGGTTAAAGTGAACATATAATCCAGGATGATGAAGACCAACATTCAAAGACTGGGAAGCTCTGGATGATTTGAACTGAACCTGCTGTGGTTCATTTTTCTTTGTGAAAGCCAGGATCAGAGCCTTCCACAAAGGATATTGCTCATAGGACCAGAAACCACACTGACAAGTTACCTGGAACATGAGCCTTCTCACATCTAAGATACAAATCCTTAAAACTCCCTAATATCTCCGTACCCTTCCCATCCCTCTGAGGGATCCTGCTTCTTTGCAGTTGCACTTGTAATGTGAGGTATTAACACTAGAGGTCTCTCCCTACTCATGAGCCCTTCTCTCTGCACATAGGGCTTTTCCTCCTACTCCTGCCTGCTGGGCTCACGTTCACCCTTGTCTGCAGCACCTGCACCAAATGTTAATTGTGCTAAGATTGGAAATACAAAATCTTGAAACTCCAAATTCTAGGTCTGCTTCCTAGAACCATGCCACAGTGCATGAAAGGCATGCAAAAAGTACACTTCTCAAGAAGAAGCAGAAGCAGCAGAAGCAAGCAAGCAAGCAAGCAAGCAAGAAAGAAAGAAAGAAAAGAGAAAAAAGAAAAAAGAAAAAAGAAAAAAAGAAAGAAAGAAAAATCTCTATTAATATAGTGCTACCCTCCCTTACCCACAACTGAAAATGAGCCAGTGAGACTGGCTAGATCCAGTGAGTCACCAAGGTCCTTTTACCTGCAGTCTACAAATCTAGAGTAACAACACCATGCTGAGTGACCACTTCAGAGCCTTATGCCTTAGATTTAGATGTCAACAGCACCGCCTTGTGGTGTGCTGACAACAACCCATACGGTGGTGCACTAAGGCTTGGGCTCACCCAAATCATCACCACTTTGTAGGTATCGTATTCTGACAGAGTGGAAGTCAAACCCAAGGAAAATAAAGATAAGGAGAGATTTTACCCATGGCCTAGACCAGAACATTTGGCCTCATCCCTCTACTTCAAGTGGTCTTCATTTGCCACTATAAGGAGGGAGGTGCCCCAAACCAAAAGAAATGCCAGGGTGTGTTGAGAGAAGGAAGGATAATTCCTGAGTTACACAAGCCAAATAGCTCCCATACATTTAACATCAACTCCTTGCCCTTTAAATTCCCTTGGACTTGATCCATCTTATTAGGTATTCCTCCTTCTTAGAGGGAGGGGTGCTGGGAGGTCTTGAGCAGGATTGGGATGGAAAGCAGCCTGGACTTTCACATGGAAACCAACAGTCTTCTGTATCTGCACCTTTGTTTTACGCTTGCTTATGACTTGCTCAAAGATGGAATACAGAGTGGGTGCTGGGCATTGAAGAGGGCATCTTTTGGGTTGAACACTGGGTGTTGTATGGAAACCAATTTGACAATAAATTTCATATATTAAAATAAATAAATAAATAAATAAATAAATAAATATAAAAATAAATTAAAAAATAAAAATAAATAAAATTTTTTTAAAAAGATGGAATACGAAGCTCAATAAATCAGAAAAATTTAAATTTAACTTAAGCTTAGCCTGCCTTTTCAAAACTTCTGCCACTATTACCACTTTTCCTCCCTAATGAATTAAGATTTGTTGAGCATGGTGCCCCAACGTGGAAGGCTAGTTTTGTGAAGATAAAGTAGAAATAGGCTTTTTTTAAGTTTATTTATTTATTTTGAGAGAGAGAGAGCATGAGTGGGGTAGGGACAGAAAGAGAGAGAGAGGAAGAGAGAATATTCCAAGCAGGTTCTACACTGACATGGTGCAGAGCCCAACGTGGGGCTTGAACTCATGAACTGGGAGATATGACCTGAGCCGAAATCAAGAGTCAGATGCTTAACTGACTGAGCTACCCAGGCATTCTTAAAGTAGAAATATGTTTAACTTAACAAAGGACCCCCAGAAATGTGGTAAGTAAAACGTTCATCAAAATAAGCAAAAAAAGCACTGTGCATTATTGACCTTACTGAAGATTCATTTCAAAGTAGCTGTTATTTAAATGCCAAGACTCCACATGCTTCAAATGTGATTCAATTTATAACTTTAAGTTCACACAACTTTTCAGCACCACATAGACTACACTTAGTGAAATAAACCCACACTTAACTAAAAAGCAGAACTATAAATGTTGTGAACTTAATGCTTTCATGCTCATTATTTAGGAGGAACATTACTTTTATTCACTAAATAGGTCCCATTACATGACTTAAAATTTTTCTACTCAGGTTAGTTTTTAGTGCTCATCAACAAAATATGCTCATTCTTATTGGAAATGGTCTGTGGCTGTAATATGAGAAATATTTGCTAGATGTGACAACGAACTTTCCGACAGAAAGGCCTCTAAACCCTGGAACGGTTAATAGGACACCATAGTCTCTGTCTTGAAAGCTATAAAGAGTTGAATTCACTCCCATCAACAAATCTGCTATAAATACAGATCTTTGAGGGTTTACCACATAAACCCCCAAAACATTTTCTAGATGATTATTCTGAAACCTGTTTTGCATGCACTGTATGTGTGAGTAGGAGGAAGATAGATGTGCACATACGTGTTCTTCCCTCTCACTGCAAAATCAGTGGCATGCTTTGCCACACTTTTTCAAGTGCAATCCTTCTGCTATTCACCAATGTTTCGTGCATGGTTCTACTCATAAAACAGTATTGCTTGTAAGGGATGTGCCATCACCCCTCTGGCCTAGAAGCCAGCCAGGCAACACACCTCTTGGATGCCCCATCCTCATTGTAATTCTGCCTGAGCTCTGCCTGCTCCCTCGCCTCTCCAAAGGTCAGCCTGAGGTCTGCACTCCACCGCTAATGGGTGCACGCAGCCTGCTCCTGTTCCTGCTGTGGCAGAGAAACTCAGTCCCTTTACATCTCTCTCTCCCTTCCTCCCTCCTTTCCCCTCTCCTGTGCTTGCTCTCTTTCTCTGCCTTGCAAATGACTCTGAGGAGCTAGGCTGGTGGATGATTTATATTAAGGGAAAAAAAAAAAAAAAGCACTCAATTTTTTTTTTTTTTGAACTGGGCTCCCTGAGAGCACTCAGGGCTGCCTCGTACTGTTCAACGCCTACCTGCTCAACTGCAGGGAAACAAGCTTCTGAAGGCTTTAATGGGATTTCGCCTGAGGCTGTTTTATTAAGATGTCGGCTTTTTCTGCTGCCTCTGCAGCTGACACCATTCACTGTCAGCTGTCCCCTCCCCTTCCCACCCCCACTGCCACCCCCCCAACAATGCACCAAATTATTCGCTTCATTTAGTGCTCATGGCTCAGTGTGGGCAAATTGGGAGACGGAGCCTTACTGGGCCAGATGAACCAAGCAGAGAGGTGAAAAGCCACTGTGCTACTTAACTGGGGGTTTAAGGGGAGCGGGAAGGCAAAAAAAAAAAAAAAAGACTAAATCAATGCCACTGGGGCACACTTCCATTCTATTAGGAAGAATCATATTCAGTACCAACATACCCATTTTAGAAGTGCATTCATGTTACTCATTTATATGGAGCCTTCGTTTGGGAAAGTCTGTATACAAATTACCTACAATTACCTACAATAGATAATGTGCATTGTATACATATTAGAAGGCAGTCTGGAAATTATGCCATTCATTTAACACACTGATTACAACAGAAAAATCAGCATAAACACTAATTCGTTAATGAATATGCTGAATATATATGTGTATATAGATACATATATGTACGTATATACATATGTATATATGTATATGTATGTATATGTATATACATATGTATATACGTACATATATATATTGTTCAACCTTCTGGAGAGGACTTCACTACAAAATGGAAATTAACAATGGTAGTGGTGGTGGTGATAAAGACAGTGGGTTTGTGCATCTATGTGTATGTTTAAGTATGCATGTGGGGAAAGTGTGTGTATGTGTGAGTTATATTTGCAAGATGGAGAGAGTGTTTATAACCAAACAGTCTATTAATTACCTGCTACATTTACAGCAGAAGTAAATTAAACACAGCTCAGTAGTAGTAGTGGTCAGGCTGTGGTATCAATGGTGACATCTAATTCATAGTAAGAAAAATTATGTTTCTATAGAACAGATCTATTAAGTGCTCAGGATGTTTTATGAGTAATTTATAATGAGGGATAACACAGGGAAACCTGCCATGACCCCATTTTATGGATGGAAAACCCAGTGGCATATTAGGAAGAGGCAACTGAGTCAAGACAAGACAGTAGTTCGGTATCAGATGCTGAGAAAACTATTGCATTCCATTTCCTTTGACTGACTTCCCCAATAACTTGGTGTAACAGGAATGCTTTCACTTAGAAGTGATTCACTCACTCAACAAACATTTACTGAGTCCTGATTTTGCACCTTCCATGTACTATCCCGTGTTTGGCTTAAAGTGAAAAAAGGAAAGCAAAAATTACCATTATGTCCGCTCTCATGGAACTTCCAATTTAGTGGAGGAGACAGACATTGGTGAAGCAATCAAAACTCTGATGGAAGGAAGAGATACAATTTAATGATAACCTTTTTCAGGAGGATTTGAGGCAGTTTGGAGAATCAGATTAGGCTTCACTGAGGAGGTGGTGGTGAATCTGATTTCAGAAGGATTAATAGGAGTCAACTAGGTGAAGCCATGTGTGTATGTGTGTGGCGGGGGTGGGCGGGGGATATACATGTACAGAGGCCCTCTGGCAGGAGTGAGATGATGCTTTTAAGGACATAATATGTGACAAAAGCACAAATATCAAGTAGGCTGGTAATTCAAAGTGCTCCTGGAGAGGTCAGGTTCAGAGTTCAAAGAGCTCAGGGGGCCTTTACACTGAAAGCATTGAAAAGTCTTATGCCATTGAAGGGTTTCTAAACTGTAGTGATTTTGTGTCTAAGTGGTGGGGGGCGGGGAGGTATAGTATAACCTGATTCTCATTAGTAAGAGGTCCCTCTCTCAGCATGGAGAAAAAACTGAAAGGGTGGGAGAGCAGTAGCACAAAGATATCTAAGGGAGTTTTGCAAAGGGCCAGAGAGACAAAATGGCAGGTCGAACTTGGGTGATGACAGGCAAGTTGAAGAGAGATGGAAAGATAATGTGGCAGGTAAACCAGCAAACACTAGTAACATGAGGGAGAGGGACAGAGATGTCAAGGATATTTTCCAGATTTCTGGTTTGCAAAATGAATGAATGGCATCCCCATTTACTAAGACAGAGGAACACTGGAGGGAGGACAGTTGTAGAGGAAGTAGTCCTTGAGTTTGGTTCTGGACATGCTATATGAGCTACTGTTGAAGTTTTAAGTTGCAAAGTACCATGTATGAAGGTGTCAATTAGCTGTTGTTATAGTTCACTGCTCAGAGGAGGGGTATAGCCTGGAGAAATGTGTGGCTTATCTGTGCATTGGTGAGAGTTGATACCAAGGGGAATTGGTAGCACTGATTACAAGGAATAGAAGAAAAACTAGGAATACCAGTATTTATTGGGTGGCTAAATGATATTAAACCTCAAAGAAGTGGAAATAGCCTGAGAAAGAAAGAAAGCTTTGAGAATGAGTGATGTCAGGAAATAAAATTTTTCAAAAACAAAGTGCTCAGCAGTTTCAGATAGATGTCAGGTGCAAGGAAGCCTAACATCCAACCACTAAATTGTGCACCATGGAGCCCATTGTTGAGGGAACACTTCTAGATGCACAGGAACTGAAAGTCCAGCCTTAGAACAGTGACCACTCTCTCAGTATGCTCAGGATCTTCCCAATTCATACCTATTGTCCCAATACAGGTACTAATACAACCTCTGTTACTTTCAAAACTTAGATGATACAATTTATGAGTACAAATTTTGTGTCTGAGTCTGTTCACATTTTTTTTTTACATTTTTCTATCCTTGAATTTCCCTTCTCTTACCCATAAGCAATCTCTATCAATTCTGCCTTACAGATCTAAAGCATGACCACTCTTCCATTTCTCCTGCCAATGCCCAAGTCCAAATCACACCCATCTCCTGCCTGGATTTCAATAAACAGCCTTTCCTGGCTCCCTTCCAATCTATTCTTTATGTAACAGCCACAGTTACTAATTTCATCATAAATCAGATCATGTCACTGTGAAAGAAAATGAAAGAAATGAATGATAACCTTCAAAAGCTTTCCACTGACCTTAACATAAAAATTGAACTCCTTAATACTGCCTATAATGTTTGCCATGATACTGTATTGCATTGATTGTATATCATGCTATATTGTATATCAATCTTGATTGTATATCAAGCTTCATATTATTTCATCTATCTAGTCTTCCTAAACAATAGCACATATAAGATATTCTAAGTGATGCACGCTTTCCCGATGTATGTGTTGTTTCCTTGCCTAAAAATACTTAGTCCCCTCCTTACTTGGTGAGCTCCTTTTCATCTTTAAGGTGTAAGTCTGAAAGCCAAGTAGGGTCCTATACATCCACAGTCTAAATTAATTCTCCCTGTTATTCTCTTATACAATGTCCTGTTCTTTTCTTTCACAGCAGCTTTCATAATGACAATGATAAGTTTATTTTTGTGTTCACATATTTTATATCTATCTTGCCAGTTGATTCCAATCTCAGTGAAGAGAGGAATAATGCCTGTGTTTTCAATACTGTGCATCCTGATCACACTACTTATCCCACCTTCGGGTTCACAAAGTACGCGTCAGCAAGTATTAATGGTGCCAAATGTGTGCTAAGCACTGTATTATTGTCCAAGTAAGGGTTTTCTGGGTTAATGACAATTCTAGAGTTAAAACTTCTCAAGTAAACACAGTTTTTCTATAAGTCATTCTTTGATTACCTAATAATGAGTTAAAGCTTATGGATCTCAGATAGAAAGGTAACTGATACATCCCATTTATGATGCTATAATTTGAACTTGGGTGTCAAGGTTGTTTGTAAGGGAAGTGTGTGATTGTGTTTTAGGCACACATTTTTAAAAGATTGATGAGTGGTTTTTGCATACACACCCTTAATTTTCTTGGATACTGCTACTCCTGAATACCTTGCCCCCAAAATAACTCCTTGATTGTTCTCTACTTTCTCAGTCACCCCAAGTAAAGATCAGGAGCATAAATGACCATCTCTCTAGAATAATCTGAAGCAACTAGACCAGCCATGACACTGATATAACAACTCTAATATCTACTGATGGAAGGCCCATCTTCCTCTGGCTTGAGAAAGTATGGCTATCAGGAATATGTTTATATAATCCTTCATCAATATGGGGGGGAAGCACCAATATTGATTTCCTGATTTCCAACCGTTACCTCACCTCTAGATTAGGATCTTGTCTTTCTCTTTTTACTAGGTCAGGGAGGTTGGAAGGCTAAAATAAACTTACTTGGGCTTTATCCATTCTTTTACTTTGTGCCCCTTGAAAGCTATACTCCTCTAGAAGGAAAGAACCTGCTCTAACTTTACCTGTGCAGTTAGAATATTCCTTTGTAATCTGTCAAATATAAGTATTATAGGCCAGGTACTGAAAATTCAAAAACAACAGATGAAAAAGGCTGAAGTTCAAAAGAAGAAAATAAGTAGAATATTCATGAACCACTTATAGGTAAATGATTCTCTAGATACTCACAAAAGCATACAATTAATGTGTATGCTTGTGTGCGTGCGTGTACACAAACACATAAAGCCTGGAGTCTCACAGGCTGATGTCCAAAACTAACCTATATGAATTGGAAATCCTCATCAGTGGCCCATTTTTCTTTGTCCTATATTTTCCATCTCTGTGAATAATAGCTCTAACCACCCAGTTAGAAATATGGGTCAGAAATGTGGGTCAAATCCTTGATTTCTCCATCTGTCCCCTTCTTTCTATTTGTGTTAGTCCAGTTTCTTCAAGAAACAGATACCAAACAGGATTAAGTATGCAAGATATGAAGGGAAATACCCATGAGAAAATGTGAAAGGGATTGGGAGAATGGAAGACTTATGAGATCTACATGCAGCTATAAATGCAAATGAAGGAGACAAAGAGGGAAGGTGGGAAGGATGGAAGGAGGGAAGGAAGGAGAGAAAGAGGGAGAGAGAAAGGCATGGAAAGAAGGAGGGATGGAATTAATTCGTTTGGGTGGAAGTTTCGTAGACTGTAGTACAGTTCTAAGTAAACTTTGGCAAGACAAGCAGGGAATCTTTGAGCCAAAGTCGCCCTATCAGAGGAGTCCTATATTTCTCAGGAATTAGCTGAGTTATTACACTTAATGCACTTAGTTTGGAGCTGGGGCTCCAAATCCACGGGGCATGTGGTCTCAGTGAAACGCAGAGATGGACTTTAGTGTGTAGCAGCTCGGGCTCTTGTCAATTACACTCTCAGCAGTTGGCCATCTGGTAATCCTATCTCAGGGCTGCCACACAATCTTCACTGGAGTTACTTTAGTAATGTCTTCTCTCAACTAGACTACTGCTATAGTCTCATCTCTAATCACCAGCCTCTAGTGTTGCCCACACCCCAAATACACACATTTCTTTTCATAATAATTTATTCTCACTACAGCCAAAGTTTTGCTTTTGTCATTCTTTCTTTTACTGCAAATTTGAGCATATAATTACTCTGTTTACAAACCTCAATGGCTCCCCAGTACCCTCAAGACAAAATCTAAATGTTATATTTGTCTACAAAATATTTCATGACTTGACATTCCTCTTGTAGTCTTATTTTTCAAAGGAATACTTTTTATTTGGCACAGCTACTTCTGAATGACTTGCCATTACCAACACAAGTTATTCTCTCTTGTCTTTAAGCTTTGCAGGTACTATTCAAGCTACTTGTAATGGCCTCCTCTATTTATTTAAAACTATCTTATTTGAGGTTTTGGCTGATATGTCATCTCCTCTAAGAAGTCTTCCCTACATCCCAAGGCAGGGTATCCTTATATGTGTTCTCATTGAACCCAGAGGTTCACCAAGCATGTTTTGCCCTGCATTGTGATTTCCTTTTTGACTGTCAGACTCTCTCATCAGTAGTAAGCACTGGAATATTTCCTCACCAATCTCAGTTTATGCACTAAATATCTGTTGGACGCATGAATAAATCAATCACATTTAACTGACATTATAATACAGAAAAAGGAGTAATTAAACTTTTAATAATGAAGATCAATATTAAAAGTTTGTGTTCAAATGAGCAGCAGAGAACTAGGACAGACTATTGTTACTCAGTGTTACAATGCAAAAAAAAAAAAAGAAAAGAAAAGAAAAAACAAAAGAAAAGAAAAGAAAAGAAAAGAAAAGAAAAGAAAAGTGTGACAAAATTCCTAGTCTGAACTAGGAAAAATATGATAGAATATCTATGGCTGGATTTTCATACAAACTAAAACATCCTTCTCATGAAATTTCTCACTATTAGCCTTTTATCTCCTGAATTTGGTGAAAAATGTATCAACTTACATGTGGTATGAAAATGAAACTCTTCTAGACCTTAAGGCATACATTTGGCTGCAAATGTCATATCGCATTTAAAGACTCCATATTTTTCAGGTTGAAAGAGGGGGTACCTAGGTGACAAGGTGACCTAATATTATGTCTCAGATAAAGGAAGACAAATTTTAAAGATGATTACTCTTGGAAATTCAGAGATACCATAATTCCAAGTAGAATCTGTAGACTTTAATTTCCAAGCATGATGTCCATCACAGCAACTATATTGAGAGCTACTATTATTTTTCTCCTCTCTCAAGTCTTTTTTCTACACTACTTAAAGTAACATTGTGGAAAATTCCATAACTATATCAACACTAAATTTGGCTATATCCAGAATACAATTTAGAGACTAGGCAGCTTTGTGACTCCTGGCCGCCATATTTCTTCATGACTTCCTGATAATAATAGCAATAAATATTATTATGATAACAAGACAGCTAACTTTTGGGGTCATTCTAGATTTAAACTACACCCTCAGTTATCTGACATTTAGGCAATATATTTTTTTGACATTTGTTACTTGTACAGTATGATGATGAATACTGTCATAAGAAAGGCCATAAGATTATAAAAGATGATACAGTGTGTATCCTGTTCTTAAAGACAAATTAAGCAAGTTTTAGTTATGACACTTGCCACCTTCACAAAGGATGGAAACTAACTATAAAGGAAAAATAGACATTTTGGAATCAGATGGACTTGGTTGAAACTCAGTTTCATGAATTAAAAGCTTTATGCCCCTGATCATTTATTTAAGCTCTCTGACCCTTAGTTTTCAACAGCCATAACCTGGGTCATCCATACAGCATAGATCAGGGCAAAGCTGACTTGCTGAGGCTTTCCTAGGTGGTGCAATCTAAGGGGCAAAGAGTGAGCAGAAAAGAAGTAGGAGTCAGGGAAAATGAAAGCAAGTACAAGATGGTACATTATCAATTTGCCCACATCTTCAGGGGAAAAAAAAAGTAACAGGCAGTTGCTTGGTCATTTGGGATGTCTTCCAGACAGGCTTTGTGGAAATATTGCCTCTTGGAATGATCCATCAGAAAAAAGAAAGGACAGAGATTTATCTTGTTGTTTTCTATCCCCTAAATCATTGAAATTCACCCAATTGGGCATTAATTTCTCCACTTACAGGTTGGCTTTCCTCCAGGTGGCCCCAAAGCACACCGATTCCTATGAGCCCAGAAGTGATAGGAAGGAACCATATTCTCTGTGAGTCCAGTGTGAATGGACATGGACTCTGTGCAGCAAATGGTATATGTTGTTCTGGTACACAGGTATAGAAAATGACAGGAAATAATACTGACTGTCATAATGATCGTTATGACAGTGATAGCTATGGGCATTTTATCCATTCTTTCTTTCTTTCATCCTGACAAGAATTTATTATTCTAAATGTCAGAACTATTCTTGCTTGGGGGCTAAAATGATAAAGATTCAGATCCTGCACCCCAAGAGCTTATAGACATGTGTGGGTGTTTGTGTGTGTATTTGTTTGTGTGCATGCATTCAGGTCATTAAGAGACACAAACAAGTTACTGAGTAAACATTAACATGAGTGGTTTTATTTGTAAGGATAGAGTTGTCTCTTTTGGAAGTCAAAAACTGCCTATGATTCTTACTGTATCTTAGTTTCCAGTATTTCCCATTTCTTCTGGAAAATGAAAGTGTTCCTGAATTTACCTCTTCTAGAGAAGAACCAACAGAAATAACTATAGAAAATACTATGTTTTCCATGTCTTTAGTGGGACTATTTCCTTTAGGATTTTGGTTTTCTTCTCAGTGATGAGTTAGCACTAAGTTCAGGGTCAAGGTGATTCAGAGCCTACACATTTTTTTTTGTTTTGTTTTAAAGGTCCTGAAATTCATAATGCATATGAGATGAAGTTTCTGGAGGCTGTGAAAATGCCCAGTCTATAATCCTAAGGGTCTAGTGTTAATCAGGGAAATACAATATCAAGGAAAACTGTCTTACCTTTTCCTTTTTCTAGTCCATCTTTATGTTTAACTATCATCCTTTGGCATGTGAATGTCATTGGACTTGACAGAGAATTCAACAAAGATAGTTTCTATCTTTAGAGTTAGATTACCCTTTAGAGAACCCAATATTCAAATATTCCCAAGAATAGTTTGGGAACCTTAGTTAAAACCAATCAACCATTGAGGGAAAAAAATTAAAAATTGCCTATGAGTCAACTTTTATCTGAAAAAGAGTAAGCAGAGGGGCAGTCAGCCTATTCTAGGCCAATTTACACCATATTTATGGAAAAATTCTGTAGTTATAACAAAGCAGTGATTGTGCCCCACTGTTTGTTCTACTTACTTACTTACTTTCTTACTACTTTCTCTTATCTCCCTAACAGCTTGCCAGAGAAAAAGCATCAAGTGTTGAAATAAGGACAAACCTATAAGAAAATAACTTCTTGATATTTTTAGAAAAGTCTGTGCATTACATTTAAAACTCATTACTGGACTGAGACTTGAGAACAGACAGAATTTTCTAACTTTTTTTCACAAGCACTTTGGCTAATTTACAGATAGGAAGTAATGGAGACTGATAGAATTGTCTATTTTGTGTTATAATTTTGAGGATTTTTCTTTCATTATTACTAGAGCCTGTTCTATCATGTAGTAAACAGATATCACCCCCAAACATTGTCAAGATCATTTTAGATGTGGAATTGGGTTGCAGCTAGATGAGAAAGAGTGGCATGATGGGCAGAGTTTCTCTGAAGCAGAGTGAAGGTGCAATAAATCCATGTGTTGAGAAAAAGGATTAAAAAGGAAAGAATATGACTAAATTTAGGCACATTAACTTCAGCATATTTCTTTCTTTGTGGAATGCGGCTGTAAGTTAACAAGTTAGAATCCTCTGACTGCCTGTCATTCCTTGGTCAAGAGTTGATTGTTCATGGAGACATCGTCATCTGTTGGCCACTAAGGTATCAAGGAATGCCTGTAACAATTCTGCCTTAGGCTTTGAGAGAAAAACTACTTCTAATAGTAACTCATTAAAATGTTCTTCAGTTAACTGAAAGAGTTAAGGTCCTTCTTCAGCCCCTGACATTCAGAGAGAGAGTGTGGGGCCTAGGAATAATTGGGCCCTCTGAAAATTAGCCTTTCAATTCTATAGTGAATATATTTTAAATTACTTCAAGAGAAGGAGAACAAATTAGTCCACACAGAGGTTCATGTGAGATTTAAAATAGCTGTGGTTGCAACGGCTCTTACTACATAACTTTATGACTTTGGATAAGCTAATGAAGTTAAACAATATTATCATTAGCTTTAACAGCTGAAACTTGCATAGAAGTGGACATTGCTGGAATAGTCCTAAGGCAGGAGTATTTTATTACCATTGTTTGTTTTGTGTTTTTTGTTTTTTTTTTCATCATGTCCCTTTAATTGATGATGGTTTCTATGCCAGGAGTACTCCAATTGCAAATGTATTACCTTTATATACCTTCTATGACAGATATGGTTGAGAGAGAGAGAGAGAGAGAAAAGTAATTGTAGGAGAACCTGGTATCCCCGGTAATGATGAAAATTAAAATATAAATATATTCATTAAAAAGGCATACTTGAAATTATAAGGTAGCATTTGTATAACACATTATTAAATGCTAGAGATATACAGAGTTTAGGCTGAATCTTTTGCCTGTATATTTTAATCCACCAAACACATCAAGCCATCACCATCACCTGTATACTGTAAACTCAAGCATGCAAAGCCCTGTTCTATAATGGTGGTTCTAAACGACAGAGACTTTGGCAATGGTTGGAAATGTTTCTAACCATGACAACAAGGGGTGGGACATGTTACTGACCTGTATTGGGTAAAAGCCAAGAATACTACTAAATAAACATCATACTATGCACAAGACGGCACACTAGAACAAAGAATTATTCAGTTCAAAACATCAGTAGTTCCTATGTTGAGAAACTTATGTGCTATACTTAGATAATCAAAGTAATCAAAGTAATCCTTTTTTCCTCTCAAAGAGCAATAACATAGTAGGTGGAAACACAGAAACAGTGTAAATAAATGATTATACAAGGTGATATATAGACAGAGTATTGTTTTATGATAGAAGCAATACATGACAGGGGTGCCTGTGTGGCTCAGTCGGTTGAGCGACTGACTTCGGCTCAGGTCATGATCTAGCGGTCCGTGGGTTCGAGCCCCATATCGGGCTCTGTGCTGACAGCTCGGAGCCTGGAGCCTGCTTCAGATTCTGTGTCTCTCACTCTCTCTTTCCCTCCCCCACTCACGCTCTGTCTCTCTGTCAAAAATAAATAAACATTAAAAAAATTTTAGAAGCAATACATGACAACGTTGCTGAGGAGGAAGTTGGGAAGGAGGAACACTCAGCCTGGAGAAGCTTACCCTGGTGAGGTCTTAATGAAAATCTAAGACTGGTAAGTAAAGAGCAGGGCTTAAGGCCCACAGGACCAAGAAGCAGACATATCCTCAGGTATGAGGGACAGCAAGTCTACCAGGTAACTATACTAGAGGACTAAATGAGTGGAAGGTGTGATTAAAAATAGAGGTGTCTGGGTGGCTCAGTTGGTTAAGCATCCAACTTTGGCTCAGGTCATGATATCACAGTTCATGGGTTTGAACCCCTCATCAGGTTCTGTGTTTACAGCTCAGGGCCTGGAGCCTGCTTCAGATTCTGTGTCTCCTTCTCTCTCTGCCCCTCCCTGCTCATGCTCTGTCTCTCTCTCTCAACAATAAATAAATGTTTAAAAAAATAAATAAAATTTGTGGTCTTATGGTCAAATCAAGAACATTCTACATTATCCGAAGAAATTTAATATCAGTCTATAAAACAATAGAGAACCACAGAACGTTTTTAAACAGAAAAATAAAATACTACTAACTAGCTTTATGTTTCACAACTTCTTTATTTCTTTATTTTAGCATATCATACTAGTTCCCCAAAGTTGCATCTACTTTATCTTTCTTTAAAACCATTTTGGACACTTTCTATTTGCTCGAAATCATCTCAGCTGTATCAATGCCAAGCCTTCTAAAGGATCTGCAAATTTATTTCTTTCACCCTACATCCAAGCAAGCTATGTATCTTAGTTGTACTTGAAATATTGAAATATGAAATATTAGTCATACCTACTTGCTCTATTTTATCATATTCTACCTTATAACATAGTTATATATTTGTATTTGCTTTTGCATTCATACTAAATTCTTGAAGGCAGGGAGTAGGACTTATCCATCTTGGATATTTAAGAACTCAGTGAAAGTTTATTGACTGAACACCTGTGGGGATCCAGGAGAAAGTACACTTTGGAATTTTGGGAGATATGCAGCAGGAATTGTTCAATTAATATTTGTATATATTTAATTTTTTTTAATTCCAGTATTTGTGGTGATACTTAAGCATTAATAGTCAAGTAGTGTTAACTTTACATTACAGTTGATAGTAAGGGAAAGAAGGAAAAGGAAAAGAGGTAGAATTACCTGAAAAGTCACAGGCAAAGACACCAACAAGGTCTCAAGCAGTTGTGTGCAAAATGAAAAACTGATTTTCCATTAAAAAAAATTAAGTCTTACATGGAAGCCTGATCAATAGAATGGATAGAAACAGAGTTGACTTATAAGAAAGAAGTGGTTCTTCTCTACTTCTTCCCACTATCCACTAAAACTCTAAGAACTTCTACCCATTGTGTATGATTCAACTGTGAAGAGTTAAAAACCAGCTGACAGAGCTCCCAATAAGAGAACATTTTCATTTCAGTTGCATGCATGTTCCTAAAAAGATGGACACTATATTTTGTTTTCATATTGTTTCCTTACTTTGGTTGAAGACCCAATCTGAGGTCAATTTTACATATTATGAGTTCAGTTTTTCCCTCTTAGGTAAAGAGACAGTGACATTCTTTCTTAACTAGAAAATTGAAAAGAGCAAGTAGCTCTGTTCCTCACTAAGAAGGTCAAATGAGTTCTATTGAAATGACCTTTTGTTTTGTTTTTTGGCCTAAGGAAATACCCAGCTTTCATGTATATTACATGAGTAGAAATTAGAGTTTTTCTGTGGGATTGCACAGAGTTGTTGACTTCACTATTTCTGAAAAGGAGTGTTGATGGACCTTTGGAAAATCTGAATCAGATCCTCATGGTCACATGTGTTCTCAGACGT
Source organism: Lynx canadensis (assembly GCF_007474595.2). NCBI lineage: Eukaryota > Metazoa > Chordata > Mammalia > Carnivora > Felidae > Lynx > Lynx canadensis. Next base: position 48,208,546 of record NC_044307.1, read on the forward strand.
GTGCCGACTATTCTCCCGACAACACTACTTCCTCCTATTCAAAGACAGCTGGGATATAGGATGTTTATCTAAATGGATTGTCTTCTACTTCTAAACCCATTAGCATAGCACAGGTGAAAGGCCTGGGATAAAATACATTACTTGGGTAGGGAGATGCAGGACTCCTTAGAAGCCGGTCCTCATTTGTTTGATGTGTTTAAATTTCTAAAATTATGGAAAAGTAGAAGATTTTATTTGGGACTGAGCCAATGGAATCACAACTTTTGTTTTACAATGTGCACGGTTTGCAGTGTGCTTTTTGCCTTTCCAACAGTTACTATTGTTTTATCCCTTTGGGAAAAGGGGACAGTAAAAAGCACGTTCCCACTGTATTTCTTCTTGAATCCATTGCGATCTACTTTTATGTAGTAATTACCAAAAGTGTGCAGGATCATGTAACAATGGAGGCATTGAGCAGAAATGAACCTTAGATGTCTCTAGCGTTCCCTCCCTCTATCACTATTTAAAGGAGCTCTTGTGGGGTGCCTGGCTGGCTCAGTCCATAGAGCACGTGACTCTTGATCTTGGAGTTGTAAATTTGAGCCCCACATTGGGTTTAGAGATTACTTTCAAAAAATAAAATATTTAAAAATAAATAAATAAATAAATAAATAAATCAGATAAAGGAGATTCTGGTTCTTTGATTATAAGTGAGACGATGTGATCTCCTATCCCCAACTTCAAGAGATAATGCAATGAAAATAGGGAAAGAGAGGGATCAGGAAAAGTATTAGTGAATTTGACTTAATGCCTTTTGGTAGTCATTCATTTTTTTTCTTAAGTTGATTACCCTATCTGTGATTCATGCCATGCTAGTTTTAGTTATGAAAGATGAGACGGTGAGTGATCTTGTCCTTTTCAAAAACACACACACAGAATGCCTTTTCTTTGATTTCTTTAAAAACTGCATATGATTTTTCATCTGGTTCTTCCTCTCTTTCTTTCCCTTGGATTTTTTAGTAGTTTTATTTGTAATTTTGTGCAGGGACCTAGAAGAGAGGGAAGTAACATCAACCAAACTTCAGCACTATTTAAAGGCCTAGTTTGCTATAATCTTGTAGCAGTGTATATACATATTAAAATTCATTTCATCTCTAATCTCTTTCAATTAAAAAGACAGGGTTGCCTTCAGCTTTATGAAATTTATGATATGAAACACCTTAGATATGCTAAAACTGTTAAACTGAATTTTATTTAGTATTTTGATTATAAATTAGGGAAATGGTACATTAACTCCTTTCTGAGGCTAAGATTAAAAAGGCTCCATTTATTTGCAGTTGTTGTAGTGTTTTGCAACATATGTTATATTTATAATTGCCTTATTAAATCTTATACATTGTAAGTGATAATCATATTGCCCAGAGCTATAAAATCATCAAAATATATAATGGCATTTTAAGTTGTTGTATCTACAAATGGGAATTTTTATTTTTAGCTTTTTAATAATGTTTTCAGCTGAGTGTTGGGAACAATCATCAGCTATTCAGAAGGGAAATATTATTTCCACTAAGTATTTGGTAAGTGATATTAACAGGAAATCATAGTCAAGTCTCAGCCAGATAAGTATGGACATTATAGAACAATTCCATTGTAGAAATAAACTGAGAATGGGCCATGGTTTGATGGAGATGACACAAACAGATAAAATCAAGTTCATAGGGCTAGTTCAAGGACCACCATCTCTACTAGCAAAATCTCTTCTTTTCTTAACTACTTAATTAAGCTCATGAACCTGAATTGTTACACATCGATTGATGTCTCCTCCTTTCCTCTTGCCACTCCTCTCTTACTTCTTGAAGAAAATGTTCTCAAGGTTTTATCTTTGAAACTCATCTCCGTTTTCAGTTTTACCATCAATATAACTTTTCCATAGCACTATTCAAATGCAGAAATGAATCTTAAATTAATAATTTACTTTTAGCCCAAATATCTCTCCCAAGTTCCAGAGAAGCATCAACAATGGTTGGTTGAACACATTCTCTTGGAATTTTTCCTGATGCCTTTCTTCTCTCTTAAATTTACTACATCCAGAAACAAACTCATCATCTCCTCTAAATAAACTCCCTATTATAACCTATTAATTATTTCAAAAGTCTTCAGTTAACCAGTGCACAAAAGCAACTCCAGATTCAAAGGCAGGCAGGGATTTTGATTCAGACTCAGTATATAATTTCCTTCACTGAAGTGTACCACCAAGCCAGCCATCTAGCAATCAAAGACATAGACAAAATAAAGAACCTGAACAAAAAAGTCAATAACACAAGTAAGTGGGCACAGCCTCCAGTGTCTCTCTCTCTTTTAAATGGAAGCATGATTAAATTCCAGTCTTCTGAGGATCCTGGACAAATTCATCAGATAGGGGAAGCATAGGACCAAAGTTTGCATTCCTTCATTTTGGTGGGCTAAAAGAGGTATCTTTTCCACAGTAAAGCTTGCAATTTATTTTTCTTATTTTATCACTGGGTTTCCTGGAATCTTGTCCAAGGTTTTTCTACCACAAGGACTGTCACCTTTCCTGGCTGTTGCTCCAGCTTATAGCTTTGAAATCTCCTTTGCTTCTTCCCTCTCTGTTGTCTCCATATCCAATTAATTTCCAAGCCTTACTGATTCTGCTTCCACATTGACCAACCACCTTTCCCTCTTCTACTTTTATATCCCATCTCTCAAATTTAAATAATTAATATCACCAAATGCCAGAAGTAGTAAGCCTCATCAGACATATAAAAACATTACTCAAAAGATCAGCTTGTATGCCTAGAAAGGTATTGTTGTTAAAACTAGGTGTATATAAGCTGGCAGAGCATGGGAAAAGAAGAGCCCCACTGGTCCCTTAGCAACAGGATTTGTGTCTCTATACTTCCTAATGCAGAGTAAGTGTTCATAAAATACTATTGAATTAAATTCAGATGTGTTTTGATTTATCTTCTGCAGGAATATTTCACTAATTGAGAATGTACTATAATAAATCCCATGGCTTCCTTAGTGAAAGATCATCACATGAGAAGTGTGGATTAATGGAGAAGAAATGGCATATTAAAATCTTTAAGTGTGAAAAACAGAATAAAACTTCACTTGTCGGATGAAATTTCTCATAATAGATCACAGTATACCTAAAACAGCCCAGACTAAATTGTAAATATTTACTGGAGTCTCAAATGACAAACAATCCTTATTTATAAATGTTCAGCATAGGAAAAATAAATAAAGCCATGAACTATGAATCTATCATTTCTATTCCACCCTCAGGCAGAGTCTAAGACCCAACCTAAGTATATCTCTGGAGTATGCAAAATTTGTCTTCATGATCCTATACAAGTATATTCTTCCCTATTTGATGCAATCAATATCCCGCTGAAGAAAAAGCAACAGAATAACTTCCCAGCATATATTTGTCAAAGAACACATCTGGAAAAGAGACTGGAAAGAGATGATGGATAAGACTGGGAAATGTGCAGTCTTGAAAGCTCAAAAATTTTGCATTTGAATGTGTCAGTATGCATACATTCACAAAGGCATTCAAATTACCAAACAAAAATTAGAACTGTAAAATTTAGCCTTCCTAAAGCTTGTTTTCAAAGATTTTGTCTTTTAAAAACATGATATGGGAAGAACCCCCCCCCCCAACTAGAAAGAGCCATTATCCCTTTTGAATCTTCAGTTTTGCTAGAACATTCTGCAAGGATCCTAGAGGAAAGGTGTGGGCATGTCTGGTTAAACTGGACCTTGGGCAAGCAGGGCTTGGGGAACAGTAGAGGAGAATCAGAAGGCCTGACCTAAAAATGCACTGCTCTTGCTTTCTATTAAATGAAGATGAGCAAAGCCTTCTGAATATTTGGGGAACTGAACTGGGGACAATGAGGTAGGTAATAGGAGAAACCCAAAACAAAATAGCAAAACAAACAAAGAAACAAACAAAAAAACCTAGGGATACTTGGGTGGCTCAGTTGGCTAAGCATCCAACTCTTGACTCAGGGTTGTGAGCTCAAGCCCCACCCACATTGTGCTCTGTGCGGGACATGAAGCCTACTTAAAAAAATAAATTATTAAAAACCTAAAAATAGGGGTGCCTGGGTGGCTCAGTTGGTTAAGTGTCCAACTCTTGCTTTCAGCTTAGTCATGATCTCACGGTTTCATGAGTTCAAGCCCCACATTGGCTCCAAGCTGACAGTTCAGAGCCTGCTTGGGATTCTCTGTCTCCCTTTCTCTCTCTGCCCCTCCCCCACTTGCATTATCTCTGTCTCTCTCAAAAAAATAATTAAACTTAAAAAAATAAAAAATAAATTAAAAAATAAAGCCTAGGCATAGCAAAAAAGCCCTGGACTAGAAGTCAGTTATCCTGGGTTTTATCACTGTTTCTACTAGTAATAAAATATCTCTCCAGGAATAACTTTCCTCCCTCTCAGTCCTTCAGTGTACGTATGTGTGAGGGAAAAAAAAAAAAAAAAAAAAAAAAAATCTGTGGAATTTTACCTTCAAGGTCCCTCTGGAACCAACCTTCCAAGATTCCATAGCCTGATTTTTTTCAAAAATTTTATTTATTTTGGGAGAGAGCAAGCAGGAAAGTCACAGAGGGTGGCGGGGGGGGGGGTTGGATAGAGAGAATCTCAAGCAGGCTCTGAGCTTTCAGTGCACAGCCTGACATGGGGCTCAATCCCACCAACCCTGACCTGAGCCAAAATCAAGAGTCAGATGTTTAACCGGCTGAGCCACCCATGCACCCTTAGCCTGATGGTTTTCTAAGCCAGGGATGTTCTGGAATTCTGTCTTCATTCATATTGGACTCTTTCTCCCAATATAATTGTCCTGGTTTCTTGGAAGACTTGAGGCTGGAGTGGAAACACGGACTGAAAGGAGAAACTTCTATCTACTGAGGAGGTGTTTACATTCACTGTGAGATTCAAGGACTGTTAAGAGAAGTCTTAGACCAGTTAAATAATCTATGTTCCATCCACACAAAGAAGTAAAAAGATAGGAAGAAGATCACTATATGTTGCTACAGCACATGTTCAAGTCCTATTATTAAATTAAAAAAGCAAGGTACAAGAGAATGTGTAGTATGTTATCATTTTTGTTAGGAGGTAGGTATATGTATACATATTATGTTTTCAGAATGAAACGATGGAAGTAAATGCAAACTAATACAATGAAAGCTAGAGTTCTTTGAATGAATCTCGATTACAATTTTCAATTTGGAACAATTTAAATATTTTACATTTATTTTTAAATGTATTTAATCAAACAAAATTTATCTTGAATTAACAATAAATGGCCCTGACTGTATTTAAAATTAGAGGCAAATCTATACAGAAAATTATTTCAAGTGATTTAAAAAAATAGTAATTTGTCTATCCTAAGGACTATAAAGAGTGCACACCCACACATATGTAGTAATCTTTAATGCAGTCACTGGGTTATCGTAGTGATCAGGGGTTTATTCTAATATAATTGAGAACTAAAGTTTTCAGAGTAAGTAAAAAGAAATGCAAACAAAACCAAAGCAATTAATGGATGAACTCATACTAATCTTAAATATATCTTATGGGTCCTACATTCCAGCCTCAGGGTTATTTCTTTGGTTATATATTAAATTTTTATTTTAAACTCTAAGCAGAAATAATCTTTGTGTACAGATTTTAAGTAAATGTTGATATGGAAAGCAAACAAAGAGTTTAGAGTAAAAAAAAAACTTTGGTTTCAGACTTCACTGAATTTGAAACTGAGTTTTATTTGTAAGCATTTACTTATTCATGTTGCTTCAACACTCCAAAACCTTGATTTCCTCAAAGTCAAGAATAAATATTTTGATATCTACACAGAATTAACCTGGGAATCTAGGCTGACTGATTTGCCTTCTTTTGGAATAGGTAGTAGTGTGTTATTAGTGTAAAGACATTACAAAAATAACTTTAAGAACAATTTCTATTTAATAGGTTTCTTCCATGAAGACCCTAAAGAAAAATTCCTGCAGTGGCTTTAGGCATCTTTCTATGAGGAAGTGACCAAGTACCCAGGAGATGTAGATCCCAATAAAATGTATGAATTGATAGTTCAAATTGGGACAGGGGACACAAAGTATCTGAAATATATAAAGAAAAATCTCTTCCTTTCTTCAAAGAGAAATTTTCTTTTACCAAAGGAGTGCTCAGACTATTGAAATTCCTTCTTTCTTCAAAATTCTTTTCTTCCCATGGATTATTTCTCCTCTCAGGTTTGGCTCCTACCATTTCTTTTCTCATGCTTCATCTGTGTCCCTTCTGTACCAAATTATTTCCATTAGTACAAACAACCATGGTCTATTATCTGTCTATAAAATCTATTTTTATTCCACCTAATTCCATCTGCTGATAGCTACTGGCCCATTTCTCCATGTTTTTCATAACAAAACTAATCAAAACATGTATTTTCTCCAACTCCACATACCCTTTTCTTATGCCCTCCAAACAGACTCCTATGCCCACAGATCTATAAAACTGCTTTCAAAGGTAACCAATAACTAGTAATTAATAACCTTAACAACTCCAATGGTCAGGTTTCTTCCCTCTCTGTATTCCATCTTGAATCACTATTTCACACAGTCCTATTATCTCCTCCTTGCCAAACCTTAGGTCCTGTTGGAGGCAGAGTCCATTTTGGAGAAAGTTGATTTTATTTGATTAACACTGAGGTGCCATATAGGCTAGTGGCTTTCTTCCTTTCCCCACTTTTCATCTCTTCCACCACCTAGGTCCATGTGTCAAACATACAGACTTTCCATTTATCTAAGACCTATGCTTCCATCGAGTATTACTTTGATCCTATCCTCCTTTATGTGATTACCTTTGTCCTAGAGTTGTGTTATTATTCATACTACTACCTACATGGCATTTATTATATGCTATCATGCATTGAGTTGTTTTTGAAACACATGTACTCTACCTATTATCTATATATCAATCAATCTATCTATAATCTATCTCTCTTCTATCGCTCCATCCATCCATCCTAAAGTTTCTTTGTACAGAAGTTTTATTCTTAACTTTTTGATTTTGTCCCACATGAATATGCATTTAACCCAAAACCATTTGTCAGAAAAAGTAATTTTCCCTGATTGTACTATATAGTGTCATATATGTCATAAATTAAGTGACTGAATTTATTGGGTCTGTTACTACACTGTTCAATTTGTTCCACTATTATAAATAATGCTGCAATAAAAACAGGAGTACATGTATCGTTTTGAATTAGTGTTTTCATTTCCTTCCTATAAATACCCAGTAGTAGAATTACTGGATCATACAGTATTTCTAATTTTAATTTTTTGAGGAAACTCCATGTTGTTTTCCACAGTGGCTGCACTAATTTACACGAGGATTCCTCTTTTTCTATATCCTCTCCAACACTTGTTATTTCTTCTCTTTTTTTGATACTAGCCATTCTGAGTGGTGTGAGGTGATATCTGACTGTGGTTTTGATTTGTACTTCCCTGATGATTAGTGATGTTGAGCAACTTTTCATGTGTCTGTTCACCATTTGTTTTTGAAAAAAAAATTTCTATTCAGGTCCTCAGCTCATTTTTTAGTAGAATTATTTGAGGTGTTTTTGTCTTTGTTTTTTGGTGTTGAGTTGCATGAGTCCTTCATACATTTTGGATATTGGTCTCTTATCAGATATATCATTTGCAAATATCTTCCCTCATTCAGTATGTTTCCTTTTAATATTGTTGATGGTTTTCTTTGCTGGGCAAAAGTTTTAATTTCGGTGTAGTCCCAAAAGTTTATTTTTGCTTTTGTTTCCTTGGCCCAAGAAGATATATCCATAAATATGTTGCTAAGACAGATGTCTAAGTGACTACTGCTTATGTTTTCTTTTAGGAGTTATATGGTTTCAGGTTTAACATTGCAGCATTATTTACAATATACAAGATATGGATGCAACCTAAGTGTCCATTGATAGACGACTTGATAAAAAATGTGTATATATACATACACATATATGTTATCCACATATATACATATGTATTATATATAATATATATTATATAAAGTGGAATATTAGTCAGCAATATAAAGGAAATGAGATTTGCCATTTGTGACAACACAGATGGACTTAGAGGGTATTACACTAAGTGGAATGTCAGACAGAGAAGGGCAAATACCACATGATTTAATTTATATGTTGAATCTAAAACAAAAGAAAGCAAATGAACAAGCAAACAGAAAACAAAAACAGAGTCATAAATAGATAGACCAAAGTGGTTCTAGGGGAAGTATTTAGAGGAAGAAAGATTGGGGGATGGGTGTAATAGGTGAAGGCAATTAAGAAATACAAACTTACAATTATAAAACAAGTCACAAGGATGAAAAGTACAGCACAGGGGATATGGTCAGTAATATTGTAATAACACTGTATGATGACATGTGGTTACTACACTTGTGGTAAGCATTATGTAATGTATAGAATCATCAAATCACTGTGTTGTGCCCTGAAACTAATATAACAGGGTATGTCAATTATACTTCAATAATAATCATTTTAAAAATAAATAAAAAGTAAAAGAATGGAAAAGATATATTATGTAAACATTAATAAAAAAGCAAAAAATACTATGTTAATATCATACAAAGCAGACTATAGAGAAGAGAAAATTACTAGAAACAGATTTCATAATTAGGAAAATACCAAGTCATGAGGAAAACATAGCCTTCCTGAATGTGTATGCGCCAAGCAACAGAGTTTCAAAATGCATGGAACAAAATCTCACAAGCTAAAAGCAGTAGGCAAATTTACAATTATAGTTAGGGATTTTAATACCCCAGTCTCAGCAACTGATAGAACTACTAGAGAGAAAATAACCATTGATACAGAACTAATAGCACTATCAACCCAGAGAATCTAAATGAGTCTGAGAAAGCCTTGTGGTAAATGATATATCTCTGTATCTTAATCGTGGTGATAGTCATACAAATTACACCTGTGATAAAACTGCATAAAGCAACACACACACACACAAACACACACACACAACAAATGAGTCCATAAGTAATTGACTAAAGGAATCTGAATAAGCCCTATGAATTGTACCAATGCCAATTTCTAGGCACTGATACTGTATTATAATCATGCAAGATTTTAGCATTGGAGAAAGTTAAGTGAAGGGCTCATGGACTCTTCCTATACATTTCCTTGAAGCTTAGTGTAAATATACAATCATTTCAACATAAAAGGGTTTTTTTTTAAGACAGAAAAAAAGTTAGTTGAAGAATATGTGCAGAATGGTACCAGAATCCAAATCCAGCTGGTGTCTCTCTAGGTTATACTACCTACTCAAATTCACTGAGAGAAAAGTGGGGTTCATGGAAAGTTCATTAGTCTTTCCAAAATCTTCCATCAATGGAAAATGGAATAATTATTCAAATACCCACACAACACAGAGAAGGAAAAATACTAATAGTAAATTTTTATTATTTATCCAAATATCTTTCACAAAGACATCTCAATTCTTCACCTGTGTCTGCTAGTGAAGATATTCATGAAATACTGATCCATTGACAATTAAACTTTCTAAAGCAAATAATAAAAATTCAAAATACTAGAAATCCAATAAGGCTGCCTTATAGATAATATGTCCTAAAAATCAACAAAGTCAGTTGATCTTTTGTCTTTAGATAGGATTGGCAGAAAGGTGTAACTTTTGTATAGCATGAAAGAAACAGAGCTTGCTTTAATCCTGCCAGGGTCATGTCCAGCTTTAGCCACATGCTCAGTTGCAAACATGTTCACAACCCTTATTTTAAAAATAAATAAATAAGATGATATCACAATGTTCCATAGTCCTCCTTTCTGTTTAGAAATCTTTCATACCTAAAATGTGGCTTTAACATTTTTTTGATGATAAATTTTATTCAATATTTTTAACAGCTATTTGGTGACAATATGTTCAGCCTTCCCTATTTAATATTTTTAATTTTATAAAATAAATCACTTGAGAGGAAATTCAGCTTAAAAATATCTAGACAAAAGTGACTCAAGCCTCAAACACTCCACAAGAATAAAGGCTGCACTAAAATCCCTGTAAATCAATCCATCCAATAATGCAAAAATCTACACAGTAAGTTGAATGGTGTTGCATAATCTATATAAAAGTTTCATTTGCAGCTACAAAATTTTCCCTTCTCTGTAATCTATAATCATTTTTAAAAGTCAGGCTAAAGAGAATTCTACAATTTCATAAATTATCAAGCCATTTTAGGATGCATAATTAATTAGATTGTTCTGTGCCATATTTATGAGGGTTATTCATGCACAGTATGAGATAATCATAAATTATTTTGTTAACAAAATCTCGAGAGACTTTTTAAAGAGCTTTCCCTTGAGTAGCTTCCCTTGGTGTGACTGCTGTCTGATTTTTCCCCCTTTGGTTAAATCAGGAATGAGCTATTTATGACTTTGTAATTATAAAAGTAATCTGAAAAATACTGAGGCAATCCGCAAAGGAGGTGCAAAGCAATCTTAGGATTCAGAATTTTCAAATGTTTAATACAATTTAATGAAGAGAATGAAAGGGTATTTGTAGATGTGATGTCTATATTTATATTTAAGTTTATCCATGAGTTGCAGCTGTATCTTGATCTGCATTTCTTGGCACAAAATTTATAAAAGCCCTGAGTTTTTTTATGATTTTTCTGAAGCAACTTTTAAAAAGCATAGGTCCAAGCAGAGTTCATGACCATAAATATGAGAAAGGAAAGGGAAGTTTTTTTCCTAAAAAATATAAGGCCAAAACACATCAAATGATATTTAATTGGGACTGGAAATACTCCAAGTTTGACTTTCAAAAAAAAAAGCTTTGATTTACAATAGTTCATGTTGGGCTCATGTTGAGCCTGCCAAAAATCCAAGCTAGATCAGAGCCTTTTTTGAAATAAACACAAGCTTAATCTGCTGTAGGTATTTTCAAACTCCCACTGCTTTAGTTATAACATCATCTGTTACTGAATGATTTATAAATCACCCTCTATAGACAAATTTCTACAAGATGGAGGGTGAGATATTTTAACCTGAGGACATAAGGACACATCTAACTCATACATTAAAGCCACATTTAAAACAACTTTTCTTGGAAAGGAACAAAGACATTACCTGCCCACACTTTGTCAGGACTGTGATTGTATCTGAAAATGTACAGTACACAAAATGTTCCTTCCTTGTTCCTCAGTCATCAGTGAATAAATGCTCATTGTTATCATTACCCAGTGCCAGTGGAAGACTTACTACTTACAGCCTGCAGTGTGCCAGGCACTCTAACAAGGGCTTTCAGAGAACAATTCAGATTCTGGACTCAAGTCAGACCCGAGGGCTTGAATCCCAGCTCCCCCATTCAGCTGCTGTGGACCTTGGGCAAGTTACCTAACTTCTCTGTGCCTTATTTTCCCTTCTGACAAAATGGAGATCATAATAGTGCCTGCTTCTTAGGACTGTTGTGAAGAAGAAATAAGTTAATACACATAAATCCATTAGAACAGTGCCTGGCATGGAAGCATTTATTAAGTGTTAATTACTATTGCTCCTTTTATCATAATTTTACCCATTTTACAGAGGATAAGCCTGAAGTTAATTTTCCTAAGGTTATATGGCATTTGAATACTGGCTTATCTGACACCATGGACTCTGTGCCTAATTACAATCTTGGATGGCCACTTAGAAGCATTGCTCATTCTTCCCCATGAAACAAAAAAATATTTTTTAAAATTAAGAATTTTCCTTTTTGCATTCTCTGATATTCATCCTTTAGTTAGTTTTGAACTTCAGCAGATCTATAAAGCAGTTGTGCCTATGAACTTTAGTGGAAGTTATAACCTACCCAATAATCTGTATAAATTTTCAGGGAATCATTGAAAACGGACACTAGTTTACAAGGTTCAGCTGTATTTACGGGAGCTGATATACCTCCCAACCTTTTGAAAATTTCTGTGTAATGTTAGTGTATCTAGACGAAAAGTGGTTGAATGACTAATAAAAGAGTAGCGACTCAAGGTAAAAACTTTTTGCAAATATCCAATTTTAAAGTTTTTAGGTCCACAAAAAATATCCACTGATTTCATTTGTAGAAATACCACTTTTATAACAATAGTACAGGTCTGAGACAGATGCTCAAGGTTCAAATCATCATTCCACCTGTATGATCTTAGGTAAGTATTTGGCTGAGCCTTTCATTTTACGTACCAGATACATTTCTGTAAAAATGAATTAGTGCTATAACGCTTCTAAAGCATTTATCACAGAACCTGAATATTTGCAAACACTCAGTCAATATCAGCTGCTAGTATCAGTGGGAGTGGTGGTATTGTTATTATTTACATCATGCTAACTAGTTTTCAGTCAGATTGTTTCTCTTCCCAAACACATTATGAACACGATACATAAACAATAAATACAAATTTTTAAAAATTGGGACTTCTACAGTTCTTCAGAAGGCAAATTTATAAATTCTTTATATCAGTACATGGATAGAACTATAAGAGAGATTCTCTGCTAAAAACTACCATGTATCTGAAACAACAGGAAATGACTACGTTATAAAGCCCAGCTAAAGTGAAATTAGTCAGAGAAAGACAAAAATCATATGACTTCACTCATATGAGGACTTTAAGAGACAAAACAGATGAACATAAGGGAAGGGAAACAAAAACAATATAAAAACAGGGAGGGCGACAAAACAGAAGAGACTCATAAATATGGAGAACAAACTGAGGGTTATTGGAGGGGCTGTGGGAAGCGGGATGGGCTAAATGCGTAAGGGGCACTAAGGAATCCACTCCTGAAATCATTGTTGCACTATATGGTAACTAATTTGGATGTAAATTTTAAAAATTAAAAATAAAATTAAAAATAAATAAATAAATTTAATAACTACTAAATAAATAAATAAATAAATAAAGCGAGCACAGCTATTTTTTCCACTCTACAGTTCAGCCCTGAGACCTTAAGCAGCTGGGTCTAATGTGGTTTCAGATCCAACCTGTAGCATCTGAGAACCTGTTTCGGGGAGGAGGGTCATAAGCAGTTCTGTACCCCTCCAGGGATTTTGTGATAGCAGTGCAGTTGGAGACAGCCCTACAGAAACAGGCAAGGTAAGTGTCCCAAGACAAAATATGAAAAGTCCTTAAAAAGGAATGCAGAACAATTAAGTTATTTGCTATCTTGTTGGTGGCAATTGCTCTGTGCAATAATGGACTGAAATCTAATTATTATTATTAAGCAATTATATAGCACTTTATTTTTGCAAAGTGCTTTACAACAATTTTTTATTAGATATTCATCACAATAACCCTGTGAAGGAGGTCAGAATATCTCCAAGGAAGAAGAGATGAAGCTGTTTTTTTTTTCCCTGAAACATCTTACATTAAACTGCTCTAATTTTCCTAGTGCTAAATATAAAAGTTTTATGTTGTGATTTGTTTTGGTGCTCTAACACATGACCTGGTTTAATAATGTGCAATTTGCAATCACCCTGCTTCTTAACTGCCAGATGCAATAGCTGAGAAAGTCCTGCACCCTCAGGGACAATACAAATAATCCTACAAATTAAAAATGTGTGGAATAGATAATAAATGGCACAGAAATTCAGAAAAGAAATGGTTAATGGACTCTTGGAAACTGTTTAGTCAGAGCCAATGAAAGCAAGGAACATTTGCATTGCTTTACAATTCTACAAACACTTTTAGTCAAAGTGTATTAATTAATTTCTTGTTTAATTATCATAATTACTCTTAAGAAGTAAAAAAAAATAGATGGCAGAAAATGGAATTTAACGAGGTGAATAACCAGCTCAAAGTAACACAACTAGAGGTATAAAGTTGGTGGTTAGCACAGTCTTCTTAATCTAGACTAAGTTAGCCCCATTTAACCTATTGGTTTATTATAGGTGGTGTAATCAATTTACCTATTAATGTTGACAGGTTACAGAGAAGCGTAGAATTTCCCCCTTTATAAAACTGTCCATGTAAACCAGCTTCCTGCATAAATCATCTCCCCCAAAGTGTGTTACTCCAGTTTATAGGAGTATGATTCACCTTATACTTGGATATAGGTCCTAGGAGAATGAGAAATGATGGCCTTCTGGAATCCCGACATTGTTACTGGTAGTCCAAGTAGCTGTCTATGTGCCACCAGTGCCACTGTATATTTACCTGGACAGCGTTTGGAATGATGCAGAAAGCATCAGTTACCCTCCGAATAGTCAGAGTGCGTTGCTCTCCCGAACACCAAAGTGGAGCTGCCAGCAGATAAGGCAGCCTTGGGAAGGGAAGCTTTTTGTGGCAGTAGCTTAGAACAAAAATGGAGGCGTCTCTGTGAGACTATATATTACTGGCTGCATCAGGTAGGAATTCCTGGCCTCCTTTAATTGCTGCGTTCCCCTTATGAAAGCACTGTGCTGCTACAGGATACACACATGGGAGACTTATCTAGACAGCGCTGTGGACAGATGGACTCCAGACAGAGGGGAGCAGGTGTGAAGCCAAAAGAGGAAAGAAATAGGGAGTCTTGTTGGTACCCACAGGGACTTTGCCTAGCAGGAGGAAGAAATTCTGTACCCAGCAGCCAAGAGCCAAAGCAGACCCTAAGGGACCAATGCAATGGAAGAAGTTAAAGATCTGGGGCTGGGAGATAGCTCAGAGCGAAACACTGGGCCACTGCTCTTCCTCTTTGCATTATGCACAGAACTACGTGTTTGCGCTCTGTTTACTCTCTTCTCTTGCCTTTCAATCTAAGTGCTCTTGCTGTTGTCATTCTGTAAAAGCAAGGTCTCAAGAAAACATCCAGTGGAAGGAGTGTCTTAGATTTCTAAGGAAATCTTTTGGAAACAAAAAAATTAAAACAATGTGACTCTTCTATTGGATGCAGAAATCTCTAACACAAACGTAAGTTTCTCTGATGTCAAGAAACATGACTCAGACTTTTCCATGCCGGGCATGATGAGGCAGATGCTTAATGTTGATTAACTTGTGGCCTGAACACAGACTTCAGGAAGCAACAGAGCCAGTATATGTTGCCAGAGGTACTGACTTTGCAAGATTTCCCAGCCTCCTTTTTTTGTGGAATTTTTATTTTTTGAAATTTTGTATTATTTTTTAATATAATTGATTGTCAAATTGGCTAACATACAGTGTGTACAGTGTGGTCTTGGTTTTGGGGGTAGGTTCCTGTGGTTCGTCGCCTACATACAACACCTAGTGCTCATCCCAACAAGAGCCCACCTCAATGCTCATCACCTATTTTCCCCTCCCCGCCCCCCACCATCAACCCTCAGTTTGTTATCTGTCTTTAGGAGTCTCTTATGGTTTACCTCCCTCCTTCTCTGTAACTGTTTTTCCCCTCCCATTTCCCCATGGTCTTCTGTTGAGTTTCTCAAGTTCCACATATGAATGAAAACATATGTCTGTTTTTTCTCTGACTGACTTATTTCATTTCGCATAATACCTTCCAGTTCCATCCACGTTGCTGCAAATGGCATGATTTCATTCTTCCTCATTCCCAGCCTCCTTTTTAAAACATGCATGTTTTAAAGCAGCAGTTCCACAGTATATACTCCCAAGTTTTTAAAAAGCTTGACTTCCTTCATGTCATACAAATATATTTTTTTGAGTTTAATTATATAAGCAACCCAGAAAACAGACACATTAGGATGTGACACCAGATGATAAAGGAGAAACAAGGGTTTGTTTGCTGGTTTTCCTTTAAGAAAAGTAAAGCAAACCACACATAGCAAAAATTAACTTAGGGAACTTTAGTTATAAACTCTACACATACAAGTGTTTTTTTAAGTGGCTATTAAAAGTACTTTATGGTGCCATTTCTGAAGCAAACAAACAATGCTTTTCTATATTACAATGTGTTAATACTAATGATGATTAAAGAGAAATAATCATATAAAATAATTACCATGACTATGTAAAGTCGCTCTGCCCAAGGGCAGATTCACGTTCCAAGAGCACCTCTTTTCCCCAAAGACTGTCAGATTTTCCAATTTCTCTATTAACAGCTTTGTCCATCTTTGTGGGAGAGATTTGGCCCAGCTTGGGGAAGCGAAGGGTATGGGGGATGGTGACGCAGCTCTTTATTTTCTTGGTGAGAGGTGGAACACTTCTGCCTTGTGCATACTCTTTGTGGAGATGGGCGATTAGACCCTTTACTCCCTGGAGCCTTGGGGCAGCTGTCAGAAGCTGAGCCCACCACAGGGCCTCAGAGCTGCATTTTGATTGTGCAGATGAAGGAAATTGCCTCAGTGCCTCACAGGAGTTGGGGACAGTGAAGTGGAGGCTAGATAATATGTAGCTTTTTCCTATAGCCTTTACAATTTGGCAAATCTGTTCTCAACTTTGTTTACTTCAGGTCTGATCTCCGAAATGAGGAAAATTCAACTGAATAATAAAAATTCATCCCGCAGAACCTAGAATATGTAGCCAATTATGTGATACTTAGTCAAATGAGTTTCTTTACATTTTGTAGATAATGCATTCAGATATTAAGGAAATGAAGATAGATGCTGATTTATAAATATTCTGTGTATGTATGCATACACACAGAGTTTTTAAATTATGTTGTCTCTTTCATTATTCATCTTGTAAATATTTAAAATATATATGAAATACCAGAAGAATTTACCTAAGCATATAAATATTTTTGCCTCTATTTGTCCCAAATTATCTCTTTTATCTGTTATAACAACCAGAATGATTTTTTTTGCATTCCAAGCCATGGAAAAATGTGTCACACAATTTAGGATTCAGAGTATTAACATCTGGTATTCTCAGCTAGCCTTTTAGCCCCTTGAAACCCCAGGATGTACTTTAATTTCTTTGTACTTCTAGCCAAATTATAGTCATAAATATGCACTTAAAATGCTTATTAATTTGGCTTCATACAGAAATGTGCCTGTGTATACATAAGCAACTGTTGCCAGGTTGAATGAAACAAGATGCCACATTGCCAATCTTATGAATGGACTGTTCTCCTAAAAGCAATCCAAATCTGTATCCACAGGACCACCTGCAGACCCTTACCAGAACTAATCCAGACCATTGCTTCTGTTTCTCACTTTTCTCACTTCTTTTACTCATGTCTTACATTGGGAGAAGTTGGTTAAATAACTAGTTTGTGTTTTGACAAATTGAGACTTACAGAAGATATATTTAGCTAAGGACTCTTATAATATCACATGAGTTAAAGTTTGTCTTTAGGGAAAGTATATTTCCAACAAGGCTAGCCGAAGCAATTAATTTTAGAATTTTAGCTTCTCTCTATTGAGAAAACTAAGAAAAAATTGTGTCAAAGGACTTAATTCCATCAAATTACTCTTCTGTGGTACTTCTACAATGAGTGTGTTTGGTTGAAGAAATAAACACTTAATTGAGACAAAATACCAAAAAAAAAAAATGCAAAACCATGAGCTTAAATGCACTTATTACACTATTTCAGTGATTTTAGTTTGGGGAATATGACAAAATATATAGCAATTTCTAATTTGCATTCTCTGCCAGATAGCCACACCAGTGCCTGAGGATTCCTCTAACTGCCCCCAAGGTTTTAAAATACAGAGAACTCAATGAGGTCTCAGTAGTTCATTTTTGCTTTTGTTTCCCTTGCCTCCAGAGACGTGTTGAGTAAGAAGTTGCTGTGGCCAAGATCAAAGAGGCTTTTGCCTGCTTTCTCCTCAAAGATTTTGATGGCTTCCTGTCTTACATTTAGGTCTTTCATCCATTTTGAGTTTATTTTTGTGTGTGGTGTAAGAAAGTGGTCCAAGTTCATTCTTCTGCATGTCGCTGCCCAGTTTTCCCAGCACCACTTGCTGAAGAGACTGTCTTTATTCCATTGGATATTCTTTCCTGCTTTGTCAAAGCTTAGCTGGCCATACATTTGTGGGTCCATTTCTGGGTTCTCTATTCTGTTCCATTGATCTGAATGTCTGTTCTTGTGCCAGTTCCATACTGTCTTGATGATTACAGCTTTGTAGTATAGCTTGAAGTCTGGGATTGTGATGCCTCCTGCTTTTGTTTTCTTTTTCAAGATTGCTTTGGCTATTCAGGGTCTTTTCTGGTTCCATAAAAAATTTAGGATTATTTGTTCTAGCTCTGTGAAGAATGCTGGTGTTACTTTGATAGGGATTGCATTGAATATGTAGATTGCTTGGGGTAGTATTGACATTTCAACAATATTTGTTCTTCCTATCCAGGAGCATGGAATCTTTTTCCATTTTTTTTTTTTTTGTGTGTGTCTCCTTCAATTTCTTTCATAAGCTTTCTATACTTTTCAGTGTATAGATTTTTCACCTCTTTGGTTAGATTTATTCCTAGGTATTTTATGGATATTTGTGCAACTATAAATGGGATCGATTCCTTGATTTCTCTTTCTTTCACTTCATTGTTGCTGTATAGGAATGCAACCGATTTCTGTGCATTGATTTTATATCCTTCAACTTTGCTAAATTCATGAATCAGTTCTAGCAGTTTTTTGATGGAATCATTTGGGTTTTCCATATAGAATATCATGTCATCTGCAAAGAGTCAAAGTTTGACCTCCTCCTGGACGATTTGGATGCCTTTTATTTCTTTATGTTGTCTGATTGCATAGGCTAAGACTTCCAATACTATGTTGAGTAACAGTGGCAAGAGTGGACACTCCTGTCTTGTTCCTGACATTAAGGGGAAAGCTTTCAGTTTTTCCCCATTGAGGATGATATTAGTGTTGGGTCATTCATATATGACTTTTATGATCTTGAGGAATGATCCTTCTATACCTACTTTCTTGAGGGTTTTTTATCAAGAAAGGATGCTATATTTTGTCAAATGCTTTCTCTGCATCTATTGAGAGGATCATATGGTTCTTGTCCTTTCTTTTATTGATGTGATGAATCACATTAACTTTTTTGCAGATATTGAACCAGCCCTGCATCCCAGGTATAAATCCCACTTGGTCATGGGGAATAAAGCAAAATAAAAAGCTTCTGCACAGCGAAGGAAACCATCGGCAAAACTAAAAGCAACCGACAGAATGGGAGAAGATATTTGCAAACAACATATCAGATAAAGGGTTAGTATCCAAAATATATAAAGAACTTCTCAAACTCAACACCCAAAAAACAAATAATCCAGTGAAGAAATGGGCAAAAAACATGCATAGACACTTCTCCAAAGAAGATATCCAGATGGCCAACGGACACATGAAAAAATGCTCAACATAACTCATCATCAGGGAAATACAAATCAAAACCACAATGAGATACCACCTCGCACCTGTCAGAATGGCTAACATTAACAACTCAGGCAACAACAGATGTCGGTGAGGATGAGGAAAAAGAGGATCTCTTTTGCATTGCTGGTGGGAATGCAAGCTGGTGCAGTCACTCTGGAAAACAGTATGAAGGTTCCTCAAAAAATTAAAAATAGAACTACCCTACAACCCAGCAATTTCACTACTAGGTATTTTTCCAAGGGATACAGGTATGACGTTTCGAAGGGACATATGCACCCGAATGATTATAGTAGCACTATCAACAATAGCCAACGTATGGAAAAGAGCCCAAATGTCCATCAATTAATGAATGGATAAAGAAGATGTGGTATATATATACATATATATATGTATGTATATATATATATGTGTGTGTATATATGTATTATATATATATATAATATATATACACACACACACACACACACAATGGAGTATTACTTGGCAATCAAAAAGAATGAAATCTTGCCATTTGCAACTACGTGGATGGAACTGGAGGGTATTATGCTAAGCGAAATTAATCAGAGAAAGACAAACATCATATGACTTCACTCATATGAGGACTTTAAGAGACAAAAACATATGAACATAAGGGAAGAGAAACAAAAATAATATAAAAACAGGGAGGGGGACAAAACATAAGAGACTCTTAAATATGGAGAACAAACAGAGGGTTACTGGAGGGGTTGTGGGAGGGTGGATGGGCTAAATGGGTAAGGGGCATTAAGGAATCTACTCCTGAAATCATTGTTGAACTATATGCTAACTAATTTAGATGTAAATTTAGAAAAATAAAATAAAAATAAAAAAACAATGGGGAAAGTAAAAATCACACACACACACACACACACACCCCAGAGAACTCAAAGGAAAAGACCTGAAGTGGAACTCAGAGAGGAGGTGGTGGCCATACTTGCCTCTCTCCTTACAACTCTTCCTTTTCAAATACTGTCAGAATAGAAGGTGCTAAAGCTCTCCTGACTTTCTTTATGCCTTTGTCCTCACATGAACCTGTGACCACATGGTGTCAGAAAGTGGTCAACAGGTTTAATATATTTTTCCTGGGGCACATAGGTGGCTCAGTCAGTTAAGTGTCTGACTTTGGCTCAGGCTGTGATCTTATGGTTCATGAGTTTGAGCCCCACATCGGGCTCTGTGCTGACAGTTCAGAGCCTGGAGCCTGCTTTGGATTCTGTGTCTCCCTCTCTCTCTGCCCCTCCCTCACTCGCACTCTGTCTCTCTCTCTTTCCCTCAAAAATAAATAAACATTTTTAAAATCTTTAAAAAAATAAATTAAATATATTTTTCCTTAAACAGTCTTTTTTCATGAAAGGGGAACATTATTGACTCATTTACTGCTGTCTACTGTTTCAATAAGCAAAACACACTCTGTAAGTGAAATGCAATGATTATAATAATATTTGTTAATACTATACTTTTTCAAAAAATTAAGGTAGCTGTAGAAATTTAAACTGATGATTAAACATTTACATTTGCACATTACATCTGCTCCAATATTTGCAGGTGCATCAAAGCTCCCACTTGGGGCCCTTTATCAAGAAGGTACAGCATCATCATGCTTCCAATACAGATGGCAGGTGGGATAGACCTGACGCTAGCTCAGTGTTCTTTCCTTCCATGGGACTCTTCCAGTTCCACTTCAATCTTCAGTCTGAAGCCAGTATCTCTAATGCCTTAAAATCCTTTATTATCCCAGTTTGGAGCACATAGTTGAAACTCTAGGTTTTGCCCAGAGATAAATCTGGAGGAAATTGGGAAGAAGGCCATGTGTCCCTAAGGCAATATCCCTCTTCTTCTACTGCCCTCTCTTCACCACTGATGATCACATGATCCCTTGGAACCTGCCACCTGCAACCCCCAACTCTTGCCCCACCTTAGGCATCCTGGGACCTGGTCTGCCCTCCTGCCCCAAGGCACTCTCACAATAATGACCAGTTAATAAATGGTAGCTGTGTGTCAATCCCTGTGCTGGTGCATCACATAGTAGGGGCTATCTCATTTCCACAACAAACTGATGGGGCTGGCATTACTAACCGGGCATCTCAGATGAAGCAATGGGAATTCACAGAAGCTCAGTGGTTTCCAAACGATCACAGAGCTCAAGGGCGGTAATAAACCAGTGTAAGCCCACGATTCCAGTTGGTAATGGAGTAATGAGGCACTACCCTCCACACTTTACAATGGAGAACTAAAACCACTAAGGGCAGGCAGTGTCATGGCAATTCAAGGGGCTCTTTTGCCATGCATTAAATTCTTCCTTGGACAATCCTAAACATATCAGAGACCCACTATATAACCTACCCTTTTATTTTTCTTCATTTTTGTAGGCCTGGGAGTGGAGGAGTGTGAGTCTGTCTTGGATGCATAGAAACACTGCAGACTGGCAGGATGGTGTTTGGGCAGTAGAAGGCTGCTTAGTTTAGGAATTAGACTACCCGGTTCAAAGATATTTGAGTTAGGGGTGCCGGTGGCTCAGTCGGTTAAGTGTTGAATTCTTGATTTCAGCTCAGGTCATGATCTCAAGGTTCGTGAGATGGAGGTTCATGAGATCAAGGTCCGCGTCTGGCTCTGCACTGACAGTGTGGAGCTTGCTGGGGATTCTCTGTCTCTCCCCCTCTCTCTCTACCCCTCCCCGGCTTGCTTGCTCTCTCTCAAAATAACTAAATAAAAAAAGATACCAGAGACATTTAAATTAAAATGAGGTTGCTGGTGGCAAGCTGGGAGAAGGGATTTTCCTCCTCTTTCATCCTGTAACCTTATGTCTGCTCAGAAACAAGGCAGGAAATGATTATATCCTGTTACAGTGTGTTCAGTCTAGAACCATGAACTGAGTAAATCAACAGTTCTGTAATTCAACTGTACAATGCTCATTAAGTAATTTAGTCCAGGTTCCTAAATCACTTCATCCATGGGCAAAAAGACTCACTCTCCAAGGATTTTGTGATGCTTTAAATGGAGTAACAAATATAAGGGCAACTAGTATAGTTACTAACTCAGAGCAACACTCAGCGCATGTTAGTGTTTTCCTTTCTTTCCTTTTCTCGTTCTTTCATCCCTCCCATTTGCTTTAAGGTGGATGAATGTGGGAGAATCCTAGGACAGAGGTCTTTGGTGCACCCCATTGCTTACAGGGCACAACCCCATGTAACTACCAGGCTGTCCAGAATTCCTGAGCAGTTAGAACCCCTTGTTCTCAGCTCGTTCCAGTTCTGAGTAAAGTCATGAACAGGTGAACTTAGAGGGCAGAGCCTACTCACTGGAAAGTGATTGAAGGCGCGTTCCAGCCATGACTAATTTATTTAGTATTCAAAAATCAGTAAAGATTCTTCAGTCACATCATTCTCCCAAATAAAAAGGAATAAAAATAAAGTAGAAACCTGTTTGATGCCTCAGGCATGTTCAGTGTGTTGTTCAGGTCAGTTCATTTCAGTACTTAATCTGTGGCACTTCATTTAATGGAATCATTTAACACCCAAAAAGTAATTATAAAAATGAACAAATTTGGTTTCCTGGGGTTAGTATTTGACTTCACAGAGCACTGAAGTCCCTACCGCTGGCTCAAGCTATGTTTGTCATGCAGTAAGCAATTAAACTAAATGAATCTGAAGATGGGTTATGAATGAGCTCTTACATCCCTCAGTCTTAACTTATTTATATTGTAATGGAACTTGATAATAAATAAAGGAATGATTCCAACAACATGGTCACTCACAATTAAGTAACATACCAGAATATTACCTTACAGATTATCAGAGCTCAAGGTAAAGTTACCAGAAGCTGGAACTAGAAGAAAACCAGGGGTCATCTAGTCTAGTCCATACTTGACATGTAAGAAAACTGTGGCTCAGAGAAGCTGAAGGGTTTGAATTAAGTCACACAGTCACTTAGCAGCACAGCTCGTGTTTCAAATCACTTCTCTTCCAAACAAGTACGTTTTCTACTAAATTGTATCATTACTGGTTGATGTAGCCTATGATGATATGTATTTATTTTTGAAATGTGTTAATAGAGAATTTGTCGATTAGTTATTCTAAGTATACTAAGTACAAGATATCTGTCCAGATCATACACTCTCAGCCCCTATATAGATGACATAGATATAGATATAATACATAGATATATATGTATATAGATATATAGATATATATCTAGGACCAGGGAGGTTGAAGTCAGGAAAGAACAAATAGTATATTATCCCACATCCCTCTGTACCCTGTAGCTGTGGTTACTATCTTGGTTTAAATTTGTAAACTTTTCTGGATAATAAACTCAGAGAAAAAGACCTTTGGAGGCTGAGCAGCAAATTAAACAAAGAGGAGATGTATTTGGAACGGTAAGCAAAGCCTATAATGAGCACTTATTCAAACAGGAAAACTCTACAAGTCATTCCAGTTTTGTCTTCATTTACATCCCCAAAGTGATTGATCAAGAAATATGGAGGACAAGTCCATTCTATGCAAAGCACTATGGTTACAAGTTTCAGAAATAAAAAGGACAAGTCACATTTTCTATCCAGTACATAATAAAGCAAGTTGGGGAGCACAATACATGCAGATAATGAGATAAATCAAAATAAAGACCACATAGAATTTCTAAATGTTTGGAAAGCAAAAAAAAAAGTATTATAAATTACAAGAATTCATAATTAGATGCACTGTCAGAAAACACTATCTAGAGAAAAGTAGCAGAAATTCACATTGATTATACACATAGTAGGTTGTTTATATAAATCTACTTGATCTGAAACTCCTAAGAGACATTATTATATAAGAAATACATGAAGCATGACATTGCACTTAAATATAGGGACATGGGCAGAGCTTAGCTTAGCTTGTGCTTGGTAATTAAGAGAAACTTAATCAGTGTTGCTGTGGTAACTAGATAAACTATATGAATATATAATAGGTAGAATGAGTGTTCTCTTTCTCTTTATTCTTCTTACCTTTTTCTGTATATGGGCTTTATTTTTTTCTACATAAATACCAACTTTTTGCTTTTTTGTAGTGCATCTGGTATAAGATGGAAGCTGTATAGCCCAAAGTATAAATTATCTCTGTTATGCAAAGAGTTCACAATAATCCATTATCTCAGTATCAAATCCACATTCTCAGAAGAAATAGTACAATTAACCCAGTTTGAGTCATGTGCATAATTCTGGTCCAATCAATTATGAGCAGGGCAGGAACAGAACAACATAGTACAAAATATAGCTGCCCCAGACCAACTCTTGACTGAGAAATCAATTGTCAGATAGTAGAAAACCCTATGACTCAGCTTTTCTCTGACAACTGCTCTTTGAGCAGAGCATATAACTCACAAATTATCTAAATTATCAAAGTTATATAGCTTTCAAATGTCAAGGCAAAGAGTCAAGCCTAAGTCTCAATTCCAAGTATCCTGCAGTTAACCACTAGACTATATTACCTCTTGCAACAATTTGATTAAAATGTTTTCCTTTGATATACCATTTTAAGAATTAGTTTTTCTCAAAGATCTATTGCTTACAGTTATAAATACCAATATGGTAACTCTAAACTGTGTTAAAAGTTATTAAAGATGGAGAATTCATCGTTTGGGTTTATCCTGGGAACAACTTCAGAGCTCAAGCTGCAGTAGATAACATAAGAATGCTTAAAAGAAAATCTCCAAATGTCTTCACACTATGGAAAAGGCTTAGCTATATTAAACAGCATCTCACTAACTTAAATAACAGAGAGAACACTGGTAATTTAAAAAGTAAGTTTAAATTACTACAATTATACTGTTTATCAAATCACTGCAAATTTAAGAGTAGGTATAAACTTATGATAATAGCTTTCCAAAAATCAACTTTATCATTTTTTTAAATTTGAGATAGATAGAGAGACAGAGAGGAAAAGAGAAGCAGGGGAAAGGGGCAGAGGGAGACAGAGAGAATCTTAAGCACATTTCGTGCTTAGTGCAGAGCCCAAAGCAGGGCTTAATCCTGTGACCCCGGGATCATGACCTGAGCCAAAACCAAGAGTTGGACATTCAACCGACTGTGCCACACAGGTTCTCCATAAAATGAATACAAATTATTACAAAAACTACTGCAGAAACATAGTTTAATTTAATAATATAATTTAGCATGACGGATGCAGTTAACTACAGTTAAGTCAATGCTTACTTTGTGAATATGCTTCCTACTACTGCAGCACAGACCATGTATTTACTCATAGCATCTCACATCACTAATAATGCCAACACTACCATGTGCCATGAGAAAAGCTGATTGACCCATACTCTTCTCTGTTTAAATTACTTTGGAACTCTCCCTGGTACCTGATGGCATATTGCTGTTTGGTCTTTACACGAGTAAACATCATTTACAGTTACAGTATACCCCATTTCTTTCCTCATTAGCCCAAACATATGAGTGACTCCGCACTTGGATATGAGTTAGTCATCTAGATGGATCCAAAGTTGCTTATCCTACATTTCTTAAATTAACTCCTGAAAAGAAAATTTTCAAAACATTGTTGATTTTACTTCTGACGATTCATAGACACATTGAATTTACACATAAATATAATGTAACTAAAAAATATACAATGCGACTAAAGTCATGAAATGAATACTCACTAAAGACATAGCCAATCTTACTCCTATATGGTTGGCTACTGATTACATGAGCATTAGTGATTTGAGGTCAGTCTAAGACTGCTGTTTAAAAAAAAAAAAAAGCCTCTGCTGTCTCTCTCTGGGGTGTCTGGGTGGCTCAGTCGGTTAAGCCTCCGACTTCAGCTCAGTTCATGATCTTGAGGTTCATGGGTTCGAGCCCTGTGTCGGGCTCTGTGTTGACAGCTCAGAGTCTGGAGCCTGCTTCAGATTCTGTGTCTCCCTCTCTCTCTTTCTGCCTCTCTCTCGCTCTCTCAAAAATGAATAAACCTTAAAAAAAAAAAAAAGAAAGCCTCTACTCTCACTGGTGTTACAGGGAATAAAATTCTCAAATCAGTTTCACTGTTCAAGGATTAAGTTATTCACTTCTAAAAATGTAGCTGAAGAGTCACTCTATCACTTCAAAGCTCCCAAGACTGTCATTCAGGAGAATGGCCAGCTCACTTTGCAAATAATTTCTTTCATACAGGGAAGGGAACACTCCTTGGAAAGCCACACTCTCAGTGCGCAACCTATCCTACCATCTCAGTGCTTAGGAAAATCGAAAAACAGACTCTTCTCGCTCTTTTCCTTTCTCTCTCTCTCTCTCTCTCTCTCTCTCTCACACACACACACACACACACACACACACACACACGCACATGTGCACACAGACAAATATGTGTACTTTACAAGCAAGGACACTATCATTTTATTGTGAAAGGAGAACTACATTAGTAATTGAAGCATAATGTGGAGACTAATTTCACCCATATCAGCTACTAGGACTCTGATAAATTGAATACTAGTTAGTCAAGACTGGAGGCATCACTTTAGATGAATCATAGTAGGACAGCAGGTATGGGTAAGATAACAATGCTACTAGTTCATTCTCCTCCATTTCCTGTTTAACTAAACATCATTTTACATGCAGTTACTCAAGCCAGAAAGCCATCCTTTACTTCTCTTTATTTTTTCCCTACCAGATGCAACATATTATCATTTTTTAAGCATTCCTGTCCCACAACCCAGGTTCATGTGGATTCTTAGCAGTAAATTCCTAATGGTAGCTCAATCACCAACACCCCACTGCACCCACAATCCATTCTCCAAATTGCAACCAGAAAATTATTTCTAAATTCATCATATTCCTGCTCCCAGACCTCTAATATTATAAGTATTACATAGGATAAAGTGTGTATTAGTATGAATACATAGGATAAAGTATTAATTGACCTTGCACAGCACTCTATAAACTGGCACCTGGATATCTCTTCAGTTTCCCTTCTTGCTACTTTTATCTCCCATTCTAACGCTTCTTTCAGGTACATTGCTTCATATCTAAAACTTCACACTCATCATTCCTCTGCCTGGGACACTCTCTCCAGCCTCTGCCTCTCCCCCAGTTGCGTTTCCAAATTTTATCTAGTGTAGAATAATGTGGTTGAGTAGTACAGCGCCAGGCTCTAGAGTGACTCTGGTCTGGAACCAAGTCTGTCTGGTCACTAACTCCATGTCCTGGAGCATATTTTTACCCTGCATATATTTTCATTAATATAGATAATAATATCACCTACTCTAGAGGGTTGTTTTACGTATTTGGCATGGAGCCGGACTCATACTAAGAAAGCAGTAATGGCTAGCTGAATACTAATCAAGGCGACAACAGTTCAGGCATTTCCTACTCTTCATTCAGGATTTACATGTCATTTACTTGTAAACCATTCTTGACACATTTGCCTGATTCCAAGTGTGACTTTGTTAACTGTACTATAAATTCTTTTAATGCCATATATTTTGTCTATCATAGCATTTATTAACCGTATTTCAATGACTAGTTAACTTGTATGTCTCTCCCAACAAACAGTACATCATCAATCAGTCTGTTTCACTGGCTAAAAGTGCCTGGTATAGCACTCCTTTACAAAGTATTTGGTTTTTATTTGAGTTAAGATCAAGCAGCATTCATCACAAACTTGGTCTGCTTTTGATCTATACCAATGGTCTGCATATAGCCTATTCAACTTTGATTTGTTCCATTTCATAGATTATCCTTCTCATTTGAGCCTGAGACTCTCACAGTTGAGATTTCATTCAAAAATAGGCACTAGCAAAAGGTTTAGTGACCTCAATTCTACTATTTAAAAAATAACCCACATAAAAGAGGGGTGCCTAGGTGGCTCATCTTCTATTTATATGACTTCTAGACATTAGTCAGCTATCTAACTATTGTGGTTATTTTCTTACATTTCTTATCTTTCTATGTAAATAACAAACTTTGGAGAACATGGTGTGCCTTATTTTTGTTTGATTCTTCCATAGACATAGAACAAAAAGCAATTCACTATTAAAAGTAACCAATAAATATGAAATGACTGGTGCCTACTGTCATTTTTAACAGACTCCCTACATTTTAATTTTTAAAAGATATGCTATTATCTCAACATTGTGTCAATTGAAACTGGTTAGTTACTCTCACTTTTCATTGAGTTGGCAAGAGAAATGGAGTGTGAGGATAAGGAAGAACCTGTTTCGGGTTCTTATTCCACTTACATCCTCTTCAGGCTTGGCAAATCTCCTATCTAAACACACTATGGCATTTTAAGTCAGGGTTTCCCACAGGAAGCATTATGCCTTCAAGAGAGGAAAGAAAAAATCATCATGGCATGCCAAGCAGGATGTCACTTACACTCGATTGGCCACATCGTCAAGGTTCATTTCCATTAAGCTTTGTGTCAGTTCAGAAACTTTACACATGAGGCTGTGTGTAGCAGTCTACCACTGCTGACTGCCCTGGGGCTAGCCCACAGTCCCAATCTTGTCATTGGTTTTCCAGAATGCCTCTGTGAGAATTAGTTGCATATGCTGGCCAGACTTACCATTTGAGACAGGACTGTGGTTTGGTTGTATTTTTATAAATCGCTCTCCTACTAAACATTTACCATCTTTGACATATTTAGATAGGAAAAGATGAGAACAAGAAGAGAGTGAAAATAGTCACAGATAATGGTAGATAGATAGTGGATAGATAGATGGATATAGATGGAATGGATGGATGACTTCTGACATTAATAATAGAAAACCAATGTGAGAAGGGTATTGCTTTCAATTTCTGTCCAATGCTTCTAAAATGTGTTATGAAATGTGCATAAAAAATATATTCAGACTCTGTTTTTCAGTAGTGACCCTATCCAACTACCTGCAGCAACTTAAAACAGTGGGAAAAAAAATGCTTTTAGCCCAGATTAACACTCGATAGTGGGGGGTAAATGAGGATGTGGATATAAACTGAGGGAGCATGGCTATGTCCTTTAATTTTTTGTTGGTGTAAACCCAAGAAGCTATATTGATTAAGAGTATAGGGGCGCCTGGCTGGCGCAGTCGGTTAAGCATCCGACTTCAGCCAGGTCACGATCTCGCGGTCCGTGAGTTCGAGCCCCGCGTCAGGCTCTGGGCTGATGGCTCGGAGCCTGGAGCCTGTTTCCGATTCTGTGTCTCCCTCTCTCTCTGCCCCTCGCCCATTCATGCTCTGTCTCTCTCTGTCCCAAAAATAAATAAACGTTGAAAAAAAAATTAAAAAAAAAAGAGTATAAGAAAACTAGTTACTATTTATTAAAAATATTTTATTTAAAAATAAATATTTTTAATTATTATTTAAAAATATTTTATTTTATACTTACAAATTATTTTCTTTATTATTCCAAACTGCTTTAATCTATTGATACATGAAGTCCTCTAAGTCATTAAATTACTTTTGTAAAACAGGATATTTTCACTGTAATATTTTATCTTCCAATCTTACTTTCTCATCTATATGTTTCAAACCACTTCATTCATTAGAGACCAGTATTAAAATGGCTTGTGATTTACATGATGCCATATGGGAGTATTAAAAATTTCCCCTCATAGAAACTATCCTATGCATACTAGTTTGTACAGTGACTAGATTTATGCCATTTGTGATTGATTCATTATCATAAAGACTGCTACCAATAAGTTTCATGTTATTATGAACCATAAACTTCATAAAGGGCAATACACTGATTCAATATGGGTCAACAGCATCATGTTGTGAATTTGTGACAGTTAAGAGGAGAAATGATGACATAGCACAAATTTTGATAGAGACTGAAAGAGAACAAGGAGGTTATGCATATATTTGCATATCTTTACTAACTTTCATTTTTGTTCTTCTACCCTCTGCGATTTTATGTAGGTTGTACTTGTAAACTACAATTTTGTCAGTAGTTTGTACGATATCAAGACAGATTTATAACAACAACAACAAAACAACAAATGATGCCCAAAGCTAAAAGCAAACACTTTGGGAAGAGGGTAAGTGCATGTATTGTGCATATAAAACATAGAAGAGATTAGAGATCTATTTGCATTATGATATGTAGGCGTACTTTACTATGTGTGACTTTATAAAGTGGATAAAAAGCCAGAGGAATATAATGAGCTGGGTGGTGACTCTGCTGTATTCTGCTCAGAATACCAACAGCCCTCCTTTACTATGGAAAATTCAACATAGGTGAGGTCCATGCCACACCTCCTATCATAAAAACTAAAGAGGGTGCAGATAGCTCTTTCCCAAACTTCCAGACAACTAATCTGGAGTCTGACTATACCCAGCCAATTTAACATTCCCACCAATTCTTTGAATCTTGGGGTAGTAATGGAAAGGCATTGGGTTTGTGAGAAATTATTCATAGAGACTATTGGCAGTAAGTACAAGGTAGCATAACCTTGGTTTTGTCTTCCTTTCTCTTAGCTCCTGCCAGTTGTCTGTGACATGTTCTCCAGCTGCTCAATCAATGCTGGGAGCTATTTTATGTTGATCCAATAAATCACATTTCTGCTGAAATTCCATAGACATGATACTCCTTCTTTGTAAGTATGCACTTAACAGATACCTAATTTTTAAAAATTCTTTTTTCTGTATGGCTTATTTCACTTAGCATTACACTCTCCAGTTCCATCCACATTGCTACAAAAGGCCATATTTCATTTTTTCTCATTGCCACATAGTATTCCATTGTGTATATATACCACAATTTCTTTATCCATTCATATGGTTTCACTCTTATGTGGATCCTGAGAAACTTAACAGGAACCCATGGGGGAGGGGAAGGAAAAAAAAAAAAAAGAGGTTAGAGTGGGAGAGAGCCAAAGCATAAGAGACTGTTAAAAACTGAGAACAAACTGAGGGTTGATGGGGGGTGGGAGGGAGGGGAGGGTGGGTGATGGGTATTGAGGAGGGCACCTTTTGGGATGAGCACTGGGTGTTGTATGGAAACCAATTTGTCAATAAATTTCATAAAAAAAAAAAGAAAAAAAAAGAAAATTTTACCTATTTAAAAAAAAATAAAAAAAAAATAAAAATTCTTTTTTTTCTCTATAGTTCTAACAAAATTCATTCAGGTAAAATTTAATTTTACCCTCTAGGAAATGTTTCAGAAAAGTATCAATGGCAAAAAAAAAAAAAAAGAAGAAGAAGAAAGAAAAGAAAAAGAAGTATCAGTGGCTTTCCCTGTGTTGCATTTTTCACTGCCCATTTTTTCCCTACTGCTTATTCAGAGCAAGAAATATGTTTTTTTTTCCTATAACTCCAGTAAGATATTCTATCATACTTTACAAAAGCTCAAGGCCAGTCTTTAGTGTAACAATTTATGTGATTGTCTAATGACATGATTTTAGCGGTGCTCCAGCCTGCCATAAATGCCAACAGCTCACATCTATTTCTTTGAATCAAGTTATCACGTTTAAAAAAACAAACAAAAAATACATTCAAAACTGCAAATCTTCATAGGAAAAGCTATATCTGAATGAGTACTATAAGTTCATGTTATCCTGATCCAATTAACTAGAAAAAAAAAGGAATCATTTTAAAAATCAATAGAAAATAACTAGAAATAAAAAAAGAAACTGAGATTTGGGTCACGAGAATATTCAGCAATTAGCGGTATTTTTCATAACTCAATTCATTTTCATGGATGGCTAGAAGAAAAGGAAGATTTATCTAAGTTTTGCTACATTATGAGGAAAGTCACTAGAGGGAGTGATGAGCTCTTAGTAGTAGTGTGTAAAAGCACCAGAGAATAGTTAGAATAATGGGGATGTAAGGCACTAGTACAATATCTTGTAAAGAATGTTTGTTGCAGGTGTGATAACATAGTTCATATGTGCAGACTTGCACACCCTAGTCAATTTTTTTTCAAAGAGTCTTTGGTAGGAATATGCAACTCTATCTTCAGGGATGCTCTTGGGCTACTCTATTAAGCTGTAGGGCCTGGTTGTTAACATAACTTTACACTGTTGAGGGCGAGATTAGAAATTATTATGACATTCTGATGGTCTTATCTATTATATAGGCCTACATGGAAAGAAACTTGCATTCCTTATCATAAAATGCATCATCTTTATCTTTCCCTAATGTGATAGGTAGCATTTATTATTTTTTAAATTTCTTTGACATACAAATGATAGACAAAGAGGAAGACATAAGTGATATATACTTGGTGCCAAGGGGTATGATTCCACTTAGATAGCATTTAGTACAAGCCCTATGTGCCATTAAGATACACGCGCACACACACACACACACACACACACACACACAAAGTAACATAATTATATGAGATTGTTTGTGATATATCAGCCTCCCTATACTCACTGTGGAAAGTAGGACCTATATTTACCCTGGGAAGCTGCGAGGCTGCTGCTGCTCTAAGTAGGGAGGATAGTTTCCACTAAAGGCTACGAAATTGATAAAAAAAAATTCACACTGCAAAATATTTTTTTCCCAATTATATTGACTTGTCACTCAAGTCCAAAACACACTGTTTATCTTGGGATTTTGAAGGGTGATAATTTGAGGGTTGCTTAAAACATGAAACACGAAATACAAGGTATTATCATTATTTTCTTATGTTCAGTGAAAACATAATTCTAGTATATGCTCCTCTGGGAAAGAAAAACCTATGTGTGATTGTGTGTAGTTGGAAAAGTAAAAATAAAGAAAACAAACAAAACATTAGTTCAGTTTCAGCATATGTTGACATTAACAAAACTATTTTTGTTCTATTATTGAAATATTTAATAGTCTGATGAAAAAAGCCTTTGTATTTTAATTGCACTAACAATTTTATGAAACCTTTGGTCTGCCAGATTTTCTAACACCTTATTGTCTAGCTGAAGTGGGGTCCACATGGTGTTCTGGTTCAGTGAACCTACTGCTGGTGTTGCACATTTGTGCTTCTATAAATATGACGCTAAGTCCCTGTGTTAATATGAACAGTGTCCTTGATCAACAGGGAACTTACCTTATTTCACCCATTCCCTATTTTCACCATCTCAGACTACTTAGATTGCCTTAAAATCCTTTAGGCAGTTTCTCATCACCTGGTATGTTACCTTCACAGCACCTATCACAATCTGTAACTCTGATGCCTACTTTTTTCCTGCTTAATGTTTGTCATTATCACAGAAATGTAAACTTCTGGAGGAAAAAGTTTCCTCTGTTTTGTTTAGTGCTATAATGTCAGCATTTGACACATAGTGAGTGCTCAATAAATATTTGCAGGAATTAATACTGTCATCCCATTTTCCTGTGCTCTACATAGGGTGAGGCACTGAGCTACTTTTTGCAAGCTCAAATCCAACCAGGTTTTGAGTCTGTTCAGTGATTATACTGCTAATGTTTTTCACAATGCTGATTTGTCTGAAATTAGTCTTCTTGTCATAAGCTCCATATCCAAGAGGCATGTGGTTAGTAAGCTTCCACTGACCCACAGTTTCCCCTCTGTCCATGGTCCTACCCTCATCCAGTAGTCTGTATGCTTTCTGTCTTATAGTTTCTCATATTCTCTTTTGGAACTAAAGCCTGGCTCTATGCCACAGCTCACTTTCTGGGGGCTTGAAATTATAGCTAGCCTTCAGAATCCCATTTCTTTGCAGTCAGGTTGCTGTCTTCATTCAGAAAGAGAATTATGAAAATCAAATTTCTCTGTCTTCCTGGACTTCCATCCACAAAGAAATTTAAGTAGGTATTTTTATAGTTTCATATAAGAAATACTTTCTGGACTATAAGATGGTTTGAATAGTAAAACAGATTATTAGGCAGAGAAAAAGAAGCTATCTTTGGTGATCATTAAGTATCACAGCTCCTTTCCATTTTGAACAGTTTTAAGTATGCACTTCCCAGCTTGTTAGGGGTGAAATCAAGTCATCCTATTAGCCTACCCATGAATCTGTATGTCAAGTCCCAAAATGATCTAGGCTCGGTGCCTCCAGAATAATGGTGAGAAGTACTCATTTGGTTGATATTTTAGACACGGATACACTAGGCTCACAAGCGAAACTATGTTTTTTTTAATTTTTTTTAAATATGGAAATTTTTCTAATATTGGTTAGAAGACCTTCCCCTCACTCATATCTTCCCAATGAAAATCCCATCAGATGTGATTTTCTTTATAAGACAATTATATTTATTGGTAACAGAAGATAGAAGTCTTCTTTATCCATTACCCTGTTTCTTATATCCCAAGACTTATTACTACCTGTACTCAGAAGCTCTGCTCCTAGCTATGCAATTACTAATTGGATGATTCTGAGCATTAATATCAAGTCTCTGTCTTCATAATTTCATCTAAGTTTCCCTCTTGGTTGGGTGGCAGAAGTGTCCAAGGAAGGCAAAGCAGTGGCTTACTTGTAGCCACTCCCTGCTTCCCTCAATAAGGCAGGTCTTAATAATCATGGCCCTTTTCCCGCTGAGCCTCAGAAATCTTTTGAGTATAGACATCAAGGTAGATGTTCTCAGTCAAATGAAATTCCATTATAGTTGTACAGCATAATCCATTCCTGAAAGATTGTGGTTCACCCTGGGCCCTTTGTCACCTAGACCTCCTTTTTAGGGAATGAGGCCAACAGGAAATAAAGGTACCAGTTGATATATTTCTGTGTTTTACTCTACTTATATTAAGGTAAAAAGCCAAAGCACAAAAGAAAGGATTGATTTATTTGAAGCACTATATACTGTTTAACTACTCAACCTAATTGCTATATAAATTCCTCCTAGGGTGTTTTCATTACAAGGAAATGGCTGAGATCTGTGAAGTGCAGCATAGGAATCATTTATTTTCTAGCAAGAATGGGCAAAAATACATAAAGGATGTATAGGTGGAATTGAATCTTCTGAAACAAGGATTACTAAGATTGACAAATACCTTCTAAAACAGATTCTTCCATGTGTATTAAAGTTTAGTTGCAAGACTCTATTTACCAGAGTTGAGTAAACACAGAGCAAAATGATACTAGTGAACACTCACTGAGAAACAAAATGTACCAGGGCATCTGGGTGGCTCAGTCTGTTAAGCGATTAACTTTGGCTCACATCATGATCTCACAGTTCATGAGTTGGAGCCCCACATTGGATCCTCTCCCCCTCTCTCTGTCCCTCCCCTGCTCTCTTTCTGTCTCTCAAAAATAAGTAAACATTTAAAAAAGAAACAGAATGTGCTGACTGTGAAAAATATACGTGACTGTTGAATTCACCTAATGTACACCTCTTAATTCCATATTATGTTGTAGATATCATGCTAGATACTAGCAATGGTATTATGTAATAGTAACATGACTATGCATAATATATTTACATAAAAACAGTTAAGACAATGAGAATCTGAATTTATGTGCATATGTATAAACATACACAGATACAGACAAACTAAAGGTCCAGGATTTTACAAATGAAGAGCCTTACAGAGTCCTGTCCTTCTTACGATACTAAAGAACCTAAAATGATCTGGTCTATGGTCACACATTTCACTTTTGGCAGCCCAGGGCAATCTCCCACACTGCCAGCTTTCTGTTTCTAAATTTCTGTATCAAAATTTCTCTAATTTAGATTTAATTTTAAAAACAACTTTGTGACTCCACTATTTGCTTGGCACTGCACAAAGTGTTTTCAAATATTACAACCTGAATTTGTGTGTGTGTATACACACAAATGTGTGTGTATAATATACATACACACATAGATGTACAAATATACTTTATATATAATAATGTGTATAAATTGTTTCTGATTTACAGATAAAGAAATGCAATATTTATTATTTTTTAAATTAAACTAGAATAGTTCTCTGAATGCCTAAAAGTGTCAGATTCTGTGCTTGGTATCAGGGATATAAAGATGAACATAATGTCTGCCAACAAAGAGCAAATGTTATAGAAGAGATACATAAAAGTAAAACTTAAAGATAGGGAAGTGTCAACTCAATTTGGCCTAGAGGTTTGGCGAAGTCAGGAAGAGAACAATTACTGAGCTGAGTCATATAAAATAATCCAACTTCAGAGTGATTGAGATGGATGTATACGTAAAATGACTCAAGTGACTAGATAGATGGTGGTACCGTTAATAATACAAAGAATACAGGAGATGGGGCACCCGGATGGCTCAGTCCGTTAAGCATCTGACTCTTGATTTCGCCTCAAGTCATGATCTCCTGGTTCATGGGATCAATCCCCATGTTGGGCTCTGCTGCTGTCAGCACAGAGCCTGCTTGGGATTCTCTCTTTCCCTCTCTCTCTCTCTCTCTCTCTGCCCCACCCCTGCTCATGTTCTCTCTCTCTCTCTCTCTCTCTCTCTCTCTATATATATATATATATATATATATATATATATATACATAAACATAAAAATACAAATAACACAGAAGGCAGAGAGATTTGGGACTGATAAAGTAGGGCTAGGGAAATGATTTGAGATAATCATGGGTTAATTTGTGGATATATTGGGTTTGAGGTGCTTATGAAACATTAAATTGGATATATGCAGCAGACAGTTGGATAAATAAGACTGATTTTAAAGAATAGATCTGAATTGGAGATAGAATACCAGAAATTAAATTATGTGAAGGAATCTTATCAGAGACATATATTTAGAAAGAGACAAAATTAAATTTCAATCAAGGTATCTGGTCTAAAAGTCCAGGATATTTCCAAAGAAGAGCTATTTAATATTACCTGCTATTCATTACTTACTATCCCATTCTAAGTAAGAATTTGAAATAATCAGAAATCTTATTTTAAAATAGGTATATGTATATGGGTATGCAGGTTGTGAGGTGTGTATGTGTCTATGTGTGTAAGTGTACTTATTTCTAATTGTCTTCTTCCAAGGGAATTCCTTGTTCAATACTAAAGAAGACTGCATTGCATGAAGGCTTACCTGAAGGTGTTTAAGGAGAAATTTTGTTCCGTGTTAGAGAGAAGAAGAGAGTAAGAAGTCCATACAAGAGAGTTTCTGAATCAGTGGACTGAATTTTAGCATAAGTCTCAACTGTCAAATTTTATTGAAAATTTTTCAACAAGATTATTCCTGAACACCTTGCAGTAATAGGAGAAACATTCTTTCCACTTCATCCTTTCAGAGTTCTTACCAATATCTATTTGTTCATTCATTCATTTATTTTTTTATTTATTTGACATGCTTTTATTGAATATCTGTTGTATATCAGGCTCCATGCTAGGTGCTAGAAATAAAGTACTGCACAAGTCAGACATGCTTCCTGCCTTTATAACTTTCAGCCTTTTGAGGGGACATTATATACATATATAATGTATATATGTATGTAATGTATAATAGGTATATAATATACATATATGTAATTGTATTATTTATCAGTGTATAAGTTATCCCCAAATACAGTGACTGAAAACAAATAAATATGTATTATCTCATTTTATTTATGTATTAGTTTTATTTTTTTGTAGAATAAATAACTTTCTTTTTTTCTTTCTTTTATTTAAGGAACTAAATACTTAAATACATATGATTAAGCCAATGGTAAGCTGGTATGTTCTCACTCCCTGTAAATTCCTGTTAAAATAATTCTGTTTCCCAGAGAAAGCATAACAGTGCTGACTTGTGGAAGATACACTTTATAACTATATAGATTTGCTGTCAGCAAATGAAGAAACAAAAGAAAACAAAAATCTACTGGAACGGAGCACATTCTCAATACACAAGATAATATTGATTCTGTAAAACAAAATCAGGCTAATACAAGGAAGGAAGCTGTCTAAGATGAGGAAAGACTATCCAGAAATTTTTTAATGTTTTACTTAACAATTGATATTGATTTGGCTATTGGATTCATCTGGAATTTGTTTTATTATGAAATGTATGGTATGAGGAGAGAATATAACTTGACTTTTGTATTGCACATAAAGATGCATTGCTCATATCTCACTTTGAGGAAGGATGTATTATCCCCAACTACTGGGGCAGACACCCTCCAGCTGTCAACCCTTTCAGGGTTTCCTCAGCTGCAGAGTGATGCCCTGTCCAAAGACACAGTCTTGTTTTATTTGTGAAGGGGGTAGGCAAATGTGGAACATGGTTAGAGTCTGGCTACTTTGGCCAACCCGACGCCAATTCTATAAAAGATCTTCATAAGAAATGCTCCAAACCTTCCCATGGAATTGGCCCAGGATTTATTGGACTTGCATTGAAAGTTGACTTCTCCTATTGCACAAATCCTGGTTTCTACTCCCCCCACTTTTTCCCCACTATTGGAAATAGTTGCTATTTTTTCCACTGAGATACTATCATCTAATATTTATTGCTCACAAAATTTCCATCTCAGCATCTGCTTCCAGAGAACCACACAATAATATTTGGTGCCAAGAATGTTCAAAAAAAATAAAGTGATATGATGTAATTTTTGCAGCTAAATAACTCACCACCCATCTGTCAATGAAGTTACCATTACTGGTGATAGAACGTAGGAAGTCCCTGGCTCAAGGTGGTAGTCCAACTGTTAAAATTCTCACTGGTGATGAGTTGGGATGGTATATCAGTGAAGGGAATGCTCAAACTGTTTTAAACATCTGAAACATGTCAATATGTATGTGTGGGATGGGAATACTATGACTAAACACCACTTATACCTTAGAAAAACATAGTTCAAAGTTGTAGATGATAAGCAAGTAATTGAAGAACAAATATCGAAAGTCAGTGGGCCTTTCTGGTAGCTTACAAAGAGACCCTTGTAGCAGGAGGATAGAAAAAAATGAGAATAAAGACCAGGACTTAATAGAATGGCTTGGCTTTCTAAGGTTAAATGCTCTCAAAAGTAGTTCTGTTACATCAGAGTTCATGGCCTTGCGTGAAATACAAATGGTACTTGGACACTTTGGATAGGCACATCTGGGTGTATGTCTCTGAAAGTTTTGTGTACTCAGAATCCTTTGAATCCTCTTAACCTGAAGAAGTTATCCACTCTTTGATGTTAAGAAGTAATCCTCCCCACCCCTTGCTGAAAGAAAATCCAGAGGTCTCTCTGCCACAAAAATAACACGTGCCTGCTCGCTTAGATCTACTCCATTTCCCCTTTTGGTCATTAAACCTATAACGTGACCTAGCCAAGACATTCTGGGACTGATGGGAGAACAGAATTCTACTTTAAAGGAGCAGCAAGACCTTGTCATCATGAGCCAAGGGGACCCAGAGGAGTAAAGGAGGAGTAGATTTCCAGAGTGCTTGATCAAAAACTCTAGTACATAAAATTAAATATATATATATATATATATATATATATATATATATATATATTTGAGTAAAAGTGTTTTGGAAGCACATTTCAGAGATAAAAGATTTAACATCCTGGCAAAGACTCTAATTAATGTTGCTAACTCACTATTAGGATGGCTCCAACAAGCATGAAAGAAAACCAATGGTTCATGCTATGCGAAGCTGAAATGCCAGAGTATCAAACTCTACCAACCACTAGCATCAATTGCAACCTCTGGGCCATATGTGTTTTTTTTACTGAGTAGATTAATATAGCTTCAGATTCCTTGTATGCTATCAGGTTGTTGACTTAATAAATGAGTACTTTCCTATTCCATTCAAAAAAGGAGAAATTAGATATGTTTGCATTCACATGAAAAGAGAAATAATATACATATACTATTTTTCCCCCAAAGCTACATTAGTTATAGATCTGTCATAATTAGTCTAAAGAAATCTTGTCTGTCTTTATGCTTTCCATGAACAACATATTGATCCATCACATTGATCATATACTTATTAAGCTGGGTGAACAAAAGTTGCTATCAGTTAGAGAGACATGTGTGCTTCAGAAAGTAGAGATAAACCCTATGAACTACTCAGGGACTTGAAATACCAGTAAAATTTTCAAGAGTCCAGTGGTTACAGCCTTTATAAAGTTAAAGACCAATGGTTGAACTTTTCCATCCTACCATGATGAAGGAAACATAGCCAATGTTAGACTGTCAGCTCTCAGGGGGACCTAGAACAAAAATGGGCACCCTACCAAGTTCAGGTTTAGGGCTAGCAATGGTGTCATTGGGCCATATGATCCAAAAGATCCTATGGTACCAAACCCCAGAAGATCATATGGTATTAGTTATGTGAAAATATTCAAAGAAAGAATCACCATGCAGGTTTCTGAGATTCTGAAGAAAGTCTTTGTCATCTGCAGTGGATATTAAGACACAATTTTAAAAACAGCATCTAGCATGCTATTGGACTCTGGTAGAGATAAAGCATCTGACCAGGAGACACCAACTGAATATCCATCTGAAATATCCTATCTTGAGCTGAGTTCTCTCAGTATTCCCAAGTCATAAAACTAGGCAGAGCAACCATCAACTAAATAAAGTAGTATACCAGATCAAGTATTAGCATGTGTTATGGGCTGAACTGTGTTCTCCCAAAATTCATATGTTGAAGTCCTAATCCTCAGTATCTCAGAATGTGACTATATATGGAGATAAGACCTTTAAAGAGGTAAGTAAGGTGAAATGAGGTTTTATGAGTGGGACCTAATTCAATATGACCCATGCCCTCCTAAGAAGAGAAGATTAGGACCCAGACACACACAGAAAGGGAAGACATGCAAA
This sequence comes from Lynx canadensis, assembly GCF_007474595.2. Classification (NCBI taxonomy): domain Eukaryota; kingdom Metazoa; phylum Chordata; class Mammalia; order Carnivora; family Felidae; genus Lynx; species Lynx canadensis. The sequence goes on from NC_044307.1 coordinate 48,249,427, forward strand.
AACAGAAAAGGATGGTCATCTACAAGTCAAGCCAAAGAAAGAGATTCTCAAAAGAAACCAACCCTGCTGACATAACTATGAAAAAATTAACTTCTCTTGTGTAAGTTACCCAGTCTGCTGCATTCTGCACAGCAGCACTAGCAAACTAATGTAGCATGAACAGAAGGCATAGGTAAGCTGCTTGAGCATAGAGTCCAGATCCATGTGTCTCTCACTACTTTTAAACACTATAATGTCCTCCCTCATATCTGTGTCCATATGGCAAACCCTACACAACAGTTAATAGAGGGGGGGGAAGCTGGAGATATTTTGTTGTTCGAAAGAAGACTTTCACCTCCCTCCTATTAGATACCTCATTGTCATTCGTGTAATTTGTGTCTCTTTGACAGTCATGTAAAATGTCTGACTCATACTTAGCTACAGGGAAGCAATAGAATATAGATAAGGATATACTCTTTGTGAATCAAATAGACCCAGGAATAGCTTCAAGTCTAGACCCTGTCACTTACCACTCTGACTTTCAATTTCTTCATTTGTAGAACTGAGTTAGTTAATAAGAATAATTGCACTCTCAATTGTTCATAAGCATGAAATGAGATAGTGCATATAAATTGTTTCTCATAGTACTTGACACTATGACTTGGCTATTAATGATCATATTATTACTTTATAAATATATATAAATGATAATATTATCACTGTGTATGTCACACACACACACACACACACACACACACACACGTGTTTTCCCTGCTGTAAAATCCAGTAAAGAGCTTTACATTTTGTGACATAAATTTTATCTGGTGAAATAACAAAATTAGGCCCATTATTCTAGCCTGTCAAGATCTTTTTGACTTTATATTCTGTCATCTAACAAGCTCATAATTTCTTCCAACTTCATGTCAAACCCAAATTTGATAAATATGTCATCTTGATCCTTGAGAGAATAAATGATTATTTAGTAAGCAGGCCTATATGGCCATTTCTTTTTCTACCTATTGCATTTTCCAAATGTAAATTGTTCAGTTTTATTAGCAAAAAAATCACTATTAAGTTCCATAAAATATTTTCAGATTGATGTTATTTCCCCTATCATTTCTTTACTTTTCTTATTCTTAGACATTCAGAGATTTCTGTATTCCTATAGACCAAGTTCCAATTTTAGATGGAGGAACATTTTAGTGAACTGTGAACATTGTCTGCAGCCATGAGATAGACCAATGTTTGTCATTTTTCTATCCAACCTTACCTTTTAGTCTACCTTTTAAATGCCAGGTGGCAGAAATAGTCTATGAAAAGAGAAGGTAATGAAATTAACATTTTTTTCTTATGCTTAAACTACCCAGGGAACTTTCCTGGTAACCATAGTTCTATGACCAAATCATTACAGAAAAATAAATAGTGACATGGGTCAAAAGAATGTCAAGCAGCTTGAAAGCTAGCTAAACAGCCCCTTACATCTCAAGGATTTCTGCGCACTTGGTCCCAGGCCTGTCAATCTGTAAAATTACTTATGCTTCAGTCTATGAGGTCAGAGTTAGGATTTCTCACACTATAATGCCAAATAGCCCAGAAAAGCCTGTAGCATTTGCATCACAAAATGTCTCCGAAAAGACCTGATGATTCATGTACAGACAAGAGGAAATAAATGGGACTTGCAATGATTAAATATTGAGATAGTTTTGAACCACTACCCATAATATACTAAAGTTTTTGTTTGTTCTCATTTGTTTTGTTTCCTTTAAAGAAAGGCAGACTGCTGTGTGCAGCACCTCATTTGGATGTGTCTGAAGTCTTGGAAACTTGACTACTTTACATTTTCCTGCAAATGGACCTTGAGAGCTTGTTTGGAGGTTCTAGCAGGGGAGCGCAGCTACTTGTATACCCTTGACCAAAGAGTAGTCGTCCTCTATCGGGGAAGGTTGTCCTCTTCCACTGAGCACGCAACTTCGGGAGGGACGCACATGGAGCGGTGAGGGAGAAAGGGGACACCCACCTGGCCAGCCAGATCAGCGGAATCAACCCTGGCGATCAGTGGGTGAAGGTGTCGCAGCCAGATCGGCCCTCACATCCAGTAAAGTTTATTTTTCTAATATATATATAATATATCATATATATATATAATATATCATATATATATATATGTATATATATATATATGAAGTCTTAGTGATTGATTTTCAGAGAGAGAGACAGATAGTGTGAACGGAGGAGGGACAAAGAGAGAGACACAGAATCTGAAGCAGGCTCTAAGCTCTGATTCCAACAGCACAGAGCCCCATGTGGGGGCTCAAAACCAGGAACCCCAAGATGATAACCTAGACTGAAGTTGGTCGTTCAACCGACTGAGCCACCCCGTTGCCCCATAAAATTTATTTTTAAGCCTGAAAAGTCTCAGAGGTGCAAGCAGGCAGGCAATGGTCATATTAATAGTGTCTAAATATTTAATGGACCTACATCTTACCTTGCTTCTGCCTTTTATGAAGCATTTAGGTCACAGTTAAATTTGTTAGAAGCAGCAAAGGAGCTTGTCAATTATAGCACAGAAACCAAGGTAGAAATTTTTTCTGTTTCTGTGGATCTTATGGTACCAATATCAGGTTTTCCTCTAGAGTTTATGTAGGTTCAGAAAGGTTATAATTTTGTTTCCTTTTAACTGAAATTGGGCCTACCACTTAAAAAAATAATTGCACTAAAGATTTTAAATATTTACTTATGAATCAGATTAAATGGCTTCTGTCTATTTCAGTCTGGTTTATAAATTCATGTATTTCACTTGATTGTTGCCTGTTTATTAATCATATTTTTTAAACATAAATCAGCTTAGAAAAAAACATTTCTTGGCAGGAAACTAGAATGATTCAGAAAATCAAGGGATGATATCAGAAATTAACTGGTGAAGAAGGACATCCAGTTCTGTCCAAGTAATAAGGATTGGATGCAATCCCCTACCAGAAAGCAAACAACAAAATCATACCAGATGAATATAGAAAAAAATAGTTTTCAAGGCAATGGATATTGGGCATCTTTTGAGAAATAGAAAGCACATGAGGTAAGCCCACTGGTTGCCCCAGATAATCAACTTGCTGGGATTGGGATTCTAGGTTTCAGTACAGACAGAGGAAATGAGGCATAGACAGCAAAATCACTATGTTGAGGAAACAGTCTGGGAAAACCCAAACTATTCAAGTGTACAGGACAGAGTACTGGAGAGGAGAAAGCTGCAAGGAAAGAGAACTCTGGAGACCTTTGGGACATCTCTCTTCCACATTCAGCAAGACACTGATTGGTACGTGTGTGTAAGAAAACCATCCAAGGTTGGAGAAGAATCCACTGAGATGATTAGACCAAACACTGCCTGTCACTCACAAATGGCTGAGAATATTTCCTGTTCCCATCAGATTTAATGGATTCTGTTTAGGTTAATCTAGTTGCTGATATAATATTTCTCATGAATCATGAGGTATTAGGTAGAGTAACTCAGAAAAGTCCTTTCTCAGTAGTCAAGAATGTTTAGGCCTAGACTTAAATGCTTCTCTAGTTCCACCTAACAAATCTCAAAAGCAAGACCCAAAAGAATCAACCTATTTCCAAATAACTTAGCAAAGTCCCAAAACAAAGTTCACGATCATAGAGAGAAATACAAAAATGTCCACCACTGATAAGGCAAAAATCACAATGTCTGGCATCCAAACAAAGATCATAGGCTTGCAAAGAATCAGGAAAATATAACCTATAATGAAGGCAAAACTTAATCAAGCTATCAAAACTAAACTAGAACTGACATAGATATTAGAATTAGTAGATAAGACTATTAAAATATTTATTATAACTGTATTCTATGTGTTCAAAAATTAAATAGAAATATATAAATTATATAAAAGATTCAAATTACTGCAATATCTGTGGTGAAAAATATACTGGTTAGGATTGATTGCAAATTAGACAATGCAAGAAAAAAAAGATTAGGAAAATTAAGGATATAGCAATATCAATTATTCAAAATGAAACACAAAGGAGAAGAAAGGAGTTAAAAAAATGAAATGATCATTAGTGAGCTGTAGGGCAAACAACCAAAAAGTAACATGTAACTAGAGTCCTTGAAGGAGGGAAAGAGAGGGCAAGAGAAAAAATAGCTTTCAAATTTTTTAAATCTGATGAGAATTAAAAACCCATGAATCTAAGATGCTCAATAAATCCCACATACAAGAAATATGAAGGAGTTATTTCTACCTTCTGGCCTCTGAGAACACTGCTGCTATGAACATGCTTTTACATGTACTTGTTTGATGTATTATTTTCACATGAACATATGTTCATTAGGCAGAAATAGCCCAAATGTCCATCAGTGGCTGAATAAACTAATTTATATACAATGAAATATTATTCATCCATAAAAATGAAATATGAATCTCCAAAATATTATGCTTAGTGGAAGAAGCCAGACACAAGAGGACAAATATTGTCTTATTTCCCTCATATATAATATCTAAGGTAGGTAAGCTCATAGAGACAAAAAGAATATTAGGGATTGCCAGAGGCTCAGACTCAGTACAGAGATAGAGCTGGGTATCAAGGAGAACTCCAAATAGGCCCTCAAATGTCCTCTGACATGTGTCTTGATTCTGCTTCTATCAATTTGTTAGCTCTACCTTTCACCACTGATATAATAATTCTCTTGACCAAGCATCCACTGTGTTCTATGAGTAATACATAATAAAAATTAGCTAATAATATCTCATTTATTTAGTAGCATTAGGAAACTAAGTATTCTACAGAAATGTGTTTTCTAGATAACTGAAGTTTAGGCACTCATTATTTTTAAAATTTAATCATCATGCATGAAAACCTCTTAGGTATCTACTTTCACTTTTTTTAAATTAGTATTCCAAAATCCAAACAGTATATGCAATAAAAGCAGCTCAGGGTGATCATTATGAATACATTATTGAAGAACCTCAGGACTATTAAAGTTTAAAGAACTATTGGCCCCAACACTAAATGGTCCCAAACTGAGTTGTTTTAAGTTCTTGGATCTGTCTTTATTTTGTCTTTTGTTCTGAGCCATGATATTAGGCTCCCATGCATTCTTATTTGTTCATTTCTATGTGCACATTTAAAACATATACTCCTCTCTTGAGGTGCCTGGGTGGCTCATTGGTTAAGTGTCCAACTCTTGGTTTCGGCTAAGGTCATGATCTCATGGTTTGTGGGTTCAAGCCCCACATTGGGCTCTAGGCTGGCAGCACAGAGCCTGCTTGGGATTCTCTCTCTCTCTCTCTCTCTCTCTCTCTCTCTCCCTCTCCTCTATCTCTGTCCCTCTTCCCACTTGCACTGTCTCTCTTAAAAAAAGAAAAAAAAAACTAAACTAAACTAAACTAAAAACCAAAAACAATATACTCCTTTCATCCAATCACACACTGGCTGTGGTAAAGACACTACTACAAAAGATTACTTTTATTTATTTGTTTGTTGTTTGTTTGTTTGTTTAAATTCAATTTAGTTGACATAAGGTGCAGTATTGGTTTCAGGAGTAGAACCCAGTAATTCATCACATACATATAACACCCAGTGCTCACCCCAACAAGTGTCCTCCTTAATGCTCATCACCCATTTAGCCCATACCCCACCCACTTCCCCTCCAGCAACCCTAAGTTTGTTCTCTGCATTTAAAAGTCTCTTATGGTTTGCCTCCCTCTCTGTTTTTATTTTATTTTTCCTTCCCTTCCCCTATGGTCATCTGTTTTGTTTCTTAAATTCCACATATGAGCAAAACCAAGATTACTTCTTTGGACTATGAAATCATAGTAAAGCTTTGATCCTAGGTAAATTAAAAGGTAAGGATAGAGATCCTAAAAAATCTACACCCATCTCAAAATTTCCTTCCTAGCAGCAGAAAATTGGCCTATTATGATTGATTTAGTGTTGAAGAATTGTTTTATTATGGCATAGTACAGTTGGTATTTGAGTTGAACATAGTTGTATTTTACTGCAAGAGACACCTAATTCTTCCCTGTATCAATTTATTTTTCTTTTTTTTTTTAATGTTTATTTATTTTTGAGACAGAGAGAGACAGAGCATGAAAGGGGGAGGGTCAGAGAGAGGGAGACACAGAATCTGAAACAGGCTCCAGGCTCTGAGCTGTCAGCACAGAGCCGGACGCGGGACTCAAATTCATGGACCGTGAGATCATGACCTGAGCCGAAGTCGGCCGCTTAACCAACTGAGCCACCCAGGCACCCCACAATTTCTTTTTCTTTCTGATCCTCTAATGTGTCTTTCCCCCTTACATATAATGCTATTCAGAGGATTCCAATCACACAGTGTGAATATGATACATGGTATAGGTATAAGGGTATCCATTCTGACTTACTTGTCCATTCCTTTTTTTAGGTAACAAATGATGTTACCACTTACTCATATAGAGAATGATAGCAGCAATATGCCTCAATAATGCCCTGGAGGTGAAATATTAATATATCTAAGAAATGAAATATTATTTATCTTCTTTGAAATATGTATGTTAATAAAATATTTAATCTACACAAAAAGATTCATGGAAAAAACATGATGTATCAGTCAGGTTTCAGTCAGGAGAGCAGATTAACTATGAGTTCATGAATTAAATAACTGGTAATAAGAGTTAGACCTTACATAATTATGGGAGAAGCTGGGACCTGAGGTCTAGAATGGGGTTTTCAGAAGGAGTAACTGTGAAGTCACAGTTCATGGAGAAGTCCTCTGGTTTTCTCCGTGTATCAACTTCCTCTGAAGTAGCAGTTGGTGGTAGGCTGGGGTCCCCAGTTGGGAAGCAGAACCCAAAGTCAGACAGAAAAGATGGGTGTAGAATGAATGAGGTCAATAGCAAACTGAAACCCACAGGGCTCCTCCACATGTGTCTATCATCACATCTGAACATACAAAGAATTTCAGAGAGTAAAGGACACTATTTCAATTTAGAAGGTATGTTCCTCTTTTGTCCGACCCTAACTCAGGACCATACAGGAAAGGGGATTCTGAAAACAATTCCCAGATTAACCAAGTGGACACAGCACTAACCAACACTCATGAACCATCTAGAGGGATGATAGATGGTCTCGTTGCATGAGAGAATGTTCTATCAGTTCCATAAGCCAAGATGATAATATACAAATACTCTGGTGTTAGAGCAAACACATCTCAATACTTCATTTCATAGAGAGTTTGGATTTTCACTAGACCACCAAACACAACAACAAACAAACAAAAACAAAAGCTAACATGGAAATACCCTTCTTCAATGTTTCAGAGACTTAATTTAAATTGTCTATGAATTGCAAAACTAGAACAATCCCAAATCACTCTTTTATTTTTGGAGAACTCTTGTTCAAAATATTGTGTAAATTGACAGACAGTCTCAGCTTCTAATTTCTGTAATTAATATGACATAAGCTCCCAGAAATGGAGACAACGGAGGCCTCCCTTTATCCTCTTCTTCTACTTGATGGAAGACCTAGTCATGCCCAAAGCTATCCATCATGAAATATACCAATCACCATATATCAAGTGTCTCCTTTAAGCAGTTTGCTTTTCTAATAAAAAAACACTTGAATTCCCTTGAATATGTTCTTATACTGCTTATGATAAAGATGAGGTGGTTGGGATTTACTTTTCCAAAGGTAGCCTTTAGAAACAATAATGAAAACACTTGAGACATCTGCAGATCAGGAGACTGGACTCTACCGAGACAATGTGAGGAAAAGAGAATTGTGCATGTAATGATTTATTATTGATTCTGGTTCCTGTTGAGTTCACACTTGTAATTAAAGTCAATGTTAGATGACTCAGAAAA